>NW_027256881.1:2144062-2189062 GCF_029215685.1 Pituophis catenifer annectens
AGACTTGTAGGGCTGGGTCTTAGCATATCTGGAGAGGATCTGGTAGGGCAGGGGTGGGGAACGATGGCCCCTGGATGACTCGTGGGCTTCCAATTCCCAGAGTTGCTGAAATGGTTGTAAGTGCGAGGACTGGTTGAAAGTCACTTTTCTTAGGATCCAATCTGAGTCGTTCCCCGGGACCAAAAGTTTTATTCTTCCAAGCTTTAGGGCTTGTGCTGGAGCCCCGGCTGCAACGTTGGATCCTGCAGCGTTACCCTGGGACACGTATATTTGCTTTAACTCGCTTCTGTTAGTGCCATTGTCACTTTGAACAGTCGCTAAATGAATGGTTGTAAGTTGAGGACGATCTGTATTTTGTTTTTCTATTTCCTTGAATGCTGCTATCCAAGGTCCGCTCCCAAAGCCACCTCTCCCTCTTCCTCCTCCTCCTCTTCCACCCTCCTTCTCCACCTCTTCTTCCTCCTCCTCCTCCTTTTCTTCCTCCTCCTCTCCCTTCCTTTTCTTCCTGCTCCTCCCTCTCTTCTACTCTTCCTCTTCCTCCTCCCCCTCCCCTTCTCTCCTCTTCTTCCTCCTCTTCCACCTGCTCCTCCTCCTCCTCCTCCCCCCTTCCTCCTCCCCCTCCTTTTCTTCCCCCTCCTCCTCTTCCTTCTCCTGTCCCTCCCCTTCCTCCTCCCCCTTCCTTGTCTTCTTCTCCCTCCCTCTCTTCTTCCTTTTCCTCCCCCTCCTCCTCTTCCTTCTCTTCTTCCTCCTCCTGTCCCTTCCTTATCTTCTTCCTCTTCCTCCTCCTCCTCCTCCTCCTCCTCTTCCTCCTCCTCCTCCCCTTCCTTGTCTTCTTTTTCCTCCCTGTCTTCTTCCTTTTCCTCCTCCTCCTCTTCTTGCTCTTCTCCTCCTCCTCTTCCTCTTCTTCCTCCTCTTCCCCCTTCCTCTTCTTTCCCCCTTCCACCTTCTCCTCCCCTTCCTTCTCTTCTTCCTCCTCCTCCTCTCTTTCCTTCCTCCATCCCTTCCCTTAGCAATCCCAGCTTCTCCTTTGCTCTCTTCTCTTTCCAAAACATCAAACAGTCTATAAATCACGTCCAGAATGCTTTTGGGACAGGCAACTGGGCCCCTATTTGCTCAGAAGAGACACTGGGCATCTCTTTCTTTCTCTCTCTCTCTTTCTCTCTCTCTCCCCCCCCTCATCCCCCCCTCCCCTTTCCCACTGGGAGTGTTGTTTATAGAGCATTATAATTTATAACCGAAGAGAGTGGATTTGATTTCAGCGGAGGGGGCTCGCCAGCAGGGCGCCGGCCGGCAATCGTATGAATCAGCAGGCTGCAAAAACTGCCATTGAATGGAAAGTATTATCAGTGGCCACAAACGGGCCATGTTTCCCCTTCAACGGCTCCCTCGGCGCGGGAAGATTTTGTCTCGGCTCATCCAGCTTCCATAGATGACTCCTGTTTTAATTCCTCCGCTTCCTTCAAGGGCAAAAAAACCCCAACCCCTTTTATTTTTCCTTCCCCTCTTCTCTGCTCCTTTTCCTTCAATTGCCTTATTTCCTGCGTTCACATTAGAAACTAATTATGCTGCTAGACCTCTGCGTCTTCCCATCTGTGTTCTCTATATACCACTTTATAAGGCCTTGGTAAGGCCACACTTGGAATCCTGCATCCAGTTTTGCTCCCCACGATGTAAAAATAGGATGTGGAGACTCTGGAAAGAGTGCAGAGAAGAGCAACCAGGATGATGAGGGGACTGGAGGCTCCAACATACCATGAACGGTGGCAGGAACTGGGCCTGGCTAGTCTAGTGAAGAGAAGGACCAGGGGAGACAGGATAGCATCTTCCAATATTTGAGGGGCTGCCCCAGAGAGCTATTTTCCAAAGCTATTTTCCAAAGCACCTGAAGGCAGGACAAGAAGCAACGGATGGAAACTGATCAAGGAGAGAAGCAACTTAGAACTAAGGAGAAATTTCCTGACAGTGAGAACAATTAATCAGCGGAACAACTTGCCTCCAGAAGTTTTAAATGCTCCAACACTAGAAGTTGTTAAAGAAGAAATTGGAAAACCATTTGTCTGAAATGGTATAGGGTTTCCTGCCTGAGCAAGAGGTTGGACTAGATGACCTCCAAAGTCCCTTCCAACTCCTATTCTATTGTATTCTGTTCTACCCTACTCTACTCTACTCTACTCTACTCTACTCTACTCTACTCTACTTTTTTCTGTTCTGTTCTATTCTACTCTACTCTACTCTACTCTACTCTACTCTACTCTTTTCTGAACTATTCTATTCATCTATCTATCGATTTATTTAGAAATTTATATTGTCGCCCATGGCGATTCAAGGCGGCTAACTGTAACGTGTCCCAGATACATTTTTTAATTTATTTTTATTTTATTTTATTATTTTTATTTTACATATGGCATATATCATGGCATGGACTTGCAATATATATTAACACTTCCCCCCGGATTAAAAAACAACAACAATAAAATATGACTGTTAAAAAGATTTATATTCAGATACCAACCCTTGATGTCAAACTCAGTTTCATTAAGGGCCACATCAAGGCTGTGGTTGACCTCAAGGGGGGGGGGCACAACTGGGTGGGCGTGGCTAGTTTGATGCCACTCACTGGGCATGGCCGACTGGGTGGGCATGGCCAGCTGGACGCCACTCCCCAAACTGCTGGCATGTTTCATCTTCGCATTGGGTAGACCAGGCCGAAGTAATGCGGGCCGGTCCCTTACACTTTCTAGGACAGCCTCGCAGGCTGGATCCGACCCCCATCGCGGGGCAGATCCAGCCCATGGACCTTGTGTTTGACACCCCTGGCCTAGGCCATCTAATCACTGAAGCGTAGCATCATACACCATATTAACTTGGTTAAGGGCCTTGGTGGCACAGCAGACTAAAGTGCTGTTAAGTAGCACCAGCTGCCTGCAATTACTGCAAGTTCGAATCTTACCAGGCTGAAGGTTGACTCAGCCTTCCATCCTTTCGAGGTAGATAAAATGAGGACCCGGACTGTGGGGGCAATAAGCTGACTTTGTATAAAAAAGAACACCGCTGGGAGGGGAGGGCGAAAGCCCTACTAAGCAGGTATATACAAAAGTATGAAGGCTATTGCTTAATGCATTGTAAGCCGCCCTGAGTCTCCGGAGTAGGGCGGCATATAAATTGAACCAATAAACAAACAAATAAATAAATAAACTTTTCTTTTAAAAAATAAGAGGGATGAGAAGGAACATCCCAGAACCTTCAGGCCAGGTGTTCTTGTCTGGTTTTTGGTGGGGTTTTTTTTATCATTCTCCCTTCCGACCGTATAACCTCAGCCTGAAGCCAGTGACTGCTTACAAGACTTTTTTTTTTTTAACTGACAAAAGGACTAAAATTGCTTTCATTCACGGTAAGCAATCTTGCTTTACCATCCAGGACATGTTCTGAAAAATATTTGCATCCTTCTCTTGTACTTTGGTATCAATAGAGGGAGAATATTTGTCGCTCAGGGTTGAACTGTGAGGTCCTCGGTGCTCTCTGAGCTGGGTTGTTTTCTTGCCAACATTTCATGACCCATCTAGGTAACATCATCAGTGCTAGAAGGGAATGGGATTTTTCCTTTATTTATATATCATCACTTACCCTGTTACTATTTGTGGCAGTGTTTGTGTTAAGGAATTCGCAGAGTAACCCTTGAGTAACAAAGGTGTGCACATGAAAGTGATTGAGAATAGTTACGAATAAACACAGTCAATACACAGATACACTGAGTTGTGTTTATTTTCAGGAAATAGTAAGGCACAATCCAATAAACAGTCCAGGTCATACACTTATAAAGCAGGAGATAGCAAAACGACAGTCCAGGGATAATCCAATAACGAAGTCTTCTTACCAGTCGTCATAGTCATTCACAATAAACAGTTCTTCTGGATTTGCAAACAGTAGCATACAGAGATATCAGAGAGCAAGAACAGCAAAGAAGAAACAAACCATGTTTCTAGCTTCCTCTTAAGGAGATTGGCTACAGAGCTGACCAATCAGGACACAGTATGATGCAATACAGCAGTCTTAAAGCTATATTGAGGGTTTATATATTGCCAACCCAACAAGTTAGGTAATAGTCATTTCCTAACAGTTTGTCTAATCCCCTTTTATAGCGGTCCAAAATTGGTAGCCGTTCAATTCCCCAATTCCGCTCATCAGCTATTCACGGATTGAAGAAGTCAATCGAAGCTTTCTAAGAAACTTCTCTGTAGTTTCTTAATTAAGCTGTTGCTTACTGTAGCCACTGTATTCACTGGTGGGATTCAGCCGGTTCGGGCCGGTTCTGGTGAACCAGTTGTTCAATTGCTGGATGGCCCTGCCCCTCCCTTTCCCGGAGTCCCCACGCACCCCATTTTGCCTCCCAGGTAAGTGCAGGGAGGCCTACTAGGCCCAAAATGGGGTGCGGGGGTATGTGGCACACCTCCCCCCGCGGCCCGTTTTTGCTCCCAGGAGGCTGCAGGGAGGCCTACTAGGCCCAAAATGGAGCACGGGGTGTATGGTGCCCCCTCCCGGCCCGTTTTTGTTCCCGGTGGGGTGCAGGAGGCCAAGTGCTGCCTGTCACACCCCTTGGCCACGCCCATCATGGCCACACCCACCCCGGTCATTAGGGTAGAGAACCGGTTGTTAAATTATTTGAATCCCACAACCGACTGTATATAAACAGGGAGCAAAACCAGGGGTGAAATCCAGCAGGTTCTGGAGAACCAGTAGTGGAAATTTTGAGTAGTTCGGAGAAGCGGCTGGCCCCAGAGTGGGGTGGGAATGGGGATTTTGCAGTATCTTTCCCCTGCCACGCCCACCAAGCCACACCACGCCCACCCAGCCATGCCCACAGAACCGGTAGTAAAAAAATTGGATTTCACCACTGAGCAAACCCCACTCCCTTCTAGCACTGATGATGTTGCCTAGTTGGGTCCTGAAACGTCTGCCAAGCAAACGAAAGAGCCTTGGTAGTACAGTGGTCTAAGGCACCCTGTTATTAAGCTGGTTATTAAGACCAGATGCCTGCAATTACTGCAGGTTCGAATCTCGCCAGGCTCAAGGTTGACTCAGCCTTCCATCCTTTCTAAGGTAGGTAAATTGAGGACCCAGTTTGTGGGGGCAATAAACTGACTTTGTATAAAAATATACAAAAGGATGAAGGCTATTGCTTAACGCATTGTAAGCCGCCCTGAGTCTCCGGAGAAGGGCGGCATATAAATCAAATTTAAAAAAAAAACAAAACAACCCAGCTCAGACTGCACCAAGGACCCCATAAACCTTCCTGCTCCTCCTCCTCTTCTCCACAAACCCCACTCCCTTCTAGCACTGATGATGTTGCCTAGTTGGGTCCTGAAACGTCTGCCAAGAAAACAACCCAGCTCAGAGAGCGCCAAGTACCCTCCGCCTTGGTATCATTACTACTGCAAAAATTATTTGACTGCAAAATGAAAACATCAGCCATGCTGGATCAAGGCAGAGGCCTATCCAGTTCCACTTTGCCGTTTCCCATGGCAGCTGACCACGAGATGCCCCTGGGAAACTGACAAGGCAGGCGACGGGAGGGCCCGCTCATGTTCCCTGGCACCTGGTTCTGCCCGGTCTCCTGCCTTGCGGAGGTTGATATATTGCCCTTCTCCCTGGCAGCCATTGGTAGCCCTTTGCTCCGTGGATTTGTCTAATCCCCTTTTATAGCTGTCCAAAATGGGTAGCCTTTCGGTTCCCAGGCCTTTGGGGGGTCACCGATTCGGCACCGTCACCTGTTCGCGGATTGAAGAAGTCAATCCCAGCTTTCTGATGTTCAAGCAAACCCATCGATTGCCTCCGAAAGAAGAACGGAGATGACAATGAAAGATGCGCTTAAAGTACGATTGCTGGAATTGGGTATGTCTAGTTTGATGAAAAGAAGGACCAGGGGTGACAGGATAGCAGTGTTTCAATATCTGAGGGGCTGCCCCAAAGAAGAGGGAGTCAAGCTATTCTCCAAAGCACCGGAAAGCAGGAGAAGAAGCAACGGATGGAAACTAATCAAGGAGAGAAGCAACTTAGAACTAAGGAGAAATTTCCTGACAGTGAGAACAATTAATCAGTGGAACAACTTGCCACCAGAAGTTGTGAATGCTCCAACACTGGAAGTTTTTAAGAAGATGTTGGATAACCATTTGTCTGAAGTGGTGTAGGGTTTCCTGCCTAAGCAGGGGGTTGGACTAGAAGACCTCCAAGGTCCCTTCCAACTCTGTTATTCTGTATTCTTAAGTTTGACTGTTCTTCCACATGGTCTTGCATATTTCCCCCCCTAAAACCTAGGAGTGGGGGAGGGAATCCCAAAGTCTGCAGATTGAAAATGCATTTTATTCAATTATTAACTAGCCGGCTTATGACTGAGTTCACACCACGTCAGGCCCCACATGTCCTCGTGGTAAACCTCACTTGATTTATCGTTGGCCTTTGATGCAGCTCCACATGAAAGCCAGAGAAACTGCCATTTATTCACACGAAATCTCCCTCCTCCTCCTCCTCCTCCTTCGTCTTCTTCTTCCCCCTCCTCCCCTTCTTCCCACCTCATTCCTCACCCCCTCCTCTTCCTCCTCCTCCTCCTCCTCTTCCTCCTTCTTTCCTCCTCCTCCCCCTTGACTAAATTATTTCGGTGGCTCCAGGATGCCTTCTGCCTGGAAGGGAGAAAGACCGGCCTTGCCTTGAAATGAAGAGAGGGGAGGAAATGCCAGAGGATCTTAACTTGGAGTTCCCCAGGACGAAGAGATGAATTTTAAAAATATAATAAATCTGATGAACAACATCGCAGGGAGATCAGGGGTGAAATGCTCCCGGTTCGGACCGGATCGCCCGATCACGATCATCAGGGGCTTTTTTTTTTTTTTAACTTTTAAAAGCATTTTTTCTACCACCTCTTCCAACGAAAAAATGCTTTTAAAAGTAAAAAAAAAGCCTCTGATGATCGTGCGGCTCAGCTGGGATCATCAGAGGCTTTTCAAAGCATTTTTTTCTGCAACCTCTTGGCCAAAGAAGTGGTTAAAAAAAATGCTTTGAAATGTCTCTGACGATCCCAGCTGAGTTGCCTGATCGGCAGAGAGGCTTTTCAAAGCATTAGAAAAAAATGCTTTGAAAAGTTAAAAAAAAAAAAAAAAGTCGGCCACGCCCACCCACCAAGCCACGCCCACAGAACCGGTAGTAACAAATTTTACATTTCACCCCTGAGGGAGATCCCACAGCAATGGAAAAAGGGACCTTGTGAAGAGGCCGAGGATTTAAATCTGAGTTTAGGATGAGGAAGGCAGCACCGCCGAGCCACAAGTTCAGAATGAAAAAGTTTCATTCTGAAACAGAGAAAAAGAGCACGGAAACACATGAGAAGAAAGACTTGGGAATGGATTCCGGTTGGAGGGTTGGACTAGATGACCTGCAAGGTCCCTTCCAACTCTGTTAATCGTGTCCTGTTCTTTCTCCAAGAGAGTCGGTCCAAAACTCTTCTTCCTATACAAGTCCCTCAACGTACGACCACAACTGAGTGCAAAATTTTCCATTTGCTAAGCAAGACAGTTGTTCAACGAGTTTGGCCCCATTTTACAACTTTTCTTGCCACTGTTGGGAAGCCAGAGTCGGTAACCTGGTCGTTAAGCGAATCCGGCTTCCCCATCGACTTAGCTTGTCAGAAGGTCGCAAAAGGGATTCACGTGACCCCGGGTCACCGCGACCGTCATAAATACGAACCCCTTTGCCAACCCCTCCAAATTTCAATCAGCTGGACCGTGGGGGATGCCGCAGCGGTCGTAAGTGTGTGAAAAATGGTCACAAGTCACGTTTTTAAGCTCCAAAATAGTCACTAAACGAACGGTTGTAAACCGAGGACTACCTGTATTCTATATCCTGTCATTATAATCCTCACCACAGTGGTGAAATCCAAATTTTTTTACTACCGGTTCTGTGGGCGTGGCTTGGTGGGCGTGGTGTGGCTTGGTGGGCGTGGCAGGGGAAGGATACTGCAAAATCCCCATTCCCTCCCCACTCCTGGGGGAAGGATACTGCAAAATCTCCATTCCCACCTGACTCCAGGGGAAGGATATTGCAAAATCTCCATTCCCTCCCCACTCTGGGGCCAGCCAGAGGTGACGTTTGCCAGTTCTCCAAACTGCTCAAAATTTCCGCTACCGGTTCTCCAGGAACAGAGTTGGGAGGGACCTTGTAGGTCATCTAGTCCAACCCCCCGCCCAAGCAGGAAACCCTACACCATTTCTGACAGATGGCAGCCCAGTCTCTTCTTGAAAGCCTCCAGTGGTGAAGCTCCCGAAGGCAAAAGCTGTCAGAACCTGCTGGATTTCACCCCTGCCTCACCCACAAATTTACTTTAGCCAGAGTGATGTATTACACATCCCTTATCTTGTTTTCAAAAAACTTGGGATACTCGCCTTAGCTGGCTTCCAGCTCTTTTCTTGAAAGGTCCCATGGCTTTTGGGTTTAGATCTGAGGCACGCGAAGCCTCTGGAGATGCCAAGGCATGTCGTCAGGTAATTATAAATGCACAGATGCTTCCATTGTCTGCTTCCCACAACATGCTTAATTAGGTCAGGGGGAGGATAGCCTGTTGTGAATCAACTGACTAACTCCCCAGGGGTAAATTTAACCCAAAGTTGACCCATTCAAGCACGGTACTTCAACTAGCCCACTCGTGGGATACTAGAACCTACTAGATTAGAATAACGGAGTTGGAAAGGGACCTGGGAGGTCTTCTAGTCCAACCCCGTGCTTAGGCCCTACACCACTTCAGACAAATGGTTAGCCAATCTCTTCTTAAAAGCTTCCAGCAGGGGTCCTCAAACTTGGCAGCTTTAAGACTTGTGGACTTCAACTCCCAGAATTCTCCAGCCAGCATAGCTGGTGTTGTGGCTCTGTTACCTGAGCCTGTGTCATCGGCAGGAGAGGACTCCGAGAGTGAAGGAGAGGAGTTGGCAAGGCCTCCCTCTCCAGGACCCTCCTCTCTGGCAATGCCTTCGGTGTCCGCCGAAGGGCAAGAGATAGGGCCGGGGCCAAGCACGTCCACGCAGCCACAGGTGGACAGTGATGAGGGTAATGAGTCTTGGCTGGATCCACGCCAGCGTCGCAGAGATAAGCGTGCGCAACAGAAGAAAAGGCGTGCCGGAGATTAGGCTGAGTCACTGGACCACACCCCACAGGGTATAAAAGGGAGCGTGGTGGCCAGTCAAGCCTTGTGACGAACAAAGCTGAAAGCTTCCACGCCATTCTGCATTGCCGGACTTTTGCTTTAAGACTTTGCTGGAGTATCTCTGGACTTGATTTAATTCTGTAATTATTGAGCTGCTTTCCTTTGATGTACCAGAAGCGGGGAGAAGTTATCTCTCCTCTTCATAAATAATAAACTCTTGGCAGGCAGCCACTAGGTTGTTGCCAAGTTCCGTTATCATAAGGAAAAGGATTTTACCGGCTGGTTTGGTCTTTAACTCTTGAACGTCTGTTGGTGTGTGTGCGTGTGGGACGGGGACAGAACAGCTGGCTGGAGAATTCTGGGAGTTGAAGTCCACAAGTCTTAAAGCTGCCAAGTTTGAAGACCTCTGGCTTCCAGTGTTGGAACATTCACAGCTTCTGGTGGCAGATATCTAAGCCCCTTCAACCAGCCCCTTTCCTCGTACTTAGTCCTTCCCAGAAAGTGGGATGGCGAACAAGAGCGGCTGCAAACGAAAGCCTCCATACAGGTAGTCCTCAACTTACAACAGTTCATTTTTAGTGACCGTTCGAAGTTTCAACAGCCCTGAATAAAAGTGACTTAGGACCGTTTTTTCACACTTAACGACGGTTGCAGCATCCCCAGGGTCACGTGATTTTCATTCGGATGCTTGACCACTGACCGTCACATTTATGACGGTCACCGTGTCCCCTCCGGAGGTCACGTGATTCCCCCTTTTGCGACCTTCTGGCGAGCAAAGTCGATGGGAAAACGAGATTCAATGAACAACCCAAGTTCCTCATTTAAGAATTGCAGCGATTCACTTAGCAAACGTGGCAAGAAAACTCGTAAAACGGGGCAAAGCAAATTTCTCACCTAGCGACAGAAATGTCGGGCTCAATTGTGGTCATAAGTTGAGGACTACCCAAATGGCAGAATTCAGAGCTTCTGACAGCACCGAACACAAGTCTCCAAAACTTCAAAGTGACACCGGCACTGAAAAAAAGTGACTTACAGCCCCTTTTCACACTTACAACCTCACGGTTACGTCATCAAAATTCAAACATTTGACAACAGCGACTCATATTTCTGACGGCAACAGCGTCTCAGGGTCATACGTAACCTCATTTGCGACCTTCTGACAAGCAAAGTCAAACAGGAAGCCCAATTCACTCAACGACTACGTGACTGACTTAACGTCTGCCGCCATTCACATAGTGGCGAGAAAGGTCGCAAAATGGAACAACACTCCCTGAACAATTGCCTTGCTTAGCTCAGTTGCGGTCGTACGTCGAGGACTACCTGTCTTTGAGTCATTTTAGGACTTTAAAGGGGTTTTAACGCATTTGGAAAACATCCAGTTAGGAAAAGGAGAAAGATTCATCTACAGGCTAATAAAAATTTTAAGGGCAAATGAGAGACGGAGCTTTAAAGATGTCTCCACTCCTTGATCCAAGTTTTATGACTCAAAACTTTTCCACCAATTGCATTTTCTTTTCCTTTCCCCTAATCGTGATATTTAGCCGATGGGACAGTGGGAAGGCAGGGTCCCTGTTTTTCCTGTGCCCTTTTTCACCACTTCTGATGTGCTTAGGCAGCTGAGAGAATTACTGGTAAATTGAGAAGACTAGCTGCTAGCCTGCACTGGTTCACATATTTTAATCTGCAAAAGTAACCCGATGCCCGTATTTCTTCATTTAAGCATCATTAATATGGAATTTGATTAAAGCGACAGCAGGATACGATGTAAAAAAGATGTGGAGACTCTAGAAAGGGTGCAGAGAAGAGCAACCAAGAGGATTAGGGGACTGGAGGTTAGCCTAAAGCATATAAAGAACGGGTTGCAGGAACTGGGTATGTCTAGTTTAATGAAAAAAAGGACTAGGGGAGACATGATAGAAGTCTTCCAATATTTCAGGGGCTGCTCCAAAGAAGAGGGAGTCAAGCTATTCTCCAAAGCACCTAAGGGCAGGACAAGAAGCAATGGGTGGAAACTAATCAAGGAGAGAAGCAACTTAGAATTAAGGAGAAATTTTCTGACAGTGAGAACAATTAATCAATGGAACAACTTGCCACCAGAAGTTGCATATGCTCCAACACTGGAAGTTTTTAAGATGATGTTGGATAACCATTTGTCTGAAGTGGTGTAGGGTTTCCTGCCTAAGCAGGGGGTTGGACTAGAAGACCTCCAAAGTCCCTTCCAACTTTGTTATTCTATTCTATTGTCTTTCTGCCGATCCCGGGCCTTTCTGTAAATCCAGAGTCCTAAATCCAGGAGAATGTACCGTTTTCGACGGGGTTTTTTTTTTTTTTTTGCAGACTTGCGCAAGAATAGCAGGCTTTAATAAAATGAGATCAGAGGTTCCAATTAGATCTTTAAAGACCAAATCGTTGTCTTTAAGCAATGCAGAAGAGTTTGGGCCTCCTGCCAACTCCCCGCTCTCTTCCTGGTCTCATGAATTTGTGATGGATGCAATCGATGGAGACGTGTTAAAACATTATCCGAGTGGGGTTTTTTTTCCTGGACCACACAAGCTTTCGCTGCATAAAAAAAGAGAAGTGCTCGGTTGGCAAAGCCAGAATTTAAACTCGGAGCCCTGGGGATTGGAATCTGGCCCAGAGGTTTACCTAGGATTGTTATGGGGTTCAGACATACGACCACAGTTGAGCCCCACATTTTCTGTTGTTAAGCGAGACATTTGCTAAGTGAATTGGACTAGGACAGGGGTCTCCAACCTTGGCAACTTTACGACTTGTGGACTTCAACTCCCAGAATTCCTTAGCCAGCGCATGCACTGGCTGAGGAATTCTGGGAGTTGAAGTCCACAAGTCGTAAAGTTGCCAAGGTTGGAGACCCCTGGACTAGAAGCCTTCTGAGGTCCCTTCCAGTTTTTCTGTGATCTGTTGTGGCTCCGTTGCCTGAGCCTGGGCTATCGACAGATGCAGACTCTGAGAGTGAGGAAGAGGAGTTGGCAAGGCCTCCCTCTCCAGGGCCCTTCTCTCTGGCAATGCCTCCGGAGGACACTGAAGGCCAAAAGATAGGCTCGGAGCCAAGCACGTCCCCGCAGCCACAGGTGGACAGCGATGAAGGAGATAAGTGCTGGCTGGATCCTCGCCAGAGGCGCAGGGAGAAGCGTGCACAGCAGAGGGGAAGGCGTGCCAGAGATTAGCTGAGTCACTGGACCACACCTCACAGGGTATAAATGTGGGTGTGGTGGCCGGTTCAGTTTGTGACGAGCAAAAACTAGAAATAATCCATGATCTCTGCATTACTGGACTTTGCCTGCTTTATCGGACTGCATTTGGATTAATCCTTGTATTGCTGAAAACTCTGCCTGTTTTATCGGAATGCTGGCAGTCTAATCTTCGTTTTGTGTGAGTAAAGTCTGAGTTGGCAGCTAGCCACTGGGTTGCTGCCAGCTTTATCTTCAAAGAGTTTTGTCGTGTGGCTTATTAACTCCGGGCCGTCTGTGGGGGTGCGTGAGTGGAACGGGGACAGAACATGATCCTATGACCAGCAGGAATGTCAGAACTCTTCAAAATCTTTCGATATTAGGGTAACATCATCAATGCACTCATTATGTTATAGCACCGATGATGTTCCTTATTTGGGTCCTGAAACGTCTGCAAGAAAACCCAGCAAGCCCAGAGAGCACCAAGAACCCCATAGTCCTCCTCATTCTCTGCACACACATGCCATTCCCTTCTAGCACTGATGATGTTACCTAGTTGGGTCCTGAAACGTCTCCAAGAAAACAACCCAGCTCCGAGAGCATCAAGGATGCCGCATTTCAATTCTGAGCGACAATTATTTCTTTTCTATTGGTCCTTTATATGAGGCGAGAAAGAGAGAAATTAACAATAAAAGAAGAAGATTTCCCAGCTGCAAAAAATATTTTTCTGAGTAATTATCAAGGGTAAAAAAAAAAAAAATTGCATTGCGATCATCATTCAAGGTCCGGGCTCAACTTGTGGGAGTTTTTCTTGCAGGCCTGAAAAGATTTATTTCTCTGCCCCCATCTAGAGAAAGGACCTAGGAGGGAGGGCAGAGAAGGCCAGGCCGATGATGATACCTAGATACATATTAATCCATCCATTATGTTCCCCGGGTACCCCCCCCCGGAATTCCACCGTCTCTCTTCGTTTGGTAATTTAATTAAGGTGGCAGCTTAGAGATCTGGCCGGCAGATTAGAGGCCGTGACTTGCTTGAGAGATCAAGAAAAGAAATTGATAAACCCAAGAGCAAAGGTGGGCTGGGTGAGAAGACAGGAGGGGAGGGGGCCGCCCTACGCATCACATGGGGGTCTCTGAATGAGTGATCAAGGTCAGCTCCGGTTCGTTAAAATCTTCGGGGACCCGGCTTCATTATAAATAACGCTCCAGCTCGGGCTATGCCTGGCAGCTCTTAAGATGTTTTGCTGACAGGGGTGGGCTGGGGGGGGGGTGTTAATCATTTGGGGATGGGGAGAAGGGAAATAACAGGCAGTTCTCGGCTTACGGCCACCGCCGAGCCCAAGATGTCCGTGGATAAGCGAGACGAGTTGTTAAGCGAATCACGGCGCTTGTTCGTTTTTGTAGCAGGGTTGTTCAGTGAATCTGGCTTCCCCATTGACTTAGCTTGTCAGAAGGTCAGAGACAGATACAGATTAACAGAGTTGGAAGGGTCCTTGGAGGTCATCTAGTCCAACCCTCCACCCCGCCCAAGCAGGAGACCCTGCACCGTTTCTGACAGATGGCAGTCCAGTCTCTTCTTGAAAGCCTCCAGTGATGAAGCTGCCACCACTTCTGAAGGCAGCTTCTGTTCCATGGGTTGATTGTTTCTCACTGTCAGAAAATTTCTCCTTATTTCCAGGTTGACTCTCTCCTTGATCAGTTTCCATCCATTGTTCCTCGTCTGACCTTCAGGTGCCTTGGAAAATAGCTCAAATATTGGAAGATGCTATCATGTCTCCCCTGGTCCTTCTCTTCACTAGATTAGCCATGCCCAGTTCCTGCAATCGTTCATCCTATGTTTTAGCCTCCAGTCCCCTCAACATCCTGGTTGCTCTTTTCTGCACTTTTAATAGAATAGAATAGAATAGAATAGAATAGAATAGAATAGAATAGAATAGAATAGAATAGAATAGAATAGAATAGAATAGAATAGAATTTTTTATTAGCCAAGTGTGATTGGACACACAAGGAATTTGTCTTGGTGCATACGCTCTCAGTGTACATAAAAGAAAAGATACGTTCATCAAAAATCAAGCACTTTTTCTAGAGGTCACAAAAAGGGATCATGTGACCCCTGGACAGTGCAACCGTCATAAATATGAGCCAGGTCCCAAACAACCTGGGGTGGAAGCGTGGGGGTTGTCATTTTATTTTATTATTCTTATTTTTTTATTTTTTTCTCCATTGGGTTTTTATTCTCCCTAAAAGCCGTCTTAAGAGTCACTGTGAGCGAGCAGGTAGCTATATAAACTCTCATAAATAAATCCCAGTTCTGATCACGTGGCCTCAACAGTCGTCAGTATGAGAAACGGGCCTAAGTCGCTTTTTGCAACTTGGAACGGTCAGTAAATGAACGGTCGTTAAGTCAAGGACCACCTGTGTTCCCAAAAAAATACGAATTAAACTTTTGATTTTTAAAGACGGTGACAGGTTTTACCCATTTTCAAATGCAGTGCTGCTTTTAGCTGCTGAGTTCTCGGGAATACTTGTCTCTTCTTTAAAAATAAAACAGTGATGGAGCATTCACAACTTCTGGTGGCGAGTCGTTCCACTGGTTAATTGTCCTCACTGTTAGGAAATTCCTAGTTCTAGATTGCTTCTCTTCTTGATTAGTTTCCACCCATTGCTTCTTCTCCTGCCTTCTGGTGCTTTGGAAAATAATTTGACCCCTTCTTCTTCGTGGTAACCCCTGAGATATTGGAAAGTTGCTATCATGTCCCCGTCCTCCCCAGTCCTGCAACCATTCTTCATATGTTTTGGTCTCCAGGACCTTAATAAGAATAATAAGAATAATTTTATTTCTATACCGCCCTTCTCCCGAAGGACTCAGGGAGTCCTTAATCATCTTAGTTGCTTTTATTTATAAACTTCTTGTTTGCGTTGTTACTAGGTTAGTACCTGAAGGATGACTACGTGTTATGTGCATTAACCTAATATATTATATCGCATTCATTGAATTCAATGCTTCTCTATTTTTTTGACCTGCTTAATGGGTGGCATGTCGTACAGCCATGATTCCATTCTCAATTATGGTCGTAAGCCGAGGACTACCCATACATTAAATTTCCTCCAAATTGTTTCCTAATATGGACTGCTTTTCAGGATACTACGCCAGTATGCATTCTTCTTCGCAAGGATTCCATGTTTTATCATTTTTGTGCGCAAGTTTCTGATGTATAAACTGTTGGGTCTAAAAGTTGTGAACCATGAATGATAGCAGACGCTGTGAATTTGCTGTCGGTGATATGACCAAGTTGGTATTTTGGAGATGCCATTTCATGTCAAAAGTAATCAGACCAGATTGTTTTCTATACTTTCCTTCTCTCTCTTAAGACTTTTCTTTTTCTTTTTCTTTTTCTTTTTCTTTTTCTTTTTCTTTTTCTTTTTCTTTTTCTTTTTCTTTTTCTTTTTCTTTTTCTTTTTCTTTTTGATTTATATGCTGCCCTTCTCCGAAGACTCAGGGCAGGTTACAATGCATTAAGCAATAGCCTTCATACTTTTGTATATTTATACAAAGTCATCTTATTGCCCCCACAATCTGGGTCCTCATTTTACCTACCTTAGAAAGGATGGAAGGCTGAGTCAACCTTGAGCCTGGTGAGATTTGAACTTGCAGTAATTTCAGGCAGCTGATGTTAATAACAGTGCTTTAGTCTGCTGCGCTACCAGGGCTCCTGGTGGCTTCTTTGATCCAACTTCCCTTCCTTAAGACCAAAAGTGGAATATTGCATCTAATTTTGGTCACCACAATGTAAAAAAAGATGTGGAGGCTCTAGAAAGAGTGCAGAGAAGAGCAACAAAGAGGATTAGGGGTCTAGAGGCTAAAACATACGAAGAACGGTTGCAGGAACTGGGCATGTCTAGTTTAATGAAGAGAAGGACTAGGGGAGAAATGAAAGCAGTTTTCCAATATTTAAGGGGCTGCCACAAAGAAGAGGGAGTCAAGCTATTCTCCAAAGCACCTGAAAGCACCTGAAGAAGCTACTTTGGATGAGTAAAGAAATGTCTTCAAAGAAAAACTATAAAGTCCAGTTGCCTCTTGAAAAAGCACCTTTTTTAAAAAAATTTGATTTATATGCCGCCCTTCTCCGGAGACTCAGGGCGGCTTACAATGCGTTAAGCAATAGCCTTCATACTTTTTGTATATTTATACAAAGTCAGCTTATTGCCCCCACAGTCCAGGTCCTCATTTTACCTACCTTAGAAAGGATGGAAGGCTGAGTCAACCTTGAGCCTGGCAAGATTTGAACTTGCAGTAATTGCAGGCAGCAGATGCAAGTGGATGTTGATTAGTCTGCTGAGCCACCAGAGCTTTGGGACAACCATGACCTGGATGACTGATAATCTCCATAGATACCTGCAAGCAGGACAAGAAGCAATGGATGGAAACGAATCAAGGAGAGAAGCAACCCGGAATTAAGGAGAAACGTCCTGACAGTGAGGACAATTAACCAGTGGAACAGCTTGCCACCAGAACTGGAGGTTTTTAAGAAGAGATTGGACAGCCACTTGTCTGAAATAGTATAGGGTCTCCTGCTTGATCAGGGGGCTGGACTAGAAGACCTCCAAGGCCCCTTTCAACTCTTGTTATTCCGAAAAGGATAATCCACCTCCCCTAATAGCCATATCAGGGCTGTCAGATCACAGCTAATTGCTTTTTCTGAATGGCCATATCTCTTCATTGCAACAGATCAGCATGACTTCACTTTCTCTATTGATCCATCAGTGTCGATCCGGTAGGATGGGCCGGGCGGGCGCGGGGATTATAGTGGCCTGAAAGAAGGCCAAGGTGTACTTTTCGTTCTGCAGAAACGCCACGTTTCCCAAATAATGTCAAGCTGGCAACTTTTCGATGCAGGTCTCTCACGGAGGCTTTCACTGTCGGGAAAGAACACGTTGACGAAAAATTCAATCAAAACCCATTTAAGCGAGATTGGAGAAGTACGGAAGCAGACCGTACTGGGCGAAATCAGCAAAGGTTGCCAGCTTTTCGTCTACGCAGTTGCTTTTCACAGACAGGTAGGCCTCGACTTACGACCCCAGTTGAGCCCCACGTTTTTGCGGCTAAGCGAGACTTTTTGCCGCTGTTGTTGTTGTGAAGTCAGCAACACAGTGGCTCCTCCATCGACTTTGCTTCTCAGAAAGTCCCACAAAAAGGGGTCGCATGATTTCGGGGCACTGCAGTCGTCATCAATGTGTGAACCAGTTGCCGAGCGTCTGAATTTTGATGGTGTGACCGTGGGGATACGGCAATGGCTGCGAGTGAGAAAAATGGTCATAAGTCACTGTTTTCAGGGCCGTTGTCACTGAATGAATGGCTGTAAAGTCAAGGGCTACCAGTGTTTATTTATTAAATTTATGTGCTGCCCATCTCACTGTCAAGTGAATCTGGGTGGAACTGGGCATCTCTGGGGAAGGAAGGAAGGAAGGGAGGGAGGGAGGGAGGGAGGGAGGGAAGAAGGGAGGGAGGAGAATGGGAGGGAGGGAGAGAAGAAAAAGGAAGGAAGGTAGGAAGGAAGGAAAGAAAAAGGAAGGAAGGTAGGAAGGAAGGAAAGAAAAAGGAAGGAAAGGAGGGAGGGAGAGAAGAAAGAAAGAAAAAGGAAGGAAGGAAAGGAGGGAGGGAGGGAGAGAAGAAAGAAAGAGAAAGGAAGGAAAGGAGAGAGGGAGGAAGAGAAGAAAGAGAGAGAAAAAGGAAGGAAGGAAGGAAAGGAGGGAGGGACAGAAGAAAGAAAGAGAGAAAAAGAAAGGAAGGAAAGGAGGGAGGGAGGGAGAGAGGGAGAGAAGAAAGAAAGAGAAAGGAAGGAAGAAAAAGGAAGGAAAGGAGGGAGGGAGGGAGAGAAGAAAGAGAGAAAAAGGAAGGAAGGAAAGGAGGGAGGGAGGGAGAGAAGAAAGAGAAAGAGAAAGGAAGGAAGGGAGGAGAATGGGAGGGAGGGAAGGAAGGAAGGAAGGTAGAAAGAAAAAAGAAAAAGGAATGAAGGAAAGGAGGGCAGGAGGGACAGAAGAAAGAAAGAAAGAGAAAGGAAGGAAGGGAGGGAGGGAGGGAGGGAAGGAAGGAGAAGGAGGGAGGGAAGAAAGAAAAAAAGGAAGGAAGGAAGGAAGGAAGGAGATAAGGGTTCTGGAATCTACATAGCATGAATATTGGAAAACTATTGTCATGTCACCCTTGGTCCTTCTCCTTGATAGACTACACATTCCGAGCTCCATCCTCTGATTGACGTTGACCCCCCTCTTCCTTGGGGCAGCCCCTCAAATATTGGAAGGCTGCTCTCGGTCACACTCCTAGCCCTTTCCTCTCTTTAGACCCAGACATACCCAGTTCCTGCAAAGGTTCATCCTACGATTTCTCCCCCAGGCCTCTCATCATCTCTCTTGCCCTTCTCTGCACTCCTTTTTTTCTTAAGGGCCTTGAGCATCTTCTTTGTATCCCGGTGACCAGAACCGGATCCCTGTATTCCAAGTGTTAATTCCAAGATTATTAATAATCAACTTCGGTTCCGCATGCCAAGGATCAGCATTAAGGCCGGGGCTCGGTTAATCAAATAAGTGGAGGAGAAGAAAGCCCATTTTCCAAGCCAGGTGGGGGAGCGGAATAAGACAAAAATTAAGATAACCTTAGCTTGACAGATGCGTTGAGGAGCTTAGGTCCCTTGCTTGGAAATGAAAAAAAACTCCTGCCTCATTGTTGAAATTAAAAGAGATAGATTATGCCTGTATTAGTCGGGGCGTTTTAAATCACATCATTAATGGTTTTGTGGAGGATAAGAATAAACCGTAATAGCGAACATCACCTTCACCATTTTTTTCCCCCCTGCTTGCAAAAAGCTTTCTTAAATATAAATGTATGCCACGGGACTTGCATTTTAGCCAATTCTTAGACACCCAGAATTAGGAAACGGATTTGTCCTCTGCAAATCAAGTTAGATCTAAAAGGAGCCTTCGTTTTTTTTTTCTTTTTAATTTGTTTTGTTTTTCATTACAGCATCTTTTTTTCTATTAAAAAAAAATCGCTGTAATGAATTAGAGGAAAATGTGATGCCCCAAACAGCTGTTGGGTGTTTGATAAGCCTAGGCTCAGTTGCTTTCATTTCTGTTCCCCCCCATCCACCCACCCACCCACCCACCTCCCCTTTAAAAATGCTCCTCCTTGAGTTGTTAAATAAATTCATCCTGATAAACACTCTAGTTTCCTAGGGCCTTAATGCTGGCATTGAGCTGAATGCCGAATTTAGAGAATATTGGTACCACATTCGCCAGGTGAATCCGCCAGGTGGGGTTGAGGTTGTAAGGAACATCTTCCTTAATTTTGTGCCTCCGGATTGCGGAACTACAATTTGAATAGAATAAGAGTTGGAAGGGACCTCGGAGGTCATCTAGTCCAACCCCCTGCTTAGCCAGAAAATCCTACACCACATCAGACAAATGGTTGTCCAAATCACTTCTTAAAAACTTCCTTTTGTTTTGTTTGAAAAGTTTTCTCAGTTTTATTTCTTATACAGATAATATAAAATATACATTTTCTTATACATAATTAATCCTACGTATACATGCTTTCCTTAAAGAAAGCATTAAAATAAGGCATTTTAATTACATTCGGAGTTGCTCTTCTACTCTTTCTTCCCTCATTTCACAACAAACCTTCTCCTTCTTCCCTTTCCCTCCCTCCTCTCCTCTCCTCTCCTACTTTTTCCTTCCTCCTCTCCTACCTCATCCTACTTCCCCTTCCTTTCCCCCACTCCTCTCTTCTTTTCCCCCTTCTCACCTTCTCTCCTACTCCTGTCCCCTACCCTTCCTTCCTCTCCTTTTTCCTTTCTTCCATTCCTCTCCCTCTCTCTCCTCTTCCTACCCTCTACTCCTCTCTCCTTTCTATCTTCTTTGCTGTGGAATATTCTCCTTGTCTGGTATCCGAGCAACTCCTGTATTCTAATCATATATACTTTCTTTCAGTTTCTTTTCAGATTTATTCTATCTATCAGTGTTATCACCATAATTGTACATTTATTCTTATAATCTTCTTTCTTTTCCCCCCTCAAAAAAAAACTTCCAGTGTTGGCGCATTCACAACTTCTGCAGGCAAGTTGTTCCACTGATGAATTGTTCTAACTGTCAGGAATTTTCTCCTTAGTTCTAGGTTGCTTCTCTCCTTGATTAGTTTCCACCCGTTGCTTCTTGTCCTGCCCTCACGTGCTGTGGAGAATAGCTTGACTCCCTCTTCTTTGGGGCAGCCCCTGAGATACTGGAACACTGCCATCATGTCACCCCTAGTCCTTCTTTTCATCAGACTAGACATTCCCAATTCCACCAACCATTCTTCATATGTTTTAGCCTCCAGTCCCTTAATCCTCTTTGTTGCTCTTCTCTGCACTCTTTCTAGAGTCTCCACATCTTTTTTACATCATGGCGACCAAAACTGGATGCAGGATTCCAAGTGTGGCCTCACCAAGTCCTTATAAAGTGGTATTAACACTTCACCTGATCTGGAGTCTATCCCTCTGTTGATGCAGCCTAGAACTGTGTTGGCTTTTTTGGCAGCTGCTGCACACGGCTGGCTCATATTTAAGTGATTGGATCAATCTCAGCAAAGACACAGAGACAGGCATAATAGGAGACAGAAAAAGTTGGCTGAGACTGACTGGAATATTTATCCATATTTAGCTGGGAAGAAAATGAATCATAGAATCAAAGGGACAGAAGGAACCTAGTCCAACCCATTGCTAGAGCTGAAGGTCCTATACCATTATTATTTATTATTATTATTTATTCAATTTATATCCCGCCCTTCTCCTAGTGGACTCAGGGCGGTGCACAGCCAGAACTAAAACACATATCAATACAAAATTTAAAATTATTAAAAGAATTAAATAACTGTGGCCCAAAAATTTAAAACATTGAAAACTAAAACCCATTTGACAATTTAAAAAGCTAAAAAAGACTGAAAAAAGGGGGGGGGGGGTTTCCAGATAATGGCTGTCCAATCTCTTCTTGAAAACCTCCAGTGTTAGACCCAAAGGTGTTTTTTCAAGAGGCAACTGGACTTTTTGGTTTTTCTTTGAAGATGTTTCTCTTCTCATCCAAGAAGCTTCTTCAGGAGAGCTTCAAACATCTTCAAAGAAAAACCAGAAAGTCCAGTTGCCTTTTGAAACAAACACCTTCAGGACAACCATGACCTGAATGACTGAGAATCTCCATAGACCTCCAGTGTTGGAGCAACCACAAGTTCAGGAGATAAATCCTTCCACGGATGAATTGGTCTCACACTCAGGAAATTTCTCTTTAGTTGTAGGTATGGTCTCTCCTTAAAGACCTTCCACCATTACTTCTTTTCCTGCCCCCGGGTGTTTTGGAGAATAAGTCGATCCCCTCCTCTGTATGACAACCCACCCACCCACCCAAATATTGGAACTGCTCTCATGTCACCTCAGTCCTTCTCTTTGTTAGACTAGAGTCTAGACGTACCTCGCTTCCTCAGCCATGCATCGTATAATTTGGCTTCCAGCCCTCTAATCCAGGGGTCTCCAACCTTGGCAACTTTAAGACTTGTGGACTTCAACTCCCAGAATACCTCAGGCTGAGGAATTCTGGGAGTTGAAGTCCACAAGTCTTAAAGTTGCCAAGGTTGGAGACCCCAGCTCTAATCATCTTGGTTGCTCTTCTCTGCACTCTTTCTAGAGTCTCAACTTCTTTTTTTTTTTGTATTGTGACCAGAACTGGATGCCGTATTCCAGGTGCATAAATGTATAAATGGTATAAATGTATAAAAGGTGTATAAATGGTATTGTCACTTCTCGTGATGCCACAGTCTCCTGTTTTGTCTTACGGGAAGAGGTTTAGCCAGGGAATTGTTGGAAGAAGCGTCCATCTGGGTTCAGCTCCAAGTGGGAAGAAAGACACTGGAAACATGGAGACTGCTTGAAAAGATGGTTTAATGGTGGGCAGGACCACATGGATTTGAGGTCCTGGATAAAAAGAGGGAAGAGATGCTGAGAGTACCTGGGTTTGATGCCCACTCTGGGCTTTTGAATTTGAGCTTGTATTCTGATTGGTTGTCAGACTCCCATGGGGTCATGCAGGGGTAACTATGTAGGTTGTCTTTGTCCCAGGCTTGGTTGATTCTTGCTGGGTGATGATGTCATGAAAGATGTCTCCGTGGTCATGTGGCCAGCATGACTCAACGCCAAAGGCGCACGGAACGCTGTTCCCTTCCCACCAAAAGTGGTCCCTATTTTTCTACTTGCATTTTTTACCTGCTTTCGAACTGCTAGGTTGGCAGAAGCTGGAACAAGTCACGGGAGCTCACCCTGTTGCGTGGCACTAGGGATTTGAACTGCCGAACTGCCGACCTTTCAATCAACAAGCTCAGCGTCTTAGCCACTGAGCCACCGCGTCCCTCTTGTACAAAAAACTAGCCTCAGTACAAAAACCCAACTCAAAGTACCCTCAAGAAATGTCCATCTCCTACCAACTGGGAAGATGGAAGATTGTGGTTGAGGGCAAACCTCTTTGTTCCAGATTCTAGGGTGGCCCAATTTAATAATGTATTAATTTTGCATCTCCTCTCTTTGGGCAGAAGCTGGTCAGAGGGAGATCCAACCTGGAAATAATTAAGGGGGGACTTTTCTGGCAGTGAGAACGATTAACCAGTGGAACAACTTGCCTCCAGAAAGTATAGATGCTCCTCCAACACTGAAGGGTTTTAAGGAAAGATTGGACACCCATTTGCCCAGAATGATGCAATTGTGTCTCCTTTCCAGAGCAGGGAGTTGGAGCAGAAGACCTCCAAGCCCCACTCCCAGCCCCACACGCCCTATGATTCTATTCCTATTCTGGTTCGTTGCACAGCCAACCAGATGTTCAGGTTGGATTTGGCATTTTTATCCGCCTATTGAGTCCTTCTCAAGCACCTGGGATAAACAGATGTGGATGTTTTGTGGTGTTAAAAGAGTTATTATCACAGGATGGAAGCTGTTCTGGGTAAATCTGCCTTTTGCAATGGGGGGAAGGTGAATTTGTCAATGTCAAGTTGTTTGGGGATTGCATTCAAGACACCTATGATCTGTTCTAATACTGTTCTAAATCTATTCTTTTCTATTCTACATTTTATTCTATTCTATATTTTATTTTATTCTATTGTATATTGTATATTCTATTCTATTCTATTCTATTCTAAAAAGCCTTCAAGATCCCTTCCAATTATTCTCTTCTCTTCTCTTCTCTTCTCTTCTCTTCTCTTCTCTTCTCTTCTCTTCTCTATTCTACATTTTATTTTATTCTATTGTATATTCCATTCTATATTTTATTCTATTCTAGAAAACCTTCAAGGTCCATTCCAATTATTCTCTTCTCTTCTCTTCTCTTCTCTTCTCTTCTCTTCTCTTCTCTTCTCTTCTCTATTCTATTCTATTCTATTCTACATTTTATTTTATTCTATTGTATAATCTATTCTATATTTTATTCTATTCTAGAAAACCTTCAAGGTCCTTTCCAATTATTCTCTTCTCTTCTCTTCTCTTCTCTTCTCTTCTCTTCTCTTCTCTTCTCTTCTCTTCTCTTCTCTTCTCTTCCCTTCCCTTCCCTTCCCTTCCCTTCCCTTCCATTCCATTCCATTCCATTCCATTCCATTCTATTCTATTCTATTCTATTCTATTCTATTCTATATTTTATTTTATTATATTGTATATTGTATACGATATTCTATTCTATTCTAAAAGGCCTTCAAGGTCCCTTCCAATTATTCTCTTCTCTTCTCTTCTCTTCTCTTCTCTTCTCTTCTATATTTTATTTTATTCTATTGTATATTATATATATTCTATTCTATATTTTATTCTATTCTAGAAAACCTTCAAGGTCCGTTCCAATTATTCTCTTCTCTTCTCTTCTCTTCTCTTCTCTTCTCTTCTCTTCTCTTCTCTTCTCTTCTCTTCTATATTTTATTTTATTCTATTGTATATTATATATATTCTATTCTATATTTTATTCTATTCTAGAAAACCTTCAAGGTCCGTTCCAATTATTCTCTTCTCTTCTCTTCTCTTCTCTTCTCTTCTCTTCTCTTCTCTTCTCTTCTCTTCTCTTCTCTTCTCTTCTATTTTCTCTTCTAATTCTTTGAATCTTCTATTTGGTAGAGTATTATCTGTCCCCGTCCCGGGGAGACCCGACCTCCAAGCCATTTCTTGGCCAGGCCTTAGATTGCAGACCTCACCACCACCACGTGCCTTCATGCCTCTTGTGTGTCTGTCGGTTGTTTTCCATTCGAGCTACGGCTGGCACAGCAACCCCTGTCCTTTCAAGGGTTAATCAACGCCCCCCCCCACTCCTCCGCCCGACCTGTGCTGATCTTGTAGCTTTGGCGAGCCTTAATCCGTAAGCTTGATTACCTCCTAACCTCCCCGTCGCCTGACGCAGCAGGAGGTTGGGGTGGGGGTGGGGGGGCAGGGAGGGCGGGAGGCGAGGAATTATACAGTCGTTTTTGTGGCACGGTGCCCAGCGTGGCCTTAAGAAGGAGAAAGCCTTTCGAGAGAAGGAAAAGGGGGACAACCAGGGCCTGACCCCTCCCAAGGCAGCCGCAGAGGGGTCAGGCCCTGGTTGTCCCCCTTTTCCTCTCCTTCGGGGAGCAAAGGTGGGACAGGAGAGGGCAATGCCCTGGCTGTTAGGTGAGAGGTGGTTTTTTTTGACACCTCTCGGTCATCCGCGTGACCTTCTCCCCTCCCCAATTATTGCAGGCAGGTTGACCTGGACTTCACTTTGTTAAATCCACTTCGTTTCCACTTGACCGTTTCTGATGCCGCCGTCCGTCCGTCCGTCCGTCCGTCCGCCCCGGACATTCCCCAGGAGGTGACTTCCCCGGGGGAGAGCCTCTCCTTTAAGGATCAGATTCGCGGCTTCCAATAGAAGAGATCTATTTGTAGCTCAGGGTTGAACGGCGGGATCCTTGGAGCTCTTGGAGCTCGGTTGTTTTCTCGCAGACATTGCGTGACCCAGCTAGGTAGCCTCATCAGTGTAAAAGGGAGTGGGGTTCGGTCTCTGTAAATTGACAAGTTGGTTGCTCTGTCAGGGTTAGTGTTCTCAGTGGTTCTTTACTGTTAGATCAGCATTAAAGTCACATAATACATTTACAGATTAAAGTTACAGTACACTTATATTGCCTGGACAACATAGTTAGGCTCAAACAATATCCTAACAAACCCCACTCCCTTCTAACCCTGATGATGTTATCTAGTTGGGTCATGAAACGTCTTCAAGGAGCCAACCAAGTTCAGAGAGCACCAAGAATCCCACAGTGGTTGTCTTCCTCCCTCCTCCTCCTCTTCCTCCTCCTCTTCATCCTCCTCCTCTTCATCCTCCTCCACTTCATAAACACCACTCCCTTCTAGCCCTGATGATGTTATTTAGTTGGGTCATGAAACGTCTTCAAGGAGCCAACCAAGCTCAGAGGGCACCAAGGACCCCACAATGATTGTCTTCCTCCTCCTCCTCCTCCTCCTCCACCACCACCACCACCACCACCACCACCACCACCACCACCTCTTCCTCTTCCTCTTCCTCCATTTCATAAACACCACTCCCTCTAGCCCTGATGATGTTATCTAGGTGGGTCATGAAACATCTTCAAGGAGCCAACCAAGCTCAGAGAGTACCAAGAACCCCACAGTGATTGTTTTCCTCCCTCCTCCTCCTCTTCCTCCTCCTCCACTTCATAAACACCACTCCCTTCTAGCCCTGATGATGTTATTTAGTTGGGTCATGAAATGTCTGCAAGGAAACAACTAAGCTCAGAGAGCACCAAGGACCCCACAGTGATTGTCTTCCTCCTCCTCCTCCTCCTCCTCCTCCTCCTTCTCCTCCTCCTCCACCACCACCACCAACAACAACAACAACACCTCTTCCTCTTCCTCCTCCTCCATTTCATAAACACCACTCCCTCTAGCCCTGATGATGTTATTTAGTTGGGTCATGAAATGTCTGCAAGGAGCCAACCAAGCTCAGAGAGCACCAAGGACCCCACAGTGATTGTCTTCCTCCCTCCTCCTCCTCCTCCCCCCCTCCTCCTCTCTGCAACCCCCCCCTTCCCTTCTGGGGAATTCTGGGAGTTGAAGTCCGCCCGTCTTAAAGGGGCCAAGGTTGAGCATTCGTGGCCTGGAGCGTAATGTTTTGAACCGAAAACCTTCCTCCAGTGTTGGAAAAGAACTCTCCAGCTTGGCAGAGGATGACATTCCTGTGATTTTAGGAGAGCTGATGATATCGTTGGCCAATTTTAAGGGTGTGAATTACTTCCCCTGGAAGCGACATTTCGCCGCTGTGTTAGTGACACAACTTTCCTTTTAGCCAAAGTCTCGGATGAGCAGTTTGGGCCGCTCACCCCGAAGCATCCTTCAAAGCGATGCTCTTTCATTATGAAGTTGTTGTTTTTTTGTCTCTCCGTGTCTGGGTGTGTGCTGTTGTGCATGTGTGTGTGTAAACGGCAATCTCTTGTGGAAGCAGCAAAACCACACTCCGTTTTTCTCCTCCATTTCAAAGCAAACCTCACTGCTGTGGGTGTTCTCTCCCGTTTAACATGGGGTCCTTTTATCGCTTGGTAGCCCCTGGTGAAATTCAAGGCAGTAGGGTCCTTGGCTATTTGCCTGCAGGCCTTTTATTACCCAACTAGGTAACGTCATCAGTGCTGAAGGGGAGTGGGGCAGTGGTGAAATCTAAAATTTGTTACTACTGGTTCTGTGGGCGTGGCTTGGTGGGAGGGTAATGTGACTGGGTGGCCGTGGCCATTTTTTGTTTTTTTTTTTTTTTACTTTTAAAACCATTTTTTCTACAATCTCTTCGGCGAAGAGGTTGTTAAAAAATGCTTTCAAAAGATTCTGACGATCCCCAGCTGAGTTGCCTGAGGGCTTATTTTCAGGGGGGGTTAATTTTAGGGCATGCGCTCAAAAGCCCAATTGGGCTTATTATTATCAGGGGAGGTCTTATTTTCAGAGAAACAGGGTAGTCCTCACCTTACCACCATTCATTTAGTGACCATTTTAAGTTACAACAGCACCGAAGAGAGTGACGGACGGCCCGGTTTTACGACCGTTGTAGCATCCCCGTGATTCCGCCATCAAAATCAGGACGTTCGGCAAAACACGCGCGTCTTTACGACGGTCGCAGCGTCCCCCCCGGGTCACGCCATCCCCTTTTTGCGACCGTCCGATGAGCAAAGTCAACGGGGAAGCCAGGTTCACCGAGCAATTGCCTGATTCGCTGAACAGCTGTGGCGATTCGCTTAACAACCGTGGCCCAAAGAAAAGTCATACAAATGGGGCGCACCTCACTTAGCAACCGTTTTGCTTGGCAAGGGAAATTTGGTCGTAAGTCGAGGGCTACCTGTATTCAAGAGGTCCTGGCTCGGCAGGGGTTTGGGATGACGGGTGACCCTCCGTTGACCTCGGGGAGTGAAAGTCGCAGATCGGAAGTTCCTAGCGGAGAATAACAGCGGTTGACATGTTCTGATTTAAATAGCAATGCCGTCCGTTTAAAATATGGTTCATTCCTCGGTCAAACTGTCCTTACTCTGTTTAATTGAATTAAGATGGGTAAATGAGTGATATATGCAGGCCAGAGAGAAAGAGAAAACTGTTCCACAAATCTCCGTTATCCTTTCCCGGATGGTGTAAAACGAATCAATTAGAGGCATGTCAGAGCACCTTTTACACACATACGCACGCACGCAAGCACACAACACACAAACTTTTCCGGCTTTGAAATTTAAAACGAAAGAAGAATGAAACCATTTTTGTAACCCCGGTAGTTTTTTTTTTTTATTTGCGCTTCCCGTTTTGCTTCGAAGGAAGGAGAGCGGCTGGGCACCGCGGTGGGGTGGGCGGTGATCTTTCGTTTCCTTTTTCTGTGGTTTGGAAGATCTTGCCCGTTTCGCACAACCCCCTGCGCGTCTCGTTGGTGCACAAAACGAAAGGAAGGCAGCAGCGAAAGTTCCGTTCGGCACATCTCTAGCAAGGTTGAAATAAATAAATAAATAAATAAAGTGGGCGGGAAACGTCGGCTCTCTTGTCTACTTTTTTTTGCAGAAGAGCCCTGGGGGTGGCGTCAAGAGAGCCATCAGCCTAGAATCATTACGCTTTCACAAAGAGTCTATCTATCTATCTATCCTGTCTACCGATCATCCATCCATCCACCCATCCTATCTATCTATCTATCTATCTATCTATCTATCTATCATCTGTCTATCCATCATCCATCCATCCATCCTATCTATCTATCTATCTATCTATCTATCTATCTATCTATCTATCTATCATCTATAATCTCTATCCATCCATTCCATCCACCCATCCTATCTATCTATCTATCTATCTATCTATCTATCTATCATCTGTCTATCCATCATCCATCCATCCATCCTATCTATCTATCTATCTATCTATCTATCTATCTATCTATCTATCATCTATAATCTCTATCCATCCATTCCATCCACCCATCCTATCTATCTATCTATCTATCTATCTATCTATCATCTGTCTATCCATCATCCATCCATCCATCCTATCTATCTATCTATCTATCTATCTATCTATCTATCTATCTATCTATCATCTATAATCTCTATCCATCCATTCCATGCACCCATCCTATCTATCTATCTATCTATCTATCTATCTATCATCTGTCTATCCATCATCCATCCATCCATCCTATCTATCTATCTATCTATCTATCTATCTATCTATCTATCTATCTATCTATCTATCATCTATAATCTCTATCCATCCATTCCATCCACCCATCCTATCTATCTATCTATCTATCTATCTATCTATCATCTGTCTATCCATCATCCATCCATCCATCCTATCTATCTATCTATCTATCTATCTATCTATCTATCTATCTATCATCTATAATCTATCCATCCATTCCATGCACCCATCCTATCTATCTATCTATCTATCTATCATCTATAATCTCTATCCATCCATTCCATGCACCCATCCTATCTATCTATCTATCTATCTATCTATCTATCTATCTATCTATCATCTATAATCTCTATCCATCCATTCCATGCACCCATCCTATCTATCTATCTATCTATCTATCTATCTATCTATCTATCATCTGTCTATCCATCATCCATCCATCCATCCTATCTATCTATCTATCTATCTATCTATCTATCTATCTATCATCTATAATCTCTATCCATCCATTCCATGCACCCATCCTATCTATCTATCTATCTATCTATCTATCTATCTATCATCTGTCTATCCATCATCCATCCATCCATCCTATCTATCTATCTATCTATCTATCTATCTATCTATCTATCTATCATCTATAATCTATCCATCCATTCCATGCACCCATCCTATCTATCTATCATCTGTCTATCCATCATCCATCCATCCATCCACCCATCCTATCTATCTATCTATCTATCTATCTATCTATCTATCATCTATAATCTATCCATCCATTCCATGCACCCATCCTATCTATCTATCTATCTATCTATCTATCTATCATCTGTCTATCCATCATCCATCCATCCATCCACCCATCCTATCTATCTATCTATCTATCTATCTATCTATCTATCTATCTATCTATCTATCTATCCATCTATCCATCCATCCATCCATTCCATGCACCCATCCTATCTATCTATCTATCTATCTATCTATCATCTGTCTATCCATCATCCATCCATCCATCCACCCATCCTATCATCTATCTATCTATCTATCTATCTATCTATCTATCTATCTATCTATCATCTATAATCTCTATCCATCCATTCTATGCACCCATCCTATCTATCTATCATCTGTCTATCCATCATCCATCCATCCATCCACCCATCCTATCTATCTATCTATCTATCTATCTATCTATCTATCTATCTATCTATCTATTTATCGTCTATAATCTCTCTCTATCCATCCATTCCATCCACCCATCCTATCTATCTACCTATCTATCTATCATCCATCCATCCATCCATCCATCCATCCATCCACCCATCCTATCTATCTATCTATCTATCTATCTATCATCATCCATCCATCCACCCATCCTATCTATCTATCTATCTATCTATCTATCTATCTGTCATCTGTCTATCCATCATCCATCCATCCATCCTATCTATCTATCTATCTATCTATCTATCTATCTATCTATCCATCCATCCATCCATCCATCCATCCATCCATCCATCCATCCTATCCATCCATCCATCCATCCATCCATCCATCCATCCATCCTATCTATCCATCCATCCATCCATCCATCCATCCATCTATCTATCTATCTATCTATCTATCTATCTATCTATCTTGCATGAGGTAACAGAATATAGCATTCATGCATACAATTCATAAAAGCAGCATATAAAATGTTTATCCGAAATGCAAAACCCCAGAACAGTGAATTATGTTAAAAACTCACAATACAAATAATGCATAAAATTATGAATAAAATTAAATGATGTATGAGCAGTTACTGGAGTGAATAAACCTCTGGCCTGATATCTAAACCATTGAGACTTGTACAGCCGCCCTCTCGAGATAATTAATGTATTTCATGCAGGGATCCAGGGAATCTTCTGAGGGGGACCTTCCGCCCCAATACAATACAAAGTTTGCAGGACATTCACACAGTCACAGTTAGGATGATCAACCAGCTCCCATTTGTATTTCCAAAACAGGTAGTCCTCAACTTACAGCCACCATTGAGCCCAAAATTTCTGTTGCTAAGTGAGACAGTGAAGTAAATTTTGCCCAATTTTACGACCTTTCCTGTCGGTCAATAATTACGTGTTTCGCTGCAATTGTTAAGTTAGTAACATGGCTGTTAAGTGAATCTGGCTTCCCCGTTGACTTTGCTTTTGAGAAGGTCACAAAAGGGGAATCACATGACGCCGGGACATTGCAACCGTCATAAATACGAGTCAGTTACCAAGCGCCTGAATTTTCATCACGTGACCAAGGAAGATGATATGGAGATGGTCATCAGCGTGAAAAGCGGTCGTAAGTCACTGTTTTCAGTGCCGCCGTAACTTTGAGCAGTCACTAAATGAACGGTTGTAAGTCGAGGACTACCTTTTCGGCAGCTGCCATGGTTGGTTCGGATAGAGGCCGTTCTTCAATTACTCACCGATCACCACGGGCACCGTGTGACTGAATCATGACATCGTGAGCGGCCCTTGCTGCTCTCTGAGCTTGGTTGCTTCCTTGCAGGCGTTTCATTACCCAACAAGGTAACATTATCAGTGCCAGAAGGGAGTGGGGATTGCAGGAAGGAGGAGGAGGAGGAGCAGGAAGGACTATGGGGTCCAGTGGTGGGTTCCTCCCGGTTCGGTCCAGTTCGGCAGAGCCGGTGACGATATGACGTCACCGAACCGGTTCTTCCCCCCCACTCTCCCCCCCCCATGTTATTCTTACCTTTTATTTGGCCCCACCCCCAATCTATTGCTGCCTCCTGAGTCCCAGCTGATGACTAGAGGGAAAAAAACTGTTGAAACTCTTGCCGCGGGGCTTCAAAGGGCCGCCCTACAGCTGATCAGTGTTAAAAGCAAACAAATGAGTCGGGTTGTAAGTGCGAGGACCTTCCAGAAATGACTCTGACCAGCTACCCACGCCCACCTAGTCACATGACCTCCAAGCCACACCCACAAAATAAGCCACGCCCACAGAACCAGTAGTAAAAAAATTTAGAACCCACCCCTGATGGGGTCCTCTGTGCTCTCTGAGCTTGGTTGCTTCTTTGAAGACGTTTCATTACCCATGTAGGTAACATCATCAGTGCTACCTGACATCTTAGGAGCCAGTTACCAAAAGCCTGAATTTTGATCACAAAATGGGGATGCTGTAATGGTTGTAAGTGTGAAAAACGGTCATAAGCCGCTTTTTTCAGTCCTATTGTAACCTCGGTCACTAAGCGAACTGTTGTACGTCAAAGACTATCTGTCGATAATCCCCCCCCCACACACCAGCAGGATCTATGAAGTCTGGCAGCTTTTCAGTGTTTTGGATGCCATCTGAATTTATGGCCTCCTTAGAAAAGCCATCAGGGTGTATATATAACAGGCGGGCGGCTTGCGGCCTCTTGCCAAGGTTTTGAGTTGTGCAAACACACAGCCTGCAAACGGTTTAGGTGACAAATCTGTCACATTTGTCCTGCACTTCGAGAGATTGGGAGAAAGGGGGGCTGCGGGGGGGACCCCGGCGTCCAAATCCTCTCTTGTAATTGTGTGACAAATCGGATTCCTGGATTGCGACTGGAAAGCTCTACACAAATGGTGTGTGGCCCATTAATTTCATCACCCACGGTCTTGCGGGCAGGCCAGATGGGTTGCCGCGAAACGGCCTCGTTCCCGTTGCCGCGAACACGTCTCGTCTGGGGGACGGGGGGGGGGAAAGAAGATTGGAGAGCAATTTCACAGGTTTTTGGGTGTTGTTTTTTTTTTTTCATTAGTTAATCTGTGCTAGAGAGAGGCTTCGAAGATCCCATCGGTTTAAGTCACTCGGTATTTGTGAAATTCCTGGCGCATCGTGCGAAAAGCTGATTTCCCATCCAAGCTGCCACGCTGGACCTTAAGACGGACAGTGGTTAAAATTGGGGGAATGGGGAAAACGTCAGCCTGGCTTCGTTTTAAATCTGGTTGTTTTTTTTTTTTTTTTTTAGTTTGTGTTGAGATCAGGGGTGTCAAACTCATTTTTCCTTAGTTCTAGGTTGCTTCTCTCCTTGCTTAGTTTCCATCCGTTGCTTCTTCTCCTGCTTTCAGGTGCTTTGGAGAATAGCTTGGCTCCCTCTTCTTTGGGGCAGCCCCTGAGATACTGGAACACTGCTATTATGTCTCCCCTAGTCCTTCTTTTCATCAAAGTAGACCAGTGGTGGGTTCCTCCCGGTTTGGCCCGGTTCTCACGAGCCGGTAGCAGTGACGATATGATGTCACCGAACCGATTCTTCCACTCACCCACCCCCCGCGTTATTCTTACCTTTTATTTGGCCCCACCCCAATCCATTGCTGCCTCCTGAGTCCCAGCTGATGGCTAGGAGGAAAAAAACTGTTTAAACTCTTGCCGGGGCTTCAAAGGGCCGCCCTACAGCTGATCAGTGTTAAAAGAAAACAAATGAGTAGACCAGTGCCTGCAAAAATAAATGGGTAGATCAGTGCCTACAAAAATACATGAGTAGACCAGTGCCTGCAAGAATAAATGGGTAGACCAGTGCCTGCAAAAATAAATGGTAGACCAGTGCCTGCAAAAATACCTCTGCTAAATCCTAAAGAATTGTCACATGACCATCAAGCCACGCCCACAAAATAAGCCACGCCTACAGAACCGGTAGTAAAAAATTTTAGAACCCACCCCTGAAGTAGACATTCATGGCACCACAAAACAGTCCAGTGCCTAGTCCATATGCTCCTCAGAGCCCTGCAGGATATTTGCCATATTCACATCCTCCAAGTTACACGCCTCACCCACAGATGCAACAAGGTATTTTTCTTCTTTTCAGAGCATGCTAAATTGTTCCATATGCACTTGGTTAAAGGAATAATGTCTTGATTAAGATAATAGTTTTTAATGGTACCAATCGTTAAAGAGTTGGAGTTTGTGTGAGAGAAGTAACGGATTATGTGCTATGCTCACTTTGGCACCTACCTTATTCAGTGCTATCATGCAGTCCATGGCAGATTATTAAAATGGGAATCCTAAATCCCAGCTGATGACTAGAGGGACAAAAACTGTTTAAACTCTTGCCGCGGGGCTTCAAAGGGCCGCCCTACAGCTGATCAGTGTTAAAAGAAAACAAATGAGTAGACCGGTGCCTGCAAAAGTACATGAGTAGATCAGTGCCTGCAAAAATAAATGGGTAGACCAGTGCCTGCAAAAAATAAATGGGTAGACCGGTACAGCTCTGCAAGCAGTTAAAAGCCTGGTAGACCAGAACCTCTGCTAAATCCTAAATAATTGTCACATGACCATCAAGCCACGCCCACAAAATAAGCCACGCCCACAGAACTGTAGTAAATAATTTTAGAACCCACCCCTGAAGTAGACCTACCCAATTCCTGCAACATTTCTTTATATGTTTTAGCCTCCAGCCCCCTAATCATCTTCGTTGCTCTTCTCTGCACCCTTTCCAGAGTCTCCGCATCTTTTTTTACCTTGTGGCGAGCAAAACTGGAAGCAATATTGCAAGTGTGGCCTTACCAAGGCACTCAGGTTGAACTGTGGGGTCCATGGTACTCTCGGAGCTTGGTTGTTTTCTTGCAGAGGTTTCGTGACCCAACTAGATAGCATCATCGGTGGTGGCAGTGAGAGATAGCACTGATGGCATTACCTAGTTGGGTCGTGAAAGGCCTACAAAAAAAACAACTAAGTTCACAGAATAGACCTCACAGAATAGATCTTTCTTCTGATGTGGCCTAGCCCACTTGAAGGACGATACTTTATGAGGAATTCAGATATCTGGGTTTACCTCAGATAAGACCCTATATAACAGGGGTGTCGAACTCAAGGCCTGGGGGCTAGATCCGGCCAGTGGAGTCTGGATCCGCCCTGGAAACAGCGGGGAACTGGCCCACAGTGCCTCTGCCACCTCTGCCGCGGTACCGCTGCCAGCGAAAACAGAACTCGGGAGGGCCACATGCGGCCTTCTTTTCGCTGGCAGAGGGTTGCAGGAAGCAATCGCAGCCATAAACAGCTTGGGAACCCGATTTCTCTGGCAAAGTCAGTGGTGGGTTTCAAATTTTTTTACTATCGGTTCTGTGGGTGTGGCTTGGTGGGCGTGGCATAGCTTGGTGGGCGTGGCTTGGAGGGCATGGCAGGGGAAGGATACTGTAAAATCTCCATTCCCTCTCCAATCCAGGGGGAAGGATACTGCAAAATCCCCATTTCCTCCCGATCAGCTGGGAATTGTGAGGCAGAGAATAGATGGGGGCAAGGCCAGTCAGAATTTTTACTACCGGTTCTCCGAACTACTCAAAATTTCCGCTACCGGTTCGCCAGAACTGGTCAGAACCTGCTGAAACCCACCTCTGGGCAAAGTGCCGCCACAGATGCCCCCGACACGAGTGACAGCGAAGTGGCCACGTCCACTCCGTCCGTCTCCCGCGAGGTCAAACACAACCCTGATATGGCCCTCAATGAAATCAAGTTTGACACCCCCGATTTAGATTGTTAAAGAGAATTAGGGAACGGACGAGTATCTAGTGATTATCTGCGCTTGTTTTTTTTTAAATTTTCATTATAAGCAACTCAAGATCTTGGACAATGGAGGAGTGTATGAGCTGAAATAATAAATACAGGTAGTTCTCGGCTTATAACTCAAATCAAACCATTCATTTAATCACCATTCAAAGTTACAAAGGCCCTGAAAAAAGTGACTTGTGAGCATTGTTCGCACTTACGACCATTGCAGCCATCCCCGTGGTCAAAATTCGGGCAACTGGCATGTGTTTATGACGGTTGTACTGTTCCGGGGTCATATGAGCCCCTTTTGCGATCTTCTGACAATTAAAGTCAACGGGGACCCCAGATTCACTTAACGGCTGTGTTACTAACTCAACAACTGCAGGGATTCCCTTGACAACTGTGTCAAGAAAGGTCGTAAAATGGAGCAAAATCCACTTAAAAACTGTCTTACTTAGCAACGGAAATTTTGGGTTCAGTTATTGGTTGTAAGTCGAGAACTAAATACATAAATGAATTTTAATAAATATTTTAGGCAATGATATATAACGTTCTGATACTTTTATGATGTACCCACATTTTCTTTTCTTTTTTCTTTTCTCTTTTCTCTTTTCTCTTTTCTCTTTTTTCTTTTTCTCTTTTCTCTTTTCTGTCTTCTTTTCTTTTACGTCTTCATCATTTACAGACCAGGAGTTCGCCGTGTGTCAGCTCTCCAGTCTTTACTGTCTCTCTCAGCTAAACTACTCATCAACCGATGCACATAAACCATGGGATTTGTAGTCCCGCAGTACTCAAAAGACCACAACCTATCAATCCCGCCCCAAGATGAATCCACAAAGTTTAGCTTTGTGAAAACCGTTTTGCTTTCTTTTACAAGAAGACTGAAACCTACCCAAGAACGAGCCGATATACAAAATGAAATTGAATGGAGTCAGATTTAAGAGTGGATTGAAGTGAAACCAGTGACTGCTTATTTATTTCCATAATGCATCATAACTTGGAGCAGAACATAAATAATATGTGTATATCTATAGCATATATAATAACTTATATTCGTATGAAAGGAAATACAGGTAGTCCTTGACTTAGAAACGGTTCATTAAAGTGACTATTCATTAAAGTGACGGTTTGAAGTCACTGTGGCACCGAAAAAAAGTGATCCATGATCGTTTTTCATACTTAGGACCCCGCATCACGTGATCAAAATTCAGATGCTTGACAGCTGACTCATATTTACGACGGTTGCTGTGTCCTGGGATCATGTCGTCCCCTTTTTTTGCAACCTCGAGGAGGAAACCAGATTCACTTAACAACCGGGTGACCAATTTAAGAACTGCCGTGATTTCACTTAAGAAATGTGGCGAGAAAACTCGTAAAACGGACCTGACGACACGACATTTGGGGCTCAATTTTTGGCCGTAAATTGAGGACTTCCTGTACTTACTTTAACCCGCGCTGCTAATTTTAATCTTTGACTTAACGGGTTAGCGCTCTCATCACCGTTTTAATCGTTTCGTATGGTTAATTACGGCGTCGTAAACCGCCCCCCCCGGATTCGCACAATAGCGCGAGGGGGCCGCTTATAAATTTAATAAATAAAATGAACGAATGATCTGTCAATTGTCCTTGGAAGGCTCAATCCTTTAAAAACCTCCTGCTCGGCGCATCCCGGCGCCCCTTTAAGCATTAACCATATATTGATTTTTAATTCAATCTGCGCCCAGGGAATAAAAGTGCACGCAGCAGACAGCAGAATGGAAGTGCCAGGGTGGTTTACGATCAAGCTGCCATGTCACGTTGCCGGAAAGCTGTTAAGCACTCCAGTTCATTGTGTCTGAACCTCACCCTTAAGTGCCATTTGTCCTTTAGGCAGTTGGATGAAAGCACCCGTCTCGGTGACAATAATTCACCCCAAACTCGTAAGATTTGTATACCGAGATCGGGAGAGAAAACTCACATTGTTGGCCATACATTAGGGAAAGCCCGGTGCATCATGACACGGGCTCAGGACGTTGACGGTGTCACGAGTTTGCAGCGGCCTTCCTGATTAACCCCGTAGCTACCCCTGGTTGTGAAAGTAGAAAACCAAGAGAGTCGGACTCGTTGGAGCTGGGATGCTGGAGAAGGCTCCCGCGTATTGCTTGGATAGCAAAGGTAACCAACAAACAAGCATCGGAGCACATGACACCAGACGTGTCACTCGGGGGCAAAAATCACAAAACTGCGTCCCGCTTACTTTGGCCATGTTCATGCGGGGCAATTCGCCGGAGAAAGTAATTATGTTGGGGAGAGTTAGCGGTAAAAGGAAACCAGGCTATCCAAGAACATGACGACTGGACGCCATCAAAGCTGACGCTAGCCAGAGCATAGAACAACTCAACAAAATCGGAAGATGTGGTGAGACTTGACCCATTCGGACACCACCGAATGGATAATATCATCATCCTGATTAAAATGCATCTGACATCCCCTTTATTGGCGTAGCCCAACCTTGCTTATGCATCGAGCAATTATGAGTAATTTATAGTCCTTGGTGTTAATGGATTTGATCCGTGTTTGGTACTCTCCTCTCTCTGTTTTCGTTTATTTGTTTTACCGGAGGTATTATATTTTATTTCCGGCAGTTTTTCGTAAGGCAGTTGCTTATTTAAACAATACTGGGATACTTAAAAGCCAAATAGTCTAAAGAAAAGAAGAATTAGGGGTGACATGACAGCAGTATTCCAGTATTTGAGGAGCTGCCAAAAAGAAGAGGGAGTCAAGCTATTCTCCAAAGCACCTGAAGGCAGGACAAGAAGCAACGGATGGAAACTCATCAAGGAGAGAAGCAACCTGGAATTAAGGAGAAACTTCCTAACAGTAAAGACAATTAACCAGTGGAACAGCTGGCCACCAGAAGTTGTGAGTGCTTCATCACTGGAGGTTTTTAAGAAGAGACTGGACAGTCACTTATCTGTAGGGATATAGGTTCTCCTGCTTGAGCAAGGAGCTGGACTAGAAGACTTCCAAGTCCCTTCCAACTCATTCTATTCTATTCAAATTTAAATACAGATAGTCCTCAATTTACCACCATTCATTTTGTGAGTGTTTTGAAATTACAACAGCACTGAAAAAAGTGACTCGTGATCGTTTTTCACACTTACGACCCTTACAGCATCCCCGTGTTCACAACATTCGCTTAACAAATGTCTCACCACAACAGAAATTTGGGGCTTAATTGTTGTAAAGTTGAGGAGTGTGGGACCTCTATTTATCAAATTTAGACACCATCCATCTCTAAACAATTCCATTGTTCTATTTTTTTTTTCAGTGCCCCCAAATCAAGAAAGTTATGCAGTCAAAACAACCTACATTTACCCTGTTTCCCCCAAAATAAGACACCCCCTGATAATAAACCCAATCGGGCTTTTGAGCGCATGGCAATAAGGCCAAGCGCTTATTTCAGGGTTCAAAAAAATATAAGACGGGGTCTTATTTTCGGGGAAACACGGTAGATCAGTATACATAGAGCAGAATTTAAATTCCCTTCAAGGAAGGGATGATTGCCTCTTTAAAAACATTGGCTTTTTTTTCAAAGTTTGGGGTTAAAATTTGCCTCTTTCCGTTACCAAATGCTTGCAACAATTAATTTGTTAAAACTGATTGGGGGTCTTATTAATCCGCTTGTTAATAAGTGAGTGTAAGTATCATTAATAGAGACAGAGGCTGAGCTTTAATTGTATTTAAATTTGGTTCCTTCATAGCACAATATTGCTAGAAACAAGCAATAAGCAATTAAGGAAAACCACTTGAAATAAAATGGCATAATATCGGTCAGTAAAACAACTCCAGAGTACAAACTGTTTCACTCAACCACAATTTACTTCCAGACGGACTTGAAGAGGCTTTGGCTAGCCATCCTTGGCAGTTATAATGCAGTGAAGTGATGCTGACTATCAAGCGCCTTCTCTGTGGTGAGTCCCTCACTGGGGAACATCATCCCTGTGGAAATAACACTGAAAATAAGATGTTTTGGGTCCCCTCCCTTAAGTGGTCCATCTGGTGGGACCAAGAAGAAGGACCTTCTCCATCAGCGGTGGGTTTCAGATATTGTTACCACCTGTTCGCCATGTGCACGCTCACTTTGCGCATTCGTGCACCTTCCATGCATGCCCCCAGCCTTCCATACGTGTGCTTTGCTTGGCGCACGCCTTCCGTGCATGCGCCCGGCCTTGAAAGCGTGGCTAAATAAGACAGCATAGCGCCAGAGTGGATGGGCACCACCTGTTCTCCATGGTGGCTCCCTTTCTGTGGAACATCATCCCTGTGGAAATAAGATTGGAAATAAGAAGTTATGGGTCCCCCCCACACCCTTAAGGAGGTCCATCTGGCGGCTCCCTCTCTGTGGAATGTCATCCCAGTGGAAATAAGATGTTATGGGTCTCCTCCCTTATGGAGGTCGAACTGGAGGGGCCAAGAAGAAGGGCCTTCTCCGTGGTGGCTCCCTCCCTGTGGAACATCATCCCTCTGGAAATAAGATTGGAAATAAGTTACGAGTTGTCCCCCCCACCCTTAAGGAGGTCCATCTGGTGGGACCAAGAAGCAGGTCCTTCTCCGTGGTGGCTCCCTCCCTGTGGAACATCATCCCTCTGGAAATAAGATTGGAAATAAGATGTTATGGGTCTCCTCCCTTAAGGAGGTCCATCTGGTGGGACCAAGAAGAAGGACCTTCTCCAAGGTGGCTCCCTCTCTGTTGAACATCATCCCAGTAGAAATAAGATTGGAAATAAGAAGTTATGAGTCTCCTCCCTTAAGGAGGTCCATCTGGTGGGACCAAGAAGCAGGGCCTTCTCCATGGTGGCTCCTTCTCTGTTGAACATCATCCCAGTGGAAATAAGATTGGAAATAAGAAGTTATGAGTCTCCTCCCTTAAGGAGGTCTATCTGGTGGGACCAAGTAGAAGGGCCTTCTCTGTGGTGGCTCCCTTTCTGTGGAACATCATCCCAGTGGAAATAAGATTGGAAATAAGATGTTATGGGTCTCCTCCCTTAAGGAGGTCCATCTGGTGGGACCAAGTAGAAGGGCCTTCTCTGTGGTGGCTCCCTTTCTGTGGAACATCATCCCAGTGGAAATAAGATTGGAAATAAGATGTTATGGGTCTCTTCCCTTATGGAGGTCCATCAAGAAGCAGGGCCTTCTCCGTGGTGGCTCCCTCTGTGTGAAACATCATCCCTGCAGAGATAAGATTGGCTCCCACTTGGATACTCTTTCAAAAAGGCTCTGAAGACTTGATTTCACCAACGGGCCTGGGGATCTCCGTATGGATTGGAGCCCATCAAGTACTTGGTTTGATCGTTGCCACCCGGGAGGTTGGGGGTTTATTGGGTCTTATATTTCCAAACCCTCTTTCTCCATTCAAATAAACGGCGGGGCTGATTTGCCGTGACCTTTCGGGGGGAACACAAGTCGTATTTTTTTTTTTTTTTTGAAAAGGGTCCAGAACGGAGGAAAAGGCTCACTCGAAAGGACCACAGAGTCTCTTTATTTGTCTTTTAAAATCGATACCTCCCAGCTCAGGATTTCTGTGACATTCGCCCAGAGGGGAAACTCCGGTCCCTTCGATCACACTGTGCGTCCATTGTCTTTAACCGTCAGGGTTGCAACACGTAAGACTGTATGCATAGCGTGCTAACTTTGTCCGGGTCAGTTCCAGTCTGGAGCTGTTCGAAATGAAAAACATACCCCGGTTAGGCTTACAAGCCGGGTCAACAGCTGGCAAAAGGATATGGCAATCATTTATATAAATATGCTTTCTCGAGCCTGCACAAAAACATTTTTTTTATATTATTTAAAAGGAGAAGAAAGAAAAAAAACAAAAAAACCTCAACCCAACAGCTGGGAAGGGTTGAAAGTTGCCCGAAGGCTAGTTAGTTCCCTTCCAGATGGAAAGGTTAGACTGAGGCTAGCCAGGCTGCTCCGCGTAGACTTCCGCTTTGAATTAGAAATAAAAAGCCCGACGAGCGAGTCGAGAGGAAGCCGAAGCTGCAAGGGTGTTTTGCACTGTTTTTTCACCTAACTTAATCAAATAAAGCAGAGCGTTTCCGCAAGGGGAAAGCCTGGCCTTGATTGGGCATTCATGCTTGGCGTTCTTCGGTGCGTGCCGATCGCCAGCCCTTGCTGCGGCATTCGCGGCTCGCACAAAGGGGGTTTGCCATGTGCTTCGGCCTCTCTGGCACCCGTCGGAGGAAAATCAGCCTGCAGCGGGATCCAGAAGTGAGTGCCGCGACTCCTTGCTGCCTTTTGAATTTCGATGCCGGAGGACTTCGTCGCAACATTTGCGCAGGCCCCTCCGAGTTATGGAGAAGGAAGGATCTTCTCATGAAAGCCCAGTTAAATATAACCGTTCTCCCTCCCCCTTCCCGTCCTCTCGGGTTCCTTTGGTAACACGCAATGTGAGAAGTAATGAAAGACAAAACGCAGGGTGGTGAATGTATCAGCCACTATATAGGATTAAACAGGCAGAAGGCTAGCAGAGCGAACACCCAACTAGCAGTGAGAAGACACAATGAAAATTCCTTAATAATTGCACAAGGCATGGACAGACTGAACCATAGTTTCAAGTGGGAAACGGTGAGCATCCCAGAACAAGCCAAATCCCAAAATTCTAGGGAATTCCTGGAAGCCTAGCACTCAGACAATTTGGCCATCAACAGGCACGTAGAGATAAAGGACATCTACACACCATTAAAAAGAAGACAATCGAAAAGCTAAAACCTCTCCTGGCCGGCCATAAAATCAGTTCTTCTAAACTGGATTTGCCTTTCTCCCTTCCAAGCACGGCTTCCAAGAGAAAGTGGCATTTTGATCTCTGCAGAAGACATGCACGACGCATGGATAGATTGTCCCAAAAGTGCTATTTTTCCAAGAGGCAACTGGGCTTTCTGGTTTTTCTTTGAAGACGTTTCGCTTCTCGTCCGAGAAGCTCAGAGCTGAAGAATCCTCTTGGATGAAAAGCGAAACATCTTCAAAGAAAAACCAGAAAGTTCAGTTGCCTCTTGAAAAAACTCCTTTGGGACAACCCATGACCTGGATGACTGAGAATCTCTATAGCAGAGTTTCTCAACCTTGGAAGCTTGAAGATGGGTGGACTTCAACTCCCAGAATCCCCCAGCCAGCAGCGCTGGCTGGGGGATTCTGGGAGTTGAAGTCCACCCATCTTCAAGCTACCAAGGTTGAGAAACACTGCTCTATAGGCATGGATAGATTGAACCGTAGTTTCAACTAGGAAGCTGCGAGCATCCTAGATCAAACTAAATCCAAAAATACTAGAGAATTCCTGGAAACCTGGCACTCAGACAAATCGGCCATCGACAGGCACATTGAGATAAACAACATCTACGTACCATTCAAAAGAGACCATCAAAAAGCCCAAAAAAGGAAACAAGACTAAAATACCTCCTCACTACCAGTCAACAAACAGATGAGCAGAGATTAACTTCGAGAGTACTACCAGACCAACTATCAAGCAGCAAACAATACCCTAATCGAGGAACCATCAAGAATACTTCCACTAACACCGATAGGGCAAGGCAAGAACTTGTACATAAACAGAGAGTAAACACCCTTCTAGCATGACGATTTCTCCTTAGTTCTAATTTGAATCTCTTTTTCATGAGCTTCCATGCATTGGTTCTTGTCCTACCCTGCTATGGAGAATAAATTGACCCCCTCTTCTCTGTGACAACCCTTCAAGTTATAGAATACAGAATAACAAGAGTTGGAAGGGACCTTGTAGGTCATCTAGTCCAACCCCCTGCTCAAGCAGGAGACCCTATACTATTTCTGACAGATGGCTGTCCAGTCTCTTCTTGAAAGCTTCCAGTGGTGAAGCACCCATAACTTCTGAAGGCAACTTCTGTTCCATTGATTGATGGTTCTCACTGTCTGGAAATTTCTCCTTATTTCTAGGTTGAATCTCTCCTTGATCAGTTTCCATCCATTATTCCTTGTCTGGTCTTCGGGTGCTTTGGAAAATACGTTAATCCCTTCCTCTCTGTGACAACCCCTCAAATATTGGATCACTGCTATGATCCAATATGCAACGTTACTAGACTAGCCATGCCCAGTTCTTGCAACATTCTTCATATATTTTAATCTCCAGTCCCCAAATCATCCTGGTTGCTCTTCTCTGCACTCTTTCCAGAGCCTCAACATCTTTTTTATAGTGTGGTGACCAAAACTGGATGCAATACTCTGGGTGTGGCCTTACTAAGGCTTTATAGAGTGGTATTAGTACCTCCCTTGATCTTGATTGTATCCCTCTGTAAATGCAATTTAGGATTGCATTGGCTTTTTTGGCTGCCGAGTCACACTGTTGTCTCATATTTAATTGGTTGTCTACTAAGACTTCAAGATCCCTCTCACAGCTCCTGCTATTAAGCCTGGTTTCACCCAGTCTATATGTGCATTTTTGGTTTTTCTTGCCTAAGTGTAAGATTTTCATTTTCATTTCCTTAGATAGGGCCCAGTGTTTAAGTCTGTCAAGATCCATCTGGATCTTGAGCCTATCTTCTAGGGCGTTGGCTATTCCTGCCAGCTTAGTATCATCTGCAAAATTGATGAGTTCCCCTTCTATTCCCTCATCTAAGTCGTTTATGAAGACATTGAAGAGTACTGGGCCTAAAACGGAACCTTGTGGTACCCCACTGCTTACCTCTCTCCATGTAGACATAGACCCATTAAGGACTACTCGTTGAGTACGGTTTGTCAGACAGTTACGAATCCATCTGGTGGTGATCTTGACTGAATCCCTCTGTTAATGCAGTTTAGGATTGCGTTAGCTTTTCTGGCTGCCGCCGCACACTATTTGCTCATATTTAACTAGTTGTCCACTAAGACTCCAAGATCCGTCTCACAGTTCCTGCTATTAAACCAGGTTTCACCTAATCTGTATGTGTACTTTTGGTTTTTCTTGCCTAAGTGTAAGACTTGACTTGACTCTACGTTGAATTTCATTTTGTTAGCTGTGTTGGAAGATGGCTATTTTTTCACCCCCTAAGCTTTTGTTAGAGTAAGCATGCCTAGATCCCTTCACTGTTCATCGTAGGGTTTAGCCTCCTTATCTTTGCGACACCCACACCACCTTCAAGTTTGATATTAGACAGAATTTCCCGATGAGAAGAGCTATTAGCAATAGGTCACCTCGTGACCTTCCACTTTTTTGGAGATCTTCAAACAGGGACTGGATGGTCATCTCCCTGAAATGCTTTACCAGAACTCTGCACTCATTAGAAGATTGAAAGCGATGACCTTAGAGGTCCCTTCCAACTCAGATGCTGTCATTCCTCTGGCGAAGAACACCTTATCTAGGAAAGCGCTTTAAGTTCCTACATATCTCCTGAACTACATTCTCCTAA
>NW_027256881.1:2194062-2379062 GCF_029215685.1 Pituophis catenifer annectens
CGGCATGACTCAACGCCAAAGGCGCATAGAACGCTGTTCCCTTCCCATCAAAGGTGGTCCCTATTTTTCTACTTGCTTTTTTTTTTTTACCTGCTTTCGAACTGCTAGGTTGGCAGAAGCTGGGACAAGTCACGGGAGCTCACCCCGTTACGCGGCGCTAGGGATTCGAACCGCTGAACTGCCGACCTTTCGATCGACAAGCTCAGTGTCTTAGCTATAGCGGATTTTAAAAGTGGGATTCCGTCAAATTCGCCGGCCGACGTTTCGAACTAGTTAAACTGCCCGTATTTTAGCCCAGCAGTCGTGGTGGCCCGTGGCGAATCGGCGAGCAGAAGGCCGAAAACCGGCCCGGCCTATTGCAAAAGGCGTTTATGTCCACTCGCAGCTGGAGTTTTGGCAAACTGCGGTTCCTGCTGTTAAAACACGGTGACCCTGTTGCCTGTGATTTACTGACTGAGCCTCAAACACTTCCTCACTCTGTGAGGTTTAATAGACTCTCCTTAACATTCTGGCAGGCGCTCCCGTCCGAAGTTTCACAGATCTTTTAAAATAAATTTAAAAAAAAAAAAATCTTGAAATCAGAAAATGTCTCCTCTTTTGAATTTTTTATTTATTTATTTTTCTGCAGGGGAGGTTTGTTTGAGGAAACAAATTGTGGAGTACGAGGCCCGACACATCCCAGCTCCTTTTGCTAAAAATAAAGTCCGGATCGTGTGAACCGGTGCCAAAATAGGGAGATTCACATTCTTTTTAAAGGACCTTCATATTTGCCAGTTGATATTCCCCATAATATTCCAGGACTCGGATTTTTTTTTTTTTTTTTAGTTTTTGTTTTTCTCGCTCCCTCCCTCTCTCTCTCTTTCTCAGTGTTTTCTTCCCACATTGGCGTCTCTATACTAGAATGTGAAAAACAGGAAGCTGGGTTTAAAAAAAAAAAAATCACATATCAGCATTAAAAATAACTTGTCATCTTTTGCCCAGGAATGGGTTTTCATTTTTTGCCAAAAAAAAAAAAATTTTTTTTAAAGGGTTCATACAAAAATTACATTCAGGATTGGTGACTGCAGAAGAGGTTTTTAAAAAACCCCAAGATTGTGATAGATAGTAGATGGAGGGAGGGAGAGAGAGAGAGAGAATAGATAAAAAAAGAGGTGAAGTGAAAGTGAGAGGAAATAGATAGAGCAAGAGAGAGAGAGAGAAAGAGGAGAGAGAGAGAGAGAAATACAGATAGATAGATAGATAGATAGATAGATAGATAGATAGATAGATAGATAGAGAATAGATAAAGAAAGAGATGAAGTGAGAGTGAAAGGAGAGAGAGAGAGAAAGGAGAGAGAGAAATAGATGATAGATAGATAGATAGATAGATAGATAGATAGATAGATAGATAGATAATAGATGATAGATGATAGATAGATAGATATAGATAGATAATACAGGTGAAGTGAGAGTGAGAGAAAGTAGATATATATATATAGAGAGAGAGAGAGATACAGAAAGAGAGAGAGAATAGATAAAGGTGAAGTGAGAGTGAGAGAAAGAGTGTATATATATATATATATATATATATATATATAGAGAGAGAGAGAGAGAGAGAGACAGACAGACAGACAGACAGACAGATGGTAGATAGATAATAGAATAGAATAAAAGAGTCGGAAGGGACCTCAGAGGTCTTCTAGTCCAACCCCCTGCTTAGGCAGGAAACCCTACACCACTTCAGACAAATGGGTATCCAACCTCTTCTTAAAAACTTCCAGTGTTGGACCATTCACAACTTCTGGTGGCAAGCTGTTCCGCTGGTTAATTGTCCTCACTATTAGGAAGTTTCAGATTAAACAAATTTATATAGCTGCCCAAGTCACATATAGGTGACACTCTGGAGGGCTTACAGAATGTAAAAAAAAATCCACAATATAATAAAAACCGATAAAACACACACACCCAACCTCCATGCCGGCAACAACACAATTAAAACCAGTCTCTCCATCTCCATTCGGGGTTCCTGCTGACAAAAAGGCCTTTCAGGAAAGCAACAGGCAGGGTGGGGGCCACCAGCCATACCTCAGGAGGAATGATGTTCCACAGAGAAGGCGCCACCACTGAGAAGGCCCTTTCTCGTGGTCCCTCCAGATGACTGTCCCTAATTGCTAGGACCCATAATATGCTCCGCCTTGACATTTTGCTGGAAGGGGGTGATCAAATCTCTGGTCAAGGAGCTACATACCATCAGTGTGTTGGTGTGACACTCAATTGTGCATCTATACCTCAGACAGCCAAGTGATTTCATTGAAGTGCTTTCTCAACGCCTGGCGATTATGTGGGTCTAACGTGGGGGAGAAATTGACTTCAGCTCAATCCTGACAAGACTCAGCAGTGTGAATTGGGGGGGGGCAGAGGTGGTATTCAGCCGGTTCGAACTGGTAGTAGCGACCTGCAGGTAGGCCCAACTCTGCCCACCCGACCTGGGCACAATCCTGTCCTATACTGCTGTGGTTTTGATGTTGCACGCATGTGCAGATGGCATGCGCCAGCGAATTGCCGTGTTGTTTGATGTCGCACGCATGCGCGGACAGCACGAGCAAAGCGAGCATGCGCGCGTGCTCACATTTCCGGTGCTGGGCGAACCGGTGGTGACAGAATTTGAAGCTCACCTGGGGGTTACTTCTTTCTAGTAATTTTCCATTATTGATTCTGAATGGGGTAACATTCCCCAGTGCTTCAGTCCCCCCTAGTCATGTGGCTTCCGCTCAAGGACACTTTGCCCACGGACCTTTGGTCGGTAAGTGGCATCCATTTGTAGATCAAGAAGCAAGAGTCACGGTCGCTCATGTTTTAGTCACCTCTTGTTTGGTCTACCAAGCAACGTGCTGTCTGTGAGGCTGCCCTTGAAGAGTATTTGGGTGGTATGTAAACAATGTTTATCTCTTTGTGCCTGTTGATGATATTAATCTTGTTGTTAATACTATCCAGCCAGGAAATGTTTTAGCTTTTCCAAGCAGGAGGTGCTTTCGCTTTTTGATTGTCTCTTTTCAATGGTATGTAGATGTTGTTTATCTCTATGTGCCTGTTGATGGTATTAATCTTGGTGTTTATACCATCCTACCAGGAGGTGTTTTAGCTTTTCTGACCAGGAGGTATTTTCTCCTTTTTGATGGTCTCTTTCCAATGGCAAAGGGAAGCAGTGTACGCTAGCACATAATAATAATAATAATAATAATAATAATAATAATAATAATAATAATAATAATAATAATAATAATAATACAAAAAACCACCTTACTCGGAACAGCTTACATCCTCCGACGATATTTTAACAGTTCCTAGGTCCTTGGTTAGGACTCGAGCTGCTGAGCTATTAACTAGCCTCAAAGGCTATGAATCTCACTAAAGATTAACCAATAACAACAACAACAACAACAACAACAACAATTTTATTGTCATTGTATGTGTATACACAGTTTACCCATACAACGAAATTCACTTAAAACCCAAGGGGTTAAGAGGGGAACCTTTACCTTTTTTCCCCAATGGCATGTAGATGTTATTTATCTCTGCGTGCCCGTTGATGGCCAATTTGTCTTGAGTGCCAGGCTTCCAGGAATTCTTTTGCATTTTTTTTGGACGTGGCTTGGTCTAGGATTCTCAACATTTTCCCAGTCCAGACCGCGGCTCAGCCTGTCCACGTGTTGTGCAATTAAGATGTTTTGCAAAAAGTGGCGAATATCTGTCGCTCGGGCGTCGGAGGAGGGTGACTAATTAAGACGTTTTCATCGTGACTGCTAGTTGCTGTTCATGGATGCCCTCTGCCAGTCCTCTGTCCCTGCGTCCCTTTTGTTTTTTGTTGTTCTTGTTTTGGGAAAGAAGGTGAATTGCATCCTTTGGTTGAATTTTTTTCCCCCCACCTCCCTCTGGTTTTCCACCCTAGCCCGGTTTTGAAACGCAAGATCGGCTGTTTCCAGGAGGAATTTAATCAGGGTTGTTGTCACAATGAGGAAATTCAGCCGCTCTTTTGATGGCTGTTCCAGGGCGCTCTGTCTTTGTGAGCAGACAGGAAGCTGGAAAGACTAATTTTGAGCAGATGACAGTCTTTCAATCCAGTTAGTGGCCTTTGGGAGAGGCGAGCCGTTCAACCCAGCATAGAGGCTACATTATGTCGGCCGTCCGCAGCCAGGCCCGAGAAGTGATTAAGATGCTGGCACTAAATAAAAACTGGCCATTGAGGAGCCCCCTGCCCCGAGGACTTCATTCCAGATCAAATTTTGCTGCCCTGCCCGGGAACAATGGCGGCCCAGTGCTTCCCTGTCTCCTTTTTGTCACGTTGCACAAAGGCAGCGCCTGAAACGGCTTCTTCCGAAGAACAACGGGGGCTCCCCCCCCTTCTCGATGCCCTGCCAGGCCCGAAGAGAGACAAGGGAAGCCATACAAAAAAAAAAAAAAAAACCCCACCAAAAACACCACGTTTTAAAAATACATTTTACACCGCCCTTGACATTTGGAAGGTGGGGGGGGGGAAAGAAGAGGAAGAAGAAAAGCTGTGGAAATTCCATCTGCCCTTCGGCCATCGAGAGTTCCTGGTTCGGTTGGTCCACCTCCGTTCCTTTCCTCTCCTCCCACCCCCACTTTTCTCTCTCCCCCCCCCCCCTCCTCCTCCTCCTGGATCTTGATCTTTGACATTCCGGTCCTTAGAAAAAAGGGCCAAATTTGGAAGAACCGGGGGGAAGGAGGAGGGAAGAGAGGAAAGAAAGAGTAAGGCCTGATCACCCTCGGAGAGAGGCCGCAGACGAAAAGTAGACGTTGCATTTGCACAAACTGTTGGGCAAGGTGAGCAATTGGATTAGGAGCAGGCAGACCCAGATCGACCAATCAATCTGTCCATCCATCCATCTGTCTGTTTGTTTGTCTGTCTGTCTGTCTTGTCTATTACACACACACATGAATGTATGTATGTATGTCTATCTCTATTTCTATCTTTCTATAACTATGTCTGTCTGTCTGTCTGTCTATCCACCCACCCACCCACCTATCCATCCATCCATCCATCCATCCATCCATCCATCCATCCATCCATCCATCCATCTATCTATCTATCTATTATCATCTATGTCTATCTATCTATCTATCTATCTATCTATCTATCTATCTACCTATCTATCTATTATCATCTATATCTATCATCTATCTATCATCTATCTATCATTTATTATCTCTATGTATATCTGATTATATCTATCTATATCTCTCTATCTCTCTATCTATTATCATCTATAACTATCTATTATCATATCTATCTATCTATCTATCTATCTATCTATCTATCTATCTATCTATCCTCTATCATTTATCATTTATTATCTCTATGTATATCTGACTATATCTATATCTATCTATCTATCTATCTATCTATCTATCTATCTATCTATCTATCTAACTATCTATCTATCTATCTATATCCATCCATCCATCCATCCATCCTGTTGTGGTCCGTCAGCAGCCTGAGGAGCTGGCAGCGAAGTTGGACAGTGAGGAGGCTGGGGAGGACAATGGGCCAATCCTGGAGTCTAGGGAAGGCCCCGACGAGGACTCTGCGACGGAGGCAGAGATGGGGCCAGGGCCATCTGGGAGTGATGCGCGGACTCTGGAGCCCCCAGAGTCGGACAGCAGAGAGGCAGAGGAACAGGAGGAGCGCATGCATGCAAAGAGCTGCCAGAAGGCAAGCGCAGCTAAAGCAAAAAGGACGACTTGGGAGTAAGGCCAGGAGATGATTGGCCTCTCCCAGAAGGCTTAAAAGAGAAACAAAGGCACTTGGGCCTTTTTTGCAGGAAAGCAACGTTGCTAACTCTGTTTGTAGTCGGCAGCTCTTGTTTGTTTCTGAACTTCGTGGGGCTTTGCCAAATAAGGCCTTTGGCAGGGTGTCAGCAAAGATAAAGGTTGGGACTCAGCTGGGAATGAATGTAATTCTCAGCTGTTACAATAAAATAGGTTTGTTTGGGACTAATTGTGTCTTGTAATGCCTCAGTAAGTCTAGGACACAACACATCCATCCATCCATCCATCCATCCATCCATCCATCTATCTATCTATCTATTGTTTATTTATCTATTATCTATCTATCTATCTATCTATCTATCTATCTATCTATCTATCTATCAATCATTTATTATCTCTATGTATATCTGACTATGTCTGTCTGTCTATCCACCCACCCACCCATCCATCCAGGCACATGCACAGAAGACAGGCAGATGTGTGAACCAGGCGCATGGGCGCATGAAGTGAGGGTGTGTGCGTGGCGAACCGGTAGTAATATAATCTGAAACCCACTGCTGGAAGGAAGGAAGGATTGGATAGAGGGAGTGAAGGAAGGAAGGAAGGAAGGAAAGAGGGAGGGAGGCAGTGGTGGGTTCCTCCCGGTTCGGCCCGGTTCTCCCGAGCCAGTAGCGGTGACAATATGACGTCACTGAACCGGTTCTCCCCCCCCACTGCCCTCCCACCCCCCCACGTTATTCTTACCTTTTATTTGGTCCCACCCCCAATCTATTGCTGCCCCCTGAGTCCCAGCTGATGGCTAGAGGGAAAAAAAAACTGTTTAAACTCTTGCCGCGGGGCTTCAAAGGGCTGTCCTACAGCTGATCAGTGTTAACAGCAAACAAATGAGTCGGGTCGTAAGTGCGAGGACTGGTCGTAAGTGCGAGGACCTTCCAGAAACGACTCTGACCAGCTAGCCACGCCCACCTAGTCACATGACCTCCAAGCCACACCCACAAAATAAGCCACGCCCACAGAACCGGTAGTAAAAAAAAATTTAGAACCCACCCCTGGAGGGAGGTATATAATATTATAAAGAGCAGGAGACAAATGGATGACCTTCCAAATGGAAAAAAAAAAGGGGGAGGGGGAGATTTTGGAAGACAGGCTCCTGGGATTAAGACAGCCCCCTCAGCAGGCCACGTCCCCCCCCCCTTGTCCCCACCGACCAGCCTTTTCCTGCCACCCGCAGCCCCGTCCATCCCTGGTTCATCAGGGTGGCGTTTTGCAGGCCGGCTGGCTTCCCACCACCTCGTCGCCTCGGTTGCTCTCGGAAGGAGGAGAAGTCACGTTACTCGCTCCCTGTTTTCTTTCCCCCGCACAGATCCAAAATAAAAGTGGACCCAACAGAGAGAGAGGTTAACATATTCCGGGGCTCGAGAGCACAGCTTTTTCTCATTCGGGGCCCGTTGTGGTTGTGTGGGCCTGGCCCCGATGTGGGAAACTTCTTTTCATTGAAGAATCCGAATATTGTCGAAGGGAATGAATAATTGTGACTGTGCTTCGTTGGGGCGCTGGACAAGAGAACAAGCGGGCCATTCTTAGGGGGAAAACTGAAATGCCATTGTTGCCCGGCGTCGTACAGAAACTCTACACAGAACAAGAAGTAAAGGGGGGGGTGGAAATATTCCAAACTTGACAGATTTGTATCCTAAATAGTCCTGCGCTCCTTCGTGGTGGAGCACTGGGAGAGTTTGGCCAGCAGAAGTCTTCTTTCAAAGGCAGCCAGCTCTTCCGAATGTGGCTGGGGGGCAAGGAAGGACGGAAGGAAGGAACATTTTTTGGTCTGTCCAGATTCAGAGGTCTGGAGATAAACTGGAAAAATGAATCAGAGGGAGGGAGGGAGGAGAAAGAGAAAACGCAGGAGGGAAGGAAGGAGAGGGAAGGAAAGAAGTGATAGAAGGAAAGGAAGAAAGGAAAGGAAAGGAAAGGAAAGGAAAGGAAAGGAAAGGAAAGGAAAGGAAAGGAAAGGAAAGGAAAGGAAAGGAAAGGAAAGGAAAGGAAAGAGACTAGAACTTATCATCACCTGGTAATTGGCCCAAAGTCGCCCAGACGTCGTTCATGCCTAAAGCAGGACTAGAACTCACTGTCTCCTGATTGGTGATTGGCCCAAAGTCACCCCAACATCTTTCATGCCTAAAGGACTAGAACTCACTCACTCATTATTCTTCCATTATTCTAGTTGTAATATTGTGGAGTTCTTGGTGCTCTCCGTTGAGTCGTTGTTTTCTTGTGGATGTTGGGTTTACCAAACTAGGTAACATTGTCAGTACTGGAATTGCGGCACTGATAATGTTACCTAGGTTTTTGTGTTTTTTTTTTAATTTGATTTATATGCCGCCCTTCTCCGGAGACTCAGGGCTGCTTACAATGCGTTAAGCAATAGCCTTCATACTTTTGTATATTTTTTATACAAAGTCAGCTTATTGCCCCCACAAACTGGGTCCTCAATTTACCTACCTTGGAAAGGATGGAAGGCTGAGTCAACCTTGAGCCTGGGGAGATTCGAACTTACAGTAATTGCAGACAGCTGAACGTTAATAACAGGCTTTTAGTCTGTTGAGCTATCCAGGCTCCTAAACTATCCAGTTTGGTAATGAAACGTCCGTGAGAAAACAACCAAGCTCAGAGATCACCAAGGACTTCACAGTCCGCTTCCTCTTCCTCCTCTTCCTCCCCTTTTCCTCCTCCGCCTCCTCTTCACGAGCCCCACTTCCTTCTAGCACTGATGATGTTACCTAGTTTGGTAATGTAACATCAGCAAGAAAACAACCAAGCTCAGAGAGCACCGAAAACTTCCCAGTCTTCTTTCTTCACCTCCTCTTCACACACCCCACTGCCTTCTAGCACTGATGATGTTACCTACTTCGGTAACGCAACAGCCGCAAGAAAACCACCAAGCCCGGAGAGCACCAAGGACCCTTCGTTTCAACCCTGAACTACCAATATTCCCTTTTTGTCAGCAGCTGCCATGCTGTCAGATGCCGTTCCTTAAACACTTTGGGTACCAGCATCTTTAAGCAGCTAGCACGCTTTCCTGATCAAAGTGGTTTAAATCCTTCCTCCTAAAGTTAACATGATTAATTTTACACATCCCCTGATCGTGTTCTTTCCTAATCCATTCCAGAGCTTGATTTAATTTTCTCTTTTCTGCGAAAGCTGAGATATACTTGATCAAAATTATTTCAGGGATTCGGTATATATATGGGTCATTCCTTTGTTTATCCTTCTGTCCTCTCTTGATCCGTTAAGGTGGACAAATATGTGTCTGTGTCTGTCTGTCTGTGTCTGTCTCTATATCTCTATCTCTATCTCTATCAGGGGTGAGCTGCTGGGAGTTTGCGGGGGTTCGAGAGAACCTCTAGCTAAGATTCTGCACAGTTCAGAGAACTCTCAAATCCCACTCCTGGCTGGCTCCGCCCACCCTGCCCCTCCCAGGAGTCCCCACGTGGCCCGTTTTGGATGCAGGTAAGAGCAGGGCGCGCACGGAGGCTCGGGGAGGGCAAAAAAATGGGCCTACCAAAAGTTTGGGGAGGCCAGAAACGGGGACGTTTCCGTCCTCCAGAGCCTGGGGAGGCCGTTTTCGCTGTCCCGGAGGCTCGAGAAAAGCCTCCAGAGCCCAGGGAGGGCAAACACACACACACACACACACACACACACACACACACACACACACACACACACGCTGTGGTGCAGGAGGCCGACTAGGCTATGCCCACCATGGCTATGCCCACCCAGCATCTGGGCAGAGAACCATTTGCTAAAAATTTTGGAGCCCACCCCTGATATAGAGATAGAGATATAGAGATATACAGATATAGATATAGATAAAGATATAGATATAGATATAGAGACAGAGACAGATAGAGATATATAGATATAGAGACAGAGACAGAGACAGAGACAGAGACAGAGACAGAGAGATGGAGATAGAGAGAAAGAGATATAGAGATAGAGATATAGAGATAGATATAGAGACAGAGACAGACAGACAGACAGACAGACAGACAGACAGACAGACAGACAGATATAGATATAGATATAGATATAGATAGATAGATAGATAGATAGATAGATAGATAGATAGATAGAGATAGATAGATAGATAGATAGATAGATAGATAGATAGATAGATAGAGATATGTAGAGATATAGATATAGATATAGATATAGAGAGATAGAGAGATAGAAATAGAGATAGAGATATATAGATAGAGATAGATAGAGAGATATAGAGACAGAGAGATATAGATATAGATATAGATATAGATATAGATATAGATATAGATATAGATATAGATATAGATATAGATATATCTACCTACCTACCTACCTACCTATCTCTTAGAAAATAGCACTAGCAAGACTTTTAAGCAAAGGCCATGAAAAAGATGGAACTGAATGTCCAAACATGTAGATCCTGGTCATTGTAGATGCAAATAAGAAAAAATTCTTCACTTTGATGTTTGGGGAAAATAAAAGGAGGATCTGGCTGTTTTAATATCAGATCTCAAAATGCAGCCTTCATCTACTTAGCGCAGTCAGGATTTGCCTTTTTGGTACATAAATGCGCAATAGAAGATAATTGTTAAGAAGATGGCCTCTCTATTATCAGATTACAGAAAGCATGACTGTAGAATAAGCTTTAGAATAACAGAATAACAGAGCAACTGCAATGATTCACTTAACAGCTGTGGCAAGGAAGGTTATAAAATGGGGCAAAACTCCCTTAGTAATAGAAATGAGGGGTTCAATTGTGATTGTAAATCAAGGACAACCTGTACAGAACCACAGAGTTGGAAGGGACCTTGGAGGTCTCCTAGTCCAACCCCTTGCTCAAACAGGAGAACTCTAGACCATTTCAGAATTGGTTGTCCAATCTCTTCTTAAAAACTTGCAATAATGGAGCCCCACAACTTCTGAAGGTAAGTTGTTCCACTGAGTAATGGTTCTAGTTGTCAGGAAATTTCTCCTTAATTCTAGGCCCGTGATGGCGAACCTATGGCACGCGTGCCACAGGTGGCACACGGAGCCATATTGGTGGGCACGCAAGCGTTGCCCTGGCCCTAGATTTTGCAATATCCTTCCCCCAGGAGTGGGGATTTTGCAGTATCCTTCCCCTGGAGTGGGGTGGGAATGGAGATTTTGCAGTATCCTTCCGCTGCCACGCCCACCAAGCCACGCCCACAGAACCGGTAGTAAAAAAAAATGTGAATTTCACCACCGTCATAAAGTATCGTCCTTCAAGTGGGCTAGACCACATCAGAAGAAAGATCTATTCTGATAGATCTTTAGGTCTCTTCACAATAACTCTGTGAACTTAGTTTTTTTTTGTAGGCCTTTCACGACCCAACTAGGTAACGCCATCAGTGCTATCTCTCACTGCCACCACCAATGATGCTATCTAATTGGGTCACGAAACCTCTGCAAGAAAACAACCAAGTTTAGAGAGCACTGTGGACCCCACAGTTCAACCCTGAGTGCCTTGGTAAGGCCACACTTGGAATCCTGCATCCAGTTTTCATCGCCCAATGTAAAAAAAGATGTGGAGACTCTAGAAAGAGTGCAGAGAAGAGCAACAAAGAGGATTAGGGGACTAGAGGATAAAACATATGAAGAACAGTTGCTGGAACTGGGTACATCTAGTTTGATGAAAAGAAGGACTAGGGGTGACATGATAGCAGTGTTCCAGTATCTCAGGGGCTGCCCCAAAGAAGAGGGAGTCAAGCTATTCTCCAAAGCCCCTGAAGGCAGGACAAGAAGCAACGGGTGGAAACTAATCAAGGAGAGAAGCAACTTAGAACTAAGGAGAAATTTCCTGAGAGTGGGAACAATTCATCAGTGGAACAACTTGCCACTAGAAGTTGTGAATGCTCCAACACTGGAAGTTTTGAAGAAGAGATTGGACAACCATTTGTCTGAAATGGTATAGGACTTCCTGTCTGAGCAGGGGGTTGGACTAGAAGATCTCGAAATACCCCCTCCAACTCTCTCTATTCTATTCTATTCTATTCTATTCTATTCTATTCTATTCTATTCTATTCTATTCTATTCCATTCCATTCCATTCCATTCCATTCCATTCCATTCCATTTCTATTCTATTCTATGTTCTGTTCTACTCTACTCTACTCTACTCTACTCTACTCTACTCTACTCTACTCTACTCTACTCTACTCTACTCTACTCCACTCCACTCCACTCCACTCCACTCCACTCCACTCCACTCCACTCCACTCCACTCCACTATACTATACTATACTATACTATACTATACTATACTATACTATACTATATTAATATTCTCTTTTACTGAAAGAATTATTCCGTGAGAGTTGAACATTGTAGCTTCCCCAATGAGCAGATTAGAACATGGGGGACTAACCCCTTTTATTGTCCAACCTGTTTACTTGCTGACGGGCCAACTCCATCCAGCACTCTTCCTTCTACACTTCCAGAGAAGCTGGGGAGGTTTTCCGACCAGCAGGTAGACCTCAGTTCCTGGTTCACAGCTTTGCCATCCTTTTCTCCTTTTTATTTTCAAGCAGAGGTTGTGAAACCGGTCTTATTGTCTTATTTTCTGAAAGACCGGGCACATTTAGCCATGGGTTTTTTTTTTTTTTAGAAGATTCTTTTCTTCTAAGTCTTCTGCCTCAAATAAAAAGGAGGGGAAGCTTTTTTCCCCCACCACGTTTCTATGATACATCGGCCCATTTTGCTGAATATTTCATCGACCATCTGCCTGTCCTATCCAACATCTCCTGGCATCCTCAGTTCTTCCTCTCTGGAGTTGCAGTGTCGCTTCCCGTTAAATCACTCGGAGCATCAACTTCACGTTTCCTGCAAATCAACCTCATGGCTTCAGCCAGGATGCTCTCACTTGGTGCTTGGTGAGAATGGCCTGGAATTTGAGGAGCGTGTCAGGCCCACGAGTTGACTTAAGATCCAGGTAGTCCCCGACGTACGAACGGTTCGTTCAGCGACCGTTCAAAGTTACAATGGCACTGAAAAAAGTGACTCACTGATGGCCCTCACACTTACAGAATGCAGAATAACTGTTGTGGCTCCGTTGCCTGAGCCTGGGATGATGCAGATGCAGACTCTGAGAGTGAGGGAGAGGAGTTGGCAAGGCCTCCCTCTTCAGGACCCTGGTCCGAACTGGTAGAATCCCACCCCTGGTTATGCGTTGCCAACAGGAGAAGCAGAGAGCATGGCACGATATGCACACACATAAAACGCCTCAGAGATCTCTCAAGTTTTGCATTTGTGAAGGAATTTTGCTTTTCGGGGTGCAAGAGGCCGAGAATCTGGCGCAGGACACCTTTAATCCGTTTCAAACAAGGGGAGTCTTTCAAACGGCGGCTTCTGTTCACCAGGAAGTGGAGCATTGAGTACATTTTTGCCCTTACAAGTCTTTCTGGGAAACAGAAAGCGCATGACTGGCCCGTCCCTACACATGCACGTCCGAGAGGCCAATGTTACTCCGAGTGCCACCCACCACAGGCATACGGCTCTGCTCATTGTGTGGTCCTCCTTGCGGTGAAAGACCTCTCTCTTTTTGTAGCAATACCAGAAGGCCTTCTTCCTCCTCTCGCCAACTTCTACTGGGTCAAGTCGGTAGGGTGATAATCGCACGTTAGGTTTTGTGCAGTGCGGTTTTAAACTTTCATGCCTTCGTCAAAATGCAGCAGCTTGTTTGATGGTTTAATAATAGCAATAGCGCTTTTAGACTTATAGACTGCTTCACAGCGCTTCACAGCTCTCTCTAAGCGGTTTACAAAGTCAGCCTCTTGCCCCCCGAACAATTTGGGTCCTCATTTTGACCAACCTCAGAAGGACGGAAGGCTGAGTCGACCTTGAGCCTGGTGAGACTCGATCTTGCAAATTGCAGGCAGCCGGCAGGCAGTCGCCTGCAGTACCGCACTCTAACCACTGTGCCACCACGGCTCATAATGAAATTATAATACGATTAGTCACCACCGAATGCCAATAATTCAGAAAGAGTTCTGCTTAAGGACCTATCGATCGTAAGCTTTGTTTTCCTGCTGATCCCGGGAATCATTATGAAAGTGCTGGAGTTTTAACAGAACAACAGAGTTGGAAGGGACCTTAGAGGTCTTCTAGTCCAACCCCCTGCTCAGGCAGGAAACCCTGTACTATTTCAGACAAATGGTTGTTCAAATGTCTTCTTAAAAACTTCAAATATGGGAGCACCCACAACTTCTGGAGGCAAGTTGTTCCACTGGTTAATTGTTCTCACTGTCAGAAAATTCTTCCTTAATTCCAGGTTGCTTCTCTCCTTGGTTAGTTTCCATCCGTTGCTTCTTGTCCTGCCCTCTGGTGCTTTGGAGAATAGCTTGACTCCCTCTTCTTTGGGGCAGCCCCACAAGTATTGGAACATTGCTTTTAATTGCTGCTTGTTCATCGTAGGTCACATTCAGAGATTTCCCAAAGATGGAAAATTCTTAATATTTGTCTCACTCCCTTAGTTTTCCATCAGAACTTTATTCTATCCCTTTCCACACATCAGTTTTCCAATTTTAAAATAAGGATCTTAGAAGAGAAGATTTGTAACTCAGGGTTGAATTGTGTGGCTCTCTGAACTTGGTGGTTTTCTGGCAGACGTTTCATGACCCAACTAGGTAACATCGTCAGTGTTGGAAGGGTGTGGGGTTTGTTCTCTGTTTGTATACAAATGGCTTGCCTTGTCTTTATTGATGTTTCTAGCAGGATCCTTGGTGCTGTTTGAGCTTGGTTGATTCTTTTTGCAGACATTTTGTTACCCGACTAGGTAACTTCATCAGTGCATTTAAAATAAGTGTTTCTGAGACTTTTTTTTTTTAATTTGATTTATATGCCGCCCTTCTCCGGAGACTCAGGGCGGCTTACAATGCGTTAAGCAATAGCCTTCATACTTTTGTATATTTATGCAAAGTCAGCTTATTGCCCCCACAAACTGGGTCCTCATTTCACCTACCTTAGAAAGGATGGAAGGCTGAGTCAACCTTGAGCCTGGCGAGATTCGAACCTGCAGTAATTGCAGGCAGCTGGTCTTAATAACAGGTTGCTTTAGACCACTGTACTACCAAGGCTCTTACTTACTTTATATCTCTTTACCTATTTTTCCCTAGTATTCCTAATAATTTTTAAGCTATGTATTTACTTATTCAATGTCTGTCGCCGCCCATCTCAATTAATGTCCCTGGGTGCCTTACAATTCAAAAAATATATACGATAAAACAAAACAAAACAAAACAAAACAACCTCTATATCAAGGTATATTGAATTGGTGAATGTAATATAGGTTTACTAAATGTATGTATAGCTGTTTAGGAAGTAAAATATTGTATACTTGATATATAATGAAATAGGACCGTGATGGCGAACCTATGGCACACGTGCCCACAGGTGGCAAACAGAGCCATAGCGGTGGGCATGCGAGTGTTGCCCTAATTTAGCTCCGGCACGCATGCGCGTGCCAGCCAGCTGATTTTTGGACCTTCCGGGCTCACCAGAAGTCGAGAAACGAGCCGTTTCCGGCCGCCGGAAATTTCACCCTCCCCAGGCTCCTAGAAAGGCCCTGGAGCCTGGGGAGAGTGAAAAACGGGCCTTGCAGTCCCACCGGAAGTCGGCAAATGGGCTGTTATGGGCCTCCGGAGGGGTGGGGAAGGCCGTTTTTTGCCCTCCCCAGGCTCCTAGAAAGCCTCTGGAGCCTGGGGAGGGTGAAAAACGGGCCTACCGGGCCCACCATGCCATCACGTGCCAAAAGCGGGGGGAGCGGGGAGGAGTCGCACACACATGAGCGGGGTGCATTGAATTATGGGTGTGGGCACACATGAGCACGACACCCCCCCCCGGCACTCCCCCTGCTTTTGGCACGCGACAGCAAAAAAGGTTAGCCATCACTGAAATAGGAGATATGTAAATTTGTATATCGATTAAAGAATATATGACTTATTAACTTGAATTTGACGCACATGTTAAGAGACCAGAGACGTTGAGCAATGTCCATTGTTTTACTTTTAAAACTAATAAAATATTTTTTTTAAAAAAAAAAACAACCTCATTTAATTAAATCAAAATATTTATCCAAAATAATGTTCATTCACTCATATCTGCATTTAGTCTTATTTATTTAAAAGACCTGTACGGCTGCCTATCTTAGAGCACAACATACCAAATACCGTATACAGGTAATTCTTGACTTAACAACCATTCCTTTAACAATTCCTTCGAACTTAACAACGGCACTGAAAAAAGTGATTTATGACCGATCCTCGCATTTACGACCATCGCAGCATTCCCCACAGTCACGTGGTCAAAATTGGCAATCAGCCTTTATTTAAAACAGTTGCAGCATCCCGAGCTTTCGGGAATATCATTTGTGACCTTCCCAGCGGGTTTCCAAAGTCCGTGCGGGGGAAGCAACTGCAGCGGTTCACTTAACAACCGTGGCAATAAAAAAAAAAGGTTTTTTTAAATTGAGAATGAGTCACTTAATAACCGCCTTGTTTAGCGATGCGGATATGAGGGAATGAACAGGGGTGGGTTCTAAATTTTTTTACTACCGGTTCCGTGGGCGTGGCTTATTTTGTGGGTGTGGCTTGGATGTCATGTGACTAAGTGGGCATGGCTAGCTGGTCAGAGTCATTTCTGGAAGGTCCTCGCACTTACGACCAGTCCTCGCACATACGACCCGACTCATTTGTTTGCTTTTAACACTGATCAGCTGTAGGACGGCTCTTTGAAGCCCCGCGGCAAGAGTTTAAATAATTTTTTCCCCTCTAGCCATCAGCTGGGACTCAGGAGGCAGCAATAGATTGGGGGTGGGACCAAATAAAAGGTAAGAATAATGTGGGGGGGGAGGGCGGGGGGGGAGAACCGGTTCGGTTACATCATATCGTCACCACTACCGGTTCGGCCGAACTGGACCAAACCGGGAGGAATCCACCACTGGGAATGAACATTATTTCCGATCAATATTTTGATTTAATTAACTGAAGGTTGTTTTTTTAAAATGGTTAATTTAACCTTGCTTAGCGATGCAAATTCCGGTCACAATTGTGGTCCTAAGTCAGGGGTCTGCAACCTTAAACACTGAAAGAGCCATTTGGACCCGTTTCCCACAGAAAAGAAAACACCGGGAGCCACAAAACCCTTCCCGTGCCTGACTATTCCTTGAGCGGCCACAAAACTAGCCTATGTAGTTGAATTAAACGTTCCGTTTTCTTCTGAATTGGATTTATCCATGGCTGGCCTACCGGGGGTTGAAAAGCTCAATAAATCACGTGCTGGTGGGTGTCGCACATTGGCGGTTGTGACGCATATTTTGAGTGACAGGGAGCCGCAGCAGAGGGGTGAAAGAGCCACATGCGGGTCCAGAGCCCCAGGTTGCTGACCCCTATCCTAAGTCAAGGAGTATCCTGTTTCCCAAACCAGAAAATAAGTCCTAGCATGATTTTTCAGGATACTCGTAATATAAGCCCTACCCCCCCAAAATAAGCCCCAGTTAAGATTGTCAGCCAGATGGATACATTTATTACCATATTTTCCCCAAAATAAGCCCTAACCAGAAAATAAGCCCTAATGCATCTTTTTATTATTATTATTATTAATTATTATTAAATTTAGATTTGTATACCGCCCTACTCCCGAAGGACTCAGGGCGGTGAACAGGCACAAAATAAAATACATAGATACAAAAGTTAAAAGACATAATTAAAACCAGATTAAATAATTTAGCCCGAGACAATTAAAAAATCCCAATAATTTAAAACAGATTAAAATTTCGATTTAAAAGAATTTTAAAACAGGGGAGAAAATTAGGAGCAAAAATTAATCTAAGACCTGGTCTTATTTTTGGGGAAACATGGTACCTGTACTATGTTTATATCCATTTGATGACTATACATATTTACTCAAAATGTATTCATTCTTGACCTTATCTCACACTTCTTCCTTGTCCCATTCCTGTTGCACAATCTTTTCTCTTCCTGGACAAACATGCTTTCATGTTTCAGAGGATTGGGACACATATTTTATTTTGCTGCTTTTAATAGACAGGCATTCCTTGCAAGAGGATCATATCCTGGTCTTTATCTCTTTCCCAACATTTGCATCTACAGTCCTTGTCCTTGACTTACAACAGTTCATTTAGTGACTTTAGGGAGGGAGGGAAAAACGGAGGGAGGGAGAAGGAGAGGGTAGAAGGGAGGAAAGGAAATAGAGAGGGAGGAAAGGAGAAAAAGGAGGGAGAAAGGAGGGAGGGACAGAGGGAAGGAGGAAATGAGAGAGAAGAAGGAGGGAGAGTGGGAAAGATGGAGAGAAAAAGGAGTGAGAAAGAGGGAGGGAGGGAGAAAGAAAGGGAGAGACAGATGGAAGGAGGGAAGGAAGAAATGAGAGAAAGGGAAGGAGAGTGGGAAAGATGGAGAGAAAAAGAAGTGAGAAAGAGGGAGGGAGGGAGAAAGAAAGGGAGAGACAGATGGAAGGAGGGAAGGAGGAAATGAGAGAGAGGAAGGAGGGAGAGGGAAGGGAGAAGGGAGAGTGGGAAAGAAGGAGGGAGAGAGAAAGGAAGGAGGGACAAAAGGAAGGAGGAAATGAGAGAGGAAGGAAGGAAGGGAGAATGGAGAGTGGGAAAGGGAGGGAGAAAGGGAGGGACAGAGGGAGGAAGGGAAGGAGGAAATGAGAGAGAGGAAGGAGGGAGAGGGAAGAGAGAGTGGGAAAGAGGGAAAGAGGGAGGGAGAAAGGGAGGGACAGAGGGAAGGAGGGAAGGAGGAAATGAGAGAGAAAGGAGGGAGAGGAAAGGGAGAAGGGAGAGTGGGAAAGAGGGAGAAAGAAAGGAAGGAGAAAGGGAGGGACAGAGGGAAGGAGGAAATGAGAGAGAAGAAGGAGGGAGAGGGAAGGGAGTGGGAAAGAGGGAGAGATGGAGGGAGAAGTAGAGAGAGAAGGAGAGGCAGGGAGGGAGGGAGGAATGATTTTTGGATATTTCCAAAAACTGAAGATGGGCTAACATCAAAAGCGTGTGATCATTCTTCACACTTAACGCCCATTCCAACATCCCCAAGACCACTTCATCAAAATTCAGACGCTTGGCCACCGACTCCTATTTACGACGGTTGCCGTACCCCAGGGTCACGTGATCCCCCTTTGCGACCGTCTGACAATCAAAAGTCCAGGGGGAAGCCAGACTCATCTAACAACCCTGTTACTAACTTTTAACAACTGCAGTGATTCGCTTCGCAAGAAAGCTCGTAAAACAGGGCAAAACTCGCGTCACACATGTTTTGCCGAAGAGAAATTTGGGGGTCAGTTGTGGCCATAAGCCGAGGATTCTCTGTACCGAATCAATATTTCTCCATCTGTTTCCCCGTCTTTATTCTACAAAAGTACTAAAATTCACCCAGTGGCTGTAAAATCTTGCCACGTTACATATACTTTGCAATACCTCACTCCTTCTTTTCCCTGTCAGGCACAATCACCTCGATGTACTCAGGTATTGTACCTGGGCCAGATAAAATGATAAATCAAGATTTTGTGCTAGGCGGTGAGAAGGGATACACCCAGATTCCTTTCGGCTTTGTTTTTTTTCTTTTCTTGCTACTTGAAAAATAATCTAGTTTTTTCTCATTAAAAAAAAATCCACACCAGGGTAGTGCTTGGGAACACACTACTCCCAGAAACTCCCAAATGGAAATGAAAAAGCAATAAAACAAAACAGGACAAGAGCACACCACCCAAAAGCCCGTGGGGTCAGATGAGCCAAGTTTGCTAAATCCTGAGAAATTTGGGTGTTTCTGACCTATGAGACGGGTTTGTGCAAGTTTCACACACACACACACGAGACGACTGAAACCTCATCAAGTTTGGCAATTGTCTGGCAAGTCTTTGGAAATTTGGGCTGTTTCTTCGACGTCCTCTTGACTGAGCGCTCTAGTTTGTGAGATCATGAAATTTGGTCGGGTGTCTTAAAAAAACAAAAGGGAAAAAAAAATCATCTCCAGGAACAATTTTTTGTAAGGATTTTCTTAGGAACCGAATTCTGTGCTTTGCGCAACTTCCTACCGGTGGTTTTTCTAACGATTTCTCAAACGGCAGACTTACAACCTGTTTTTATATATTAATTTCTATGCCACCTTTTATTTATTTTGTATAAGTAACTCAAGGTGGCAAGCATACCTAATGCTCCTTCCTTCTCCTGCTTTTCCCCACAACAACCCTGTGAGGTGCGTTGGGCTGAGAAAGAGGGACTGGCCCTCCTCTGTTGGCCTTCATGCCTAAGGCAGGACTAGAACTTACTGTCTCCTGGTGATCGACCCAAACTCGCCCAGCTAGCTTTTTTATACCTAAGGCAAGGCTAGAACTCTCCGTCTCCTGGTGGTGGGGACGTCACGTTAGGCGGGGCTAGACGTCACCTGGATTCTAGCCCGGCGCCTTGATCACTAAACCAAACCAGCTCTCTTTTCCTCTAAAAAGGATTCAAGTACCCTTGAAGAAATGATGCGTCGTGTTCAGCGGTGGGTTTCACATTTTGTTACCACCGGTTCGTCCCATGTGCCTTCCCCGCAAGCATCCGGCCTTCCGCAAATGCGCTTTGCTCGCGCACGCACCTTCCGTGCATGCGACTGGCCTCAAAAGAGCCAAGATGGGGCCACCTGCGATTTCCGCTACCATTTCCGGCGAACCGGTCTGAACCAGTCCGAACCGGCTGAATACCACCTCTGGTTGTGTTCCTTATTTGGAGGAGAAGTTGCAAAAATCAGTGTCTAGAGTTTCAAAGCCACCCCTCACCCTTCAGAGTCCAACGCAACTGTTCTCCCCCACAACATCTGCTTGTAAACAGGAGCGTGTCAGCTCAGACAGCTACAGTATGGAACGATTTCTGCTTGGCTCCAAGTTTTCCGTTCCTGAATTCACACCGCTGGCCTCTCATGTCATTCTCTTTATCCACTGAAGCCAAACAGGTAGAAGAACCCGCCACCTTCATCTGACAGGGTTAGGGGAGAGTAGGGAGCGAAGGAAACGAGTGCCCCGCGTGCCGTTGCCTTCTCTCTTTTCGCTGGGTGACACCCTGACCTTCACCCCACCCTCTGGATGCGGAAAGGGATGCATAGCCGAAGGTGCTCCCCGAGCGGCAGCAGCATTGCAGTGTGCAGTGGCACCGACGCGATGGGGACAAGTGACAGCTCCGCACAGAAAAGGTTGCGGTGCAGTTACCCTTGTCTAAATCTTTGCACGTTCAGGCGAAGACGTCTCCGAGCTTGATGGGATGAGATCGCGAAACACATCAAGGCCTCTTTAGGTGGCTGAAAGATATTCAAGTCTCGGCAGTGACCAAGGGTGGCCAGGAAGGGACATGATCTCTTGGTTTTGAGGGGTATTTGGCTCTTTTCCCCGGCAGGGTGAAACTCAAGGGTGTGAGTTTCAGCGGAGTAAGAAAAAGCATGCGCACCACACTACCTTCTGGAGAGCAGTTCTGTAGAAGCACAGTACAGATTAACAGAGTTGGAAGTCTCCTAGTCTGACTCCCTGCTCGAGCAGGAGACCCTCAAATTCAAGGCCGGGGGGCCAGATCTGGATCAGAGGTGGGTTTCAGCAGGTTCTGACCAGTTCTGGAGAACCAGTAGTGGAAATTTTGAGTAGTTCAGAGAACCGGTAGTAAAAATTCTGACTGGCCCCGCCCCCATCTATTTTCTGTCTCCCCAGTCCCAGCTGATCGGGAGGAAATGGGGATTTTGCAGTAACCTTCCTCTGGAGTGGGGAGGGGATGGAGATTTTACAGTATCCTTCCCCTGGAGCGGGGTGGGAATGGAGATTTGACAGTATCCTTCCCCTGGAGTGAGGCGGGGAATGGAGATTTTACAGTATCCTTCCCCTGGAGTGGGGTGGGAATGGAGATTTTACAGTATCCTTCCCCTGGAGTGGGGCGGGAATGGAGATTTTACAGTATCCTTCCCCTGGAGTGGGGAAGGAATGGGGATTTTACAGTATCCTTCCCCTGGAGTGGGGAGGGAATGGAGATTTGACAGTATCCTTCCCCTGGAGTGGGGAGGGGATGGAGATTTTACAGTATCCTTCCCCTGGAGTGGGGTGGGAATGGAGATTTGACAGTATCCTTCCCCTGGAGTGGGGAGGGAATGGAGATTTGACAGTATCCTTCCCCTGGAGTGGGGAGGGGATGGAGATTTGACAGTATCCTTCCCCTGGAGTGGGGTGGGAATGGAGATTTTACAGTATCCTTCCCCTGGAGTGGGGAGGGAATGGAGATTTGACAGTATCCTTCCCCTGGAGTGGGGAGGGAATGGAGATTTGACAGTATCCTTCCCCTGGAGCGGGGTGGGAATGGAGATTTGACAGTATCCTTCCCCTGGAGTGGGGAGGGAATGGAGATTTGACAGTATCCTTCCCCTGGAGTGGGGTGGGAATGGAGATTTTACAGTATCCTTCCCCTGGAATGGGGAGGGAATGGAGATTTTACAGTATCCTTCCCCTGGAGTGGGGTGGGAATGGAGATTTGACAGTATCCTTCCCCTGGAATGGGGAGGGAATGGAGATTTGACAGTATCCTTCCCCTGCCATGCCCACAGAACCAGTAGTAAACATTTTTGAAACCCACCACTGATCTGGACCATGGGGTGCTGGCTTGCGGGGCCACCCTGGAAAGAGTGAAGGACTGGCCTGCAATGCCTCTGCCAGCGGAAACAGAGCTTAGGAGGGCCACGCACGGGCCCTCTTGCAGAGGATTGCAGGAGGCCGTCCCAGCTGAAAATGGAACTCGGTAGCCCGTTTTCTCTGGCAGAGTGCTCGGGCCTCCACAGGCACCCCCAACACGAGTGACGTCGAGCTGGCCATGCCCACCCTGGCCCCTGAGGTCAAACACAACCCTGATGCGGCCCTCAATGAAATCGAGTTTGACACCCCTGCCCTATACCATTCCAGACAAATGGTTGTCCCATCTAAGCGCCGTGGAGGCGCAGTGGTTAGAATGCAGTATTGCAGGCTCATGCCAGCAGTTCGATCCTCAACGGCTCAAGGTTGATTCCGCCTTCCATCCTTCCGAGGTCGGTCAAATGAGGACGCAGATTGTTCGGGGGCGATAGGCCGACTCTATAAACCGCTTAGAGAGGGCTGTAAAAGCACTGCGACGTGGTATTTAAGTCTAATTGCTATCTTTTCTTGAACACCTCCAGTCAGTGGTGGGTTCCTCCCGGTCCGGTCCGGTTCGGCCGAGCCAGTAGCGGTGACGATATGACGTCACCGAACCGGTTCTCCCCCCCCCCCGCCCTCCCCCCGCACCCCCCCACGTTATTCTTACCTTTTATTTGGTCCCACCCCCAATCTATTGCTGCCTCCTGAGTCCCAGCTGATGACTAGAGGGAAAAAAACTGTTTAAACTCTTGCCGTGGGGCTTCAAAGGGCTGCCCTACAGCTGATCAGTGTTAAAAGCAAACAAATGAGTCGGGTCGTAAGTGCGAGGACTGGTCGTAAATGCGAGGACCTTCCAGAAATGACTCTGACCAGCTAGCCACGCCCACCTAGTCACATGACCTCCAAGCCACACCCACAAAATAAGCCACGCCCACAGAACCGGTAGTAAAAAGAATTTAGAACCCACCCCTGCTCCACTCATGGAGCACCCACAACTTCTGGAGGCAAGCCATTCTACTGATTAATTGTTCTCGGTAATATTTCTCCTTAATTCTAGGTTAACTTATCTTTGATAAGTTCCCGTCTGTTATTTCTTGTCATACCTTCGGGTGCTTTAGGGAACAGGTTGAACCCCTTTTCTCTGCCATAACCCCTCAAGTTTTGGAAGACTGCTATCTTGCCACCCATAATCCTTGTCCTTGTTATTAGAATAATAGAGTTGGAAGGCAACCTTGTAGGTCATCTAGTCCAACCCCCTGCCCAAGAAAGACCCTACACCATTTCTGACAGATGGCAGTTCAGTCTCTTCTTGGAAGCCTCCAGTGATGAAGCTCCCACAACTACCGAAGGCAACTTCTGTTCCTTGGGTTGATTGTTTCTCACTGTCAGAAAATTTCTCCTTATTTCCAGGTTGAATCTCTCCTTGGTCAGTTTCCATCCATTGTTCCTCGTCTGGCCTTCAGGTGTCTTGGAGAATAGCTTTTTTTTTTTTTTTAAATTTGATTTATATGCCGCCCTTCTCCGGAGACTCAGGGCGGCTTACAATGTGCTAAGCAATAGCCCTCATTCTTTTGTATATTTATACAAAGTCAGCTTATTGCCCCCACAAACTGGGTCCTCATTTAACCTACCTTAGAAAGGATGGAAGGCTGAGTCAACCTTGACCCTGGTAAGATTCGAACCTGCAGAAATTGCAGGCAGCTGTGTTAATAACAGGGTGCATTAAACCACTGTGCTACCAAGGCTCCTTCCTCCTCTCTGTGGCAGCCCCTCAAATATTGGAAGATGCTCTCCTGTCTCCCCTGGTCCTTCTCTTCACTAGACTAGCCAGGCCCAGTTCCTGCCACCATTCATCGTATGTTTTAGCCTCCAGTCCCCTCATCATCCTGTTTGCTCTTCTCCACACTCTTTCTAGGGTCTCAACATCTTTTTTTGTATCACGGTGACCCAAAACTGGATGCAGTATTTTAGGGGTGGTCTCACCAGTGCAGTATAAAGTATTCTCACTTGATGCTCTCCTGCTGTTGATACAACTGTGTTAGGAGCCTGGTGGCGCAGCAGACTAAACTGCTGCTGTTAAAGTAGCACTTAGCTGCCAGCTGCCTGCAATTACTGCGAGTTAAATTCTCACCAGGCTCAAGGTTGACTACTCAGCCTGCCATCCTTTTGAGGTAGGTAAAATGAGGACCCGGTTTGTGGGGGCAATATTTATTTATTTATTTATTTATTTATTTATTTATTTATTTTATTGGATTTCTATACCGCCCTACTCCCGAAGGATTCAGGGCGGTGAACAACCACAGAATAAAACCCATAAATACAAAAATTTAAAATAGAATAAAAACAAATTAAATAAATTTGGCTGAGGCAAATTTAAAATACCCCATAATTTAAAAACAAATTAAAATTTACATTTAAAAAGGGGAAAGACTTAGGTCAGGCCAGCTTGATGAAATAAAAAGGTTTTGAGAGCGCGACGGAAGGTGCGCAGATCTGGGATCCTCCGTATCTCCGGGGGAGCTCGTTCCAGATCGTAGATGCCCCCACAGAGAAGGCTCTCCCCCTAGGGGCCGCCAGTCGACATTGTTTGGCCGACGGCACCCGGAGGAGCCCCTCTCTATGGGAGCGTACTGGCCAGTGGGAGGCTATTGGTGGTAGCAGGCGGTCTCGTAAATAACCAGCCGTAAATAAGCTGACTTTGTATAAAAAAGAACACCGCTTGGGGGGGGGGCAAAAAGCCCTACTAAGCAGGTATATACAAAAAGTATGAAGGCTATTGCTTAACGCATTGTAAGCCGCCCTGAGCCTCAGGAGAAGGGCGGCATATAAATCGAACTAATAAATAAATAAATAAATAAATAAATAAGTAAATAAATAAGTAAGTAAGTAAGTAAGTAAGTAAGTAAGTAAGTAAGTAAGTAAGTAAGTAAGTAAGTAAGTAAGTAAGTAAGTAAATAAATAAATAAATAAGTAAATAAATAAGTAAGTAAGTAAGTAAGTAAGTAAGTAAGTAAGTAAGTAAGTAAGTAAGTAAGTAAATAAATAAATAAATAAATAAATAAATAATAAATAAATAAATAAATAAATAAATAAATAAGTAAATAAATAAATAAGTAAATAAGTAAGTAAATAAGTAAGTAAATAAATAAGTAAGTAAATAAATAAATAAGTAAATAAATAAATAAGTAAATAAGTAAGTAAGTAAGTAAATAAATAAGTAAGTAAATAAATAAATAAATAAATAAGTAAATAAATAAGTAAGTAAATAAATAAATAAGTAAATAAGTAAGTAAGTAAATAAATAAATAAGTAAGTAAATAAGTAAGTAAATAAATAAATAAGTAAGTAAATAAATAAATAAGTAAATAAATAAATAAGTAAGTAAATAAATAAATAAGTAAATAAGTAAGTAAGTAAATAAATAAGTAAATAAATAAATAAATAAGTAAGTAAGTAAATAAATAAATAAGTAAGTAAGTAAGTAAGTAAGTAAGTAAGTAAATAAATAAATAAGTAAATAAGTAAGTAAATAAATAAATAAGTAAGTAAGTAAGTAAGTAAGTAAGTAAGTAAGTAAGTAAGTCCAAAATAACTGGAAGGCACCAGTTTGCCTGGCTATGCCATTGGTGGTTCCTACGCATGTTTTTGTGTCTGCTCTCCTACCAAGAGGAGGGGCCCACTAAGCGCCTTGACACACAGGGCAAAACTTGGGCAACGGGGGTAATTCATTCATGGAGGTGACAAGCCGTCTCTCCGGCTCCTTGGTATGCCAGCTTGCCAAGGAATTGGGATGCTGATTTATCGCCAGGCAGAGCTTCAGAAAAATATGTGTTTCAAATATGGATTTATGGCCCCGCTGTCACACCTCTGGCATGTCTGAAAGGCTGTATCCATGTGACTCAAAGATATATCACACTGAGAAACTCGGAGCAGTCACAGTTGGCCTGACCTTTCGTACTCTGGTGCCGGGAATGAGATCTTGAATTGTTGGCTGGGATCCCGAGGTCAGGATCACAAGGGGTGGAGCTTCAAAGACAGGTAACTGGTAAAGGTCACCAGCTCCAGACGTCCCATGATACCGCTAAGGTCTAAGTCAGGGGTGTCCAACCTTGGCCACTTTTAAGACCTGTGGACTTCAACTCCCAGAATTCCCCAGCCAGCCATGCTGGTGATTTTGGGTCAACAACCAGGAGACAGAGAGTTCTAGTCCCACTTTAGGCATGAAAGCTAGCTGGGTGACTTTGGGCCAATCACTAGGAGATGGAGAGTTCTAATCCCACTTTAGGCATGAAAGTCGACTGGGTGGCTTTGGGTCAATCACCAGGAGACGGTGAGTTCTAGTCCTGTCTCAGGCATGAAAGATGTCTGGGTGATTTTGGGCCAATCACCAGAAGACAGAGAGTTCTAGTCCCTGCCTTAGGAGTGAAAGCTGGCTGGGTGACTTTGGGCCAATCACCAGGAGATGGAGAGTTCTAGTCCCACCTTAGGCATGGAAGTCAGTTGGGTGATTTTGGCTCAATCACTAGGAGACGGTGAGTTCTAGTTCTGTCTCAGGCATAAAAGATGTCTGGGTGACTTTGGGCCAATCACCAGGAGACAGAGTTCTAGTCCCGCCTTAGGCATGAGAAAGTCAGTTGGGTGACTTTGGCTCAATCATGAGGAGACGGTGAGTTCTAGTTCTGTCTCAGGCATAAAAGATGTCTGGGTGACTTTGGGCCAATCACCAGGAGACAGAGTTCTAGTCCCGCCTTAGGCATGAGAAAGTCAGTTGGGTGACTTTGGGCCAATCACCAGGAGACAGAGTTCTAGTCCCGCCTTAAGCATGAGAAAGTCAGTTGGGTGATTTTGGCTCAATCACTAGGAGACGGTGAGTTCTAGTTCTGTCTCAGGCATAAAAGATGTCTGGGTGACTTTGGGCCAATCACCAGGAGACAGAGTTCTAGTCCCGCCTTAGGCATGGAAGTCAGTTGGGTGATTTTGGCTCAATCACTAGGAGACGGTGAGTTCTAGTTCTGTCTCAGGCATAAAAGATGTCTGGGTGACTTTGGGCCAATCACCAGGAGACAGAGTTCTAGTCCCGCCTTAGGCATGAGAAAGTCAGTTGGGTGACTTTGGCTCAATCATGAGGAGATGGTGAGTTCTAGTCCTGCCTTAGGCATGAAAGCTAGCTGGGTGACTTTGGGCCAATCACCAGGAGACAGATTTCTAGTCCCACCTTAGGCATGAGAAAGTCAGTTGGGTGACTTTGGGCCAATCACCAGGAGACAGAGTTCTAGTCCCGCCTTAAGCATGAGAAAGTCAGTTGGGTGACTTTGGGCCAATCACCAGGAGACGGTGAGTTCTAGTCCTGCCTTAGGCATGAAAGCCAGCTGGGTGACTTTGGGCCAATTACCAGGAGGCGGTGAGTTCTAGTCTCACCTTTGGTATGAAAGCTGGGTGACTTGGGGCTAATCCCCAGGAGACCGTGAATTTTAGTTCTAACTTAGACCCGGTCTATGTTTTTATGGCCAAGAAATGAATGTCAGATCCATTCTCATCCATGGTGTGGAATTGTCTCCCAAGGAACAACCCTCAGAACTTTCTCCCCCACCCCCCCACCCCCGGTTTCCCACGGTCTCTTCTGGCTGCTCCAAATCTGGTTGTCCGTTCCTCACCTTTCATCCAGAGGCAGTGGCCTCTGCAGTCTTCGCATTCTTTCCCACTCTTTCTGACCTGAGAATCCTCCTTCCTTCCCAGTGCTTCAGCGCATCAGGAGGCAGCCTCCGGGAGCAAAGGTCTGGGAGGGACGAAGGGTGCTTGGTGACGATTGTGTGTGTGTGTGTGTGTGTGTGTGGTGGAAGAGGCTGACTACACGACACATCTCGAGGATGGGATCTGCTGGGGGTGGAAGGAGACATGGGACAAAAATTGCGAAGCACCAAGTTAAGGGGAACCCAAGCATGCAATGACAGCAGTGGCCAAAATTGCAGAAACCTTTTTGGGAAAAAGTGTATTTTTGAGCTTTGATAGCTAATAACACCACTTTTTTGGGAGATAATCCTATTCCACTGCTGGAATGGCCTGAGAATAGCCCAGACCTTCACCCAATTGAAAATTCTATGGAGCCGACTAAAGAAACCTTGTTAGTCAGAAGCAACCCAGCAATAAAACCCAGTTAATAGAAGCCATCATTCCATCTTGGTTTCACATGAGAACAGCTGCAGAACTAAAAGACTTGGTTCCCTCCATGGGAAGACATTGTAAGGCCGTCATTCATGCTAAAGATTACCCAACTAAGGATTAACTGACATGGTGATAATTTTTGTATATTTTGTTTTTTCTATGGTGATAATTTTTGTATGTCTCGTTTTTTCGTTTTCACTTTTCTTCTTTATACTGTAACTGCTATTCTAATAGCAAATCCTTCATAAAAGTGATTGCATTACGTTCTTGATTAAATTATCTTTCCATTGATATATGGATATATATATATATATATATATATATTTGTTTTCTGAGGTTTTCGCGGGTGTTTGTATGTAGGTCTTTGGTTATTCGGGTTTTCTCCCGCGTAAAATTGGAGGTTTCTTGGCAAGAAACCTCCAATTTTACGCGGGAGAAAACCCGAATAACCAAAGACCTACATATATATATATAACGGCCGTGACCAGGGGGGCCTTCGCACAGGTTCGCCCGGTGCGCCAGTTGCGCCCTTTCCTGGACCGAGATGACCTTCGCACAGTCACTCATACCCTGGTTACTTCCCGCTTAGATTACTGCAATTCCCTCTACATGGGCCTGCCCCTGAGATGCACCCGGAGACTCCAGCTGATCCAGAATGCAGCCGCACGGGTTGTTACGGGAGCCTCTCGTTACTCCCATATAACACCCCTCCTGCATGAGCTGCACTGGTTACCAGTGGTTCTCCGGGTCCGCTTCAAGGTGCTAGTCCTCACCTATAAGGCCCTTCATGACTTAGGTCCAGGATATTTGCAGGACCTTCTCCTGCCTGCCTCTCACCGTCCTGTTCGCTCACATAGGGCCGCTCTCCTCAGGGTTCCGACGGCGAGCCAATGTCGCCTTGCTGTGCCCAGGGGTAGGGCGTTCTCTCTGGGTGCTCCCACCCTCTGGAATGAATTACCTACTGAGCTCTGGACGGCTCCTGATCTCCGTTCCTTCTGTCGGGACTTGAAGACTTGGCTGTTCAAACAAATAGGCTGAGACTGATTCCGGGCTTTATTATTTACTACTAATTAATTCTTTGGATTAAATTATGATTTTATTGTACTTGTTTCTTAACTTGTGTTCACCGCCCTGAGTCCTTCGGGAGAATGGCGGCATATAAATACATGTAATAAATAAATAAATAAGTATATAATTTTATGGTACTACTCCAAACAAAAGTGGTGTTATTAGCTAGTTTTAGAAACTACACTTTTCTCAAAAAGTGTCCACAATTTTGGCCACTACTGTAGACTCCTTCCATGAATATGCCGGGATCTCAGAAACTATCAACAGACTATTTAAAGCCACTGGGAATTAGCGTAGCACACAGATCAACTAAAGAAGGGGTCCCCAACCTTTTGGACCTCAGTGACCACTAAATTCATAATTTTAAATCCCACGGACCACTAATATGCCTAATGACCGGATGGGTGGGCATGGCTAGGTGGTCATGTGACCGGGTGGGCGTGGCCAACTCGATGTCACTCACTTCGAGGGGCGCCTTGCCAGCCTCTACTCGCTACTCCTCGCCTGCCCACCCGGGCTCCTTAGGGCCCCAACAGGAAGCAGTTGTTGGAGGTAAGCAGCCACCACGAGAAAGAGTTGGCAAAACAGCTGGCTCAGTTCAAAGGAGGCTCAGCAGAAGCACCTCACTGAGGACTAGGAGCATAGGCTTTCCAAGCAGAGGGAAGACCTGCAGGACGGCAAGGCCAGGTACCGGCGCCTGGAGGCTTAGCAGGCTGAGATGGTCAGCCAGTTCCAAGCCATGATGCAGTCCCACTGGAACAAGGCCCTCCAGCTCCTTGCCACCAGCGGCGCTTCCCTCCAGCCTTTGCCCAAAGCCCCCCACCAGGAGGCTGAAGCAGACCTGAAGTCAGAATTTCTGCTCCCCTCCTACCCACACAAAAAGACCCCAAAGGGGGAGACTCTCTGCAGCAACACAAGCGTTCATTGCAAGTATCTGTCCCAGGGGCCGCAGTTTGAGGACCCCTGATTTAGTGCAATATAAAAAAATGCCAATAATTTTTCTGTGGACCACCAAAATTTTCTCACGGACCACCAGTTGATGACCGCTGGGTTAAAGCCTTCCAAAATAACCTGAGTAAACCTAAAGACCCCGCAGCCACAGAGCAAAACAACAGGAGTCCTCTATAACATACAACGCAAGGACTGTGACAGCAGCCACTATGCCGAACCGACAGGAAGAAGGCCAGCAGAGCACAGGATCCGTGAGCACCAACAAGCAGCCGGAAAACAATCAAGCTCAGAGAGAGCACCAAGGACCCCCACAGTCCTCCTCCTCTTCCTCCTCCTCCTCCGCCTCTCCGGATGCCTCCCTTCTCACACTGACGATGTTCCTTATTCGGGTCACGAAACGTCTGCAAGAAAACCACCAAGCTCAGAGAGCACCAAGGACCCCATAGTCCTCCTCTTCCTCTTCCTTCTCCTCCACTCTTCATTTCATTTTCATTTTCATTTGATTTGATTTATATACCGCCCTACTCCCGAAGGACTCAGGGCGGTGAACAGGCACAAGATAAAACACATAGAGTACAAAAATTTAAGAGCAGAAGTAAAATTGAATTAAATCTATTTAGCCCAAGACAAATTTAAAACCCCCGGTTAAGAACAAATTAAAATTTACATTAAAAAGAGAATGGGAGAGATTAGGCCAGACCAGCCTGGTGAAATAAAAAGGTCTTGAGAGCGCGGCGGAAGGTGCGTAGATCCGGGATCCTCCGTATCTCCAGGGGGAGCTCGTTCCAGATAGTAGGTGCCCCCACAGAGAAGGCTCTCCCCCTAGGGGCCGCCAGCCAACATTGTTTGGCCGACGGCACCCAGAGGAGTCCCTCTCTGTGAGAGCGTACCGGCCGGTGGGAGGCCGTTTGCAGCAGCAGGCGGTCCCATAAATAACCAGGCCCTAAGCCAGTGGTTCTCAACCTGTGGGTCGGGACCCCTTTGGGGGTCGAATGACCCTTTCACAGGGGTCGCCTAAGACCATCGGAAAACATATATTTTCAATGGTTTTAGGAATAATTTTATTGTTGGGGGTCACCACAACATGAGGAACTGTATTAAAGGGTCGCAGCATTAGGAAGGTTGAGAACCACTGCCCTAAGCCATCCTATAGGCCCAAATCCTATTCCCTTCTAGCTCTGATAACGTTACCTGGTTGGGTCACGAAACGTCTGCAAGAAAACCACCAAGCTCAGAGAGCACCAAGGACCCCCCTCATTCCAACCCTGAGCTACCCATATTCTAACATGAGGTTTGTCAACAGAGGTTCCCGACTGTCCCTTGACAAGGTGTGATCCAAAGTACTTCTGCACGAAGGGTTTGGCCCCCTTGGAGTTGAGACACGGAAAACTCCTCGTCGCCGCTCTTCCGTCATCGCTCAGCACCGGACAAGCCTGATGGTTTCCCCCTAAATAAATAAATTAAAAAAAAAAAAAAAAGAACAGGCCGAGAGGACATTTCCTCCGGACCCTTGACGTGACAGCTGGTGTGGAATTTGCCCCGCATCTCTGGTTTCTTCACAGCTCGAGAAGGTTATGAAATTTTGATGCAGGAATTAGGTTGCTCTTCATCCCTGAACAGCTGTGCTCGGAATATTGACAGTACCGTTCAACCGCTTCAGGCAGAGAGCATCTCAACCGACGCTCCGGCTCTTTCGGCTTTTCCACTGCTTGACAACATCCGAAGTGTTTTAACAGGGTTTTAATGGGCAGACTCGGCGTCTCCTAAGAGAGCCGCTGTGAAAAGGTTGGGGGGGGGCAGGCGGGTAGGGGGATGGAGAGAAGAGAGGAGAGGGCTAACTCCATTTGGACACAAGAAGATGGTTCTGGCCTCATTTGCTCATTTGCCGGTGGAGACGGCTGCAACAGCAAACAACAGAGGCCCAGGCTGTAGGCGCCACAAAGATCCCCCCGGGCGACAAACATGCCTCGGTGCCTCGAAAACATCCATGAAGTGTTGTGCAATTAAAAAAAGAGGGGGGGAAAAAAAAGACAAGCGGGACTCGAAAAATCGTTGGCGAAGAGAATGCCAGGAAACCCAAACTAGAGAAAATGCAAAGGACTTGCAGTGCTGTGTATCTTTGTAAGCAGAGGACGGGCGAACACGCGAAGCGTTAGTAATTACTTTGTACTGCCTTGGTAAAACCAGACTTGGAATACTGTATCCGGTTTTGGTTTCCAAGATGTAAAAACAATGTTGAGACCATGGGTGAAATCCAGCAGGTTCTGACAGGTTCCAGAGAACCTGTAGCAGAAATTTTGAGCAATTTGGAGAACCAGTAGCGGAAATTTTGAGCAATTTCGAGAACCGGTAGTGGAAATTTTGAGCAATTTGGAGAACCGGTAGGGGAAATTTTGAGCAATTAGGAGAACCGGTAGGGGAAATTTTGAGCAATTCGGAGAACCGGTAGCGGAAATTTTGAGCAATTTGGAGAACTAATAGGGGAAATTTTGAGCAATTTGGAGAACCGGTAGCAGAAATTTTGAGCAATTCGGAGAACCAGTAGGGGAAATTTTGAGCAATTCGGAGAACCGGTAGCAGAAATTCTGAGCAATTCGGAGAACCGGTAGCAGAAATTCTGAGCAATTCGGAGAACCAGTAGGGGAAATTTTGAGCAATTTGGAGAACCGGTAGCAGAAATTTTGAGCAATTCGGAGAACCAGTAGGGGAAATTTTGAGCAATTCGGAGAACCGGTAGCAGAAATTCTGAGCAATTCGGAGAACCGGTAGCAGAAATTCTGAGCAATTCGGAGAACCAGTAGGGGAAATTTTGAGCAATTCGGAGAACCGGTAGCAGAAATTTTGAGTAGTTTGGAGACCCGGCAAATACACCACTGGCTGTATTTTGCAATATCCTTCCCCCCAGGAGTAGGGAGGGAATGGGGATTTTGCAGTATCCTTCCCCTGGAGTGGGGTGGGAATGGAGATTTTGCAGTATCCATGCCCACAGAACCAATAGTAAAAAAAAATTTGGATTTCACCACTGGTTGAGACTCTAGAAAGAGTGCAGAGAAGAGCAACAAAGATGATTAGGGGACTGGAGGCTAAAACATATGAAGAACCGTTGCAGGAATTGGGTATGTGTAGTTTAGGGGTGTCAAACTGGATTTCTTTGGGGGCTAGATCAGCCTTATAGTTCTCCACAGGCTGGCTGGGGGAGGGGGGCAGATGGGATGGACGCCACCTGCAAGCACCCTGCTGGCCAAAATGGGGCACGGGGAGGGAGGCACATGAGCCCCACCCGGCGCCCTGTTCTGGCTGGCAATGAGCTGCAGGAGGCCATCCAGGCTGAAAATGGGATGCAGAGGGGCGTGTGCATCCCCCTCGCCCCGTTTTGGCTGCCAGAGACACCGCAGGCCGGTCCTTCGCTATTTCCAAGCAGGCTCCGCGGGCCAGATTTAAACACCCAGCAGGCCACATCCGGCCCACCGGCCTCGAGTTTGACACCCTTGTTCTAGTTTAATAAAAAGAAGGACTGATACGACATGATAGCAGTATTCCAGTATCTAAAGAGCTGCCACAAAGAAGAAGGGAGTCAAATTCTCCAAAGCACCTGAAGATAAGATAACTTTAATGTCATCTTTTTACACATTGCAGTGTGCAATGTGAGCAGACCGGCCCACATCAAAGGCAAGAGAAGAAGCAACCAATGGAAACCAGTCAAGAAGAAAATCTAGAAGTAAGGAGAAATATTCTGACGGTCAGGATAATTAATCAGTGGAACCATTTCAGGCAAATGGTTGTCCAATCTCTTCTTAAAAACCTCCACTGTTGGAGCAACCCACCAATTTTAGTGGCAAGGAGTTCCACTGACTAACTGTTCTCACTGTCAAGAAATTTCTCCTTAGATCTAAGTTGCTTCTCTCCATTCTTCGTTTCCATCCATCCGTTGCTTCTTGCCCTGCCTTCAGGTGCTTTGGAGGACAGGTGGACCCAGGGGTGAAATGTAAAATTTGTTACTACAGGTTCTGTGGGCGTGGCTTGGTGAGGGGGGGTTAATGTGACTGGGTGGGCGTGGCCAACTTTTTTTTTTAAAAAAAACTTTTCAAAGCATTTTTTTCTAATGTTTTGAAAAGCCTCTCTGCCGATCAGGCAACTCACCTGGGATCGTCAGAGACTTTACAAAGCATTTTTTTTTTACCACCTCTTCGCCCAAGAGGTTGCAGAAAAAAATGCTTTGAAAAGCCTCTGACGATCCCAGCTGAACCGCGCGATCATCAGAGGCTTTTTTTTTTTTTTACTTTTAAAAGCATTTTTTTGTCGGAAGAGGTTGTAGAAAAAATGCTTTTAAAAGCAAAAAAAAAAGCCTCTGATGATCGTGCGGCTCAGCTGGGCATGGTGGGGGGGTTCAGGGATTTTTGCTACCGGTTCTCTGAACCACCGGTCGCCATCGCTACCGGATCGGGCAATCCGGTCCAAACCGGGAGCATTTCACCCCTGGGTGGACCCCCCCCCTTCTTGGTGACAACCCCTCAAATATTGGGAGACCACTATCATGTCACCCCAGTCCCTCTTTTTCAAGGACAAGAGAAGCATTGTGTGTCGTTTTCACACAACGCACCAAGATTGCAGAACTGTTCCTCCTTCTCCCCTCCCTCCCTTTTTTCCCCCCTCTTCTTCGTGGTCTTTTTTTTTTGTGCGGGTGTGTATTTTTTTTTCAGACAAATTCTATTAAAGCTGCTGCCGGATGTGTCTCCGTCAGTCACACCCCTGGTCTCCCCTTCTCTCAAATCTCATCATACATTAATGAGGATGGAAGTAATCATTGCTGCACAGATGACTATTCCCCCCCCTCACCTACCCCCTACACCCCCTATCCACCAACCCCCCCCCACCATGCAGATGGCCCTTCTTGTGTTCTGGGAATCTGGGGGGGGGAAGGGTCATCCACTTTTCATTTGGCTTCTTTTCTCCCCACCCACCCACCGTTCCCCCCCCCAAACATCTCTGAGGTTTTTGGCAGCCTCCGACTTTTGACAGTTGAGGCTATTTATGAAATGGAATAATTTTTCCCCCCCTCCTCTCTCCCTGTATCGCTGGTGACAACTTGACAAGCTCTTTTGTGTTGCTGGATGGCAGGATCGGCTCCCGTCTCGCCTAACCTCTCGCGTTTTGTCGTTGCCTTTTATGTTCATGTCGGGGTGCAGTTTGTGGAGCCACCGTGGTGCTTTCTAACCTGACTGCGGTCCATAAGGACGAGCGGTCGGTCGTCTGAAGGAGGAGTTGGTTCAGAGGTGGGGGGCGTTGTAGGTTGTTGTATTAGTAGTGGGGCCCGCAGACCAACCCTTGGCTACAGAAAATGTCCTGGCCGGGAATTTTCTGAGGTTGCCCAAATACCAATTGGCCATCCAATGAGGGGCGTCATCTCCCGTTGAAACAATGGACTTAATGCTGATGACGTTATGTAATCAGGTAATGAAACGTCTGCAAGGAATCAGTGAGATCTCAAAGAGCAGCAAGAATCCCAGAGTCCTTCTCCTCCTCTACTCTACAAACCCCACTTCCTGCTGGCATTGATGATGTTACCTAGTTGGGTCCTGAAATGTCTTCAACACTTACAATGCTTAGCGCATTGTAAGCTGCCCTGAGTCTCCGGAGAAGGGCGGCATATAAATCAAAATAAAAAAAAAACAAAAAAAAAACCACAACAATGAAATCTCAGAGAACACCAAGAACTAATCCTCCTCCTCCTCCTCCTCCCCCTCCTCCTCCTCCTCCTCCTCCTCCTCCTCCTCCTCCTCCTCCTCTCTGCAAGCCTCACTTCCTTGTAGCACTGATGACCAGGGGTGGGTTCTAACCGGCTTTACTACCGATTATCTTTGTGCGCGTGCTTCGCGCACTATCACCTCTTCGTTCACGCGCCTTGCGCAAGCATGTTGCAAATCTGCCCAGCTGAGGTGCGGCAATCTGAAGAAATATAAGGTCGGCATAACGTGGGGGGGCTCAGCTCCCGAAGAAAGAGAACCGGTTCGGTGACGTAATAGCATCACCACTACCAGCTCGGCCAAACCGGGCCAAACCCGGAGCAACCCACCACTTCTCATGACGTTACCTAATCTGGTAATGAAATGTCTACAAGAAAACAATGAAATTTCATAGAGCACCAAGAACTCTCCTCCTCCTCCTCCTCCTCCAACCGTACTTCCTTGTAGCACTCATAATGTCACCTAGTTGGGTAATGAAACGCCTGCAAGAAAACAATGACTTCTCAGAGAGCATCATCAAGAACCTCATGGTCCTTCTCCCACCTCTCCCCTTTCTTCTCTACTACTAGACTAGGACTTTCCTTCCATTTCTTCTTACCTTCAGAGGTTCCTTCTTCCAGCTACCCTCATTCCAGAAAAAAACCCTTGGTTGGGCACTGTCAAGGTGGACGTCCGATCATCACCCATGGTAGGAGAAGACCAGTTGCAGAATGGAGAAACAGCCTCTCCCCTAAGGGGAGGGAATGAACTCTTCAGGGTTGTCCCACCTCAGTTGACCTTCTTCTTGGGGGAAGCAGAAGACATTTTTCCCTTTTGGCCTTGGGGGGGTCAGTGGCTAAATGTTGTTTGTTTGTTTGTTTGTTCTGACTGCCGTTCCCTTTTTTGTGACTTTACTGGCTGCTGAGTCAGTATACCGGTGATAGTTGGCTGCCTTAAAGGCTAGAGAAGTAGCAAATGAGTTATTTCAATTCGAAATACCGTGTTTCCCCGAAAATAAGTCCTCTCCGCAGCTGATCCCTGCCATTTCCTCTGGTTAGGGTTAGGGAGACAGAGCTGGAAATCAGGTAAGACGGCAAGAGGAGCCCCGTCTTGCTCCACGCGCCCCAAAATAGTAAGACCTCCCCGAAAATAAGGCCAAGCGTTTATTTCGGGGTTCAAAAAAATATAAGACAGGGTCTTATTTTCGGAGAAACACGGTATCAATACATAAAGAAATACAGGTTTGTTTAGTGGCTGTTCGAAGTTACAACGGCACTGAAAGAAGTAGCGGATGACCGTTTTTCACTCTTACAACCGTTGCAGCAATCCCATGGTTCCCACAACCAAAATTCAGACACTTGGCAACTGACTCATATTTATGACGGTTGCAGTGTCCCAGGTGTCAGGGTTCCAAGTAATACACCCGTAGCAAGCAAAACTCCGAAGCAGGTAGATTCCTCAAAGAATAGCTTTATTGGATGTATCATATTGGCACAGATCTGGTAAAAACCAACTCTGAAGGTTCCCGCCGTTTTGTTTTTCCCCTTTCCCCAAACAATCAGTCGCATGATCCAGTCAAGGCGCCATCCGGTTGCCTGGTGACATCACTCCTCCTTCTCTCTCCGACCATGTGTGAGATTGTCCTTGGTTCCCAAGAGAAAGTATTTTGTTTTGACTACAAAACCTCAGCTATCTCTATTCCCCCACTCCCTATCCCTCAGCTCCAGGGTGGCAACATTGAAGCTGTCAAAAGTGGCTTCGGTCAGGTCAGTTTCAGGGTTGACACCGGGATCAGGTGATCCCTTTTTGTGACCTCCTGACAGGGAAAGTCAATGGGGAAACCGGATTCACTGAACGACCGTGTTACTTACTTAACAACTGCAGTGATTCATTTATCAACAGTGGCAAGAAAGGTCGTTCAATGGGGCAAAACTCACTTAACAACTGTCTCGCTTAGCGACAGAAATTTGGGCTCAATTGCAGTCGTAAGTGGAGGACTACCTGTATCATATTCCTTGGCATGTTCCCCCCCTCCTCTTCCAGCATAAAATGACCTGGCTGGAAGAATGCCCCCCCCATCCCTGATTCCTAAATCTTCTAGGCTTATAAATGCAATCCTTAAACCTTTCTGTTGTCCCTTCCACTTATGCGCCACGATTTATCATCCTGATTTAACGAGAGTTAAATGATTTAATTTCCCTACACTAGATTGGTGCTTAGGATCCCTCTCCGGAGTTAATGGTCAGTAAATGACTTGGAATAAGAGGGAGGGAGTGACCCCCCCCTTGTCAGTTTAATCTCCACAGTTTTAAGTTGTTCTATAAATATGTCTTTATGGACCGCGCTTGTCTAGCTTAAAAACATCTAATTGGGACCAGTTGCTTAAATCTCCCTGGATCAAGAAAGCTGTAATAAGCAAAGAGCGGATATCTTATCCTTCCAATCCAGAAACGCTTAGCAACTGGTCCCTCTGATGCATGTATAATCAGTTTATTTTCCGTTCCTCATTTCATCTTTTAAAAAGAAGGAACCTTCGGCTTTCTCCGCGTGTGATCCAATGCCTCACTTTAAAGGCCGTGTTTTCGCCTTATCTTTAAGATTGTCAGCTTTGGAAATGACAATGTAAAAAGCGGGTGGGGGGCTTAAGACGCTGAAAGTTTTAAAGAGCATCTTATTACGGGCTGAACAATTTCCGTTCAATCATAAACGCAGGAGGCGACGGGTCGAGCGTCTGGTTTTCTGATTCCTTCTCCGCGTGACTCTTGCCGTTCCCACTGAGCTGAAGGGGTCCGTGACGATTCGCCACGGCCAGCTCCCCACGGCTAGCTCGCCACCGCCAACTCGCCACCGCCAACTCGCTGCGGCACAAGAGTTATACGAATATCAAAGAAATGGCGGAATAGAATCGTTAAAGAAAAGATGCGAAAGGAAGGGCAGAATGAAAGGTGAATGGCAAACATTAAAATAATTTTTATTTATTTTAAATAATTAAATTGAATTGGTGAATTGTCCCACGGTGAGTTTTCCTGTGGTGAATTGGCCATGGTGAGTTGACCATGTTGAGTTGGCCCTGGTGAGTTGACCGTGGTGAATTGGCTATGACATGTTGGCCATGGTTAGTTGGCCCTGGTGAGTTGGCCGTGGTGAGTTGGCCCTGGTGAGTTGATGTGGTGAGTTGGCCCTGGTGAGTTGGCCGTGGTGAACTGGCCATGGTGAGTTGGCCGTGGTGAGTTGGCTGTGGTGAACTGGCCATAGTGAGTTGGCCCTGGTGAGTTGACCCTGGTGAGTTGACCCTGGTGAGTTGATGTGGTGAGTTGGCCCTGGTGAGTTGGCCCTGGTGAACTGGCCATAGTGAGTTGGCCCTGGTGAGTTGATGTGGTGAGTTGGCCGTGGTGAGTTGGCTGTGGTGAGTTGACCATGTTGAGTTGGCCGTGGTGAGTTGGCCCTGGTGAGTTGGCCCTGGTGAGTTGATGAGGTGAGTTGGCTGTGGTGAGTTGATCATGTTGAGTTGACCATGTTGAGTTGACCGTGGTGAATTGGCCATGGTGAGTTGGCCCTGATGAGTTGGCTGTCGTGAGTTGGCTTTGGTGAGTTGACCATGTTGAGTTGGCCGTGGTGAGTTGGCCCTGGTGAGTTGACCGTGGTGAGTTGACCGTGGTGAATTGGCTATGACATGTTGGCCATGGTGAGTTGGCCGTGGCAAGGGGACTGTGGTAAGTTTGCCATGGTGAGTTGGTTGTGGTAAGTTGGCCATGACGAGAGGACTGTGGTGAGTTGGCCACAGAAAGTTGGCTGTGGCAAGTTGTCTCATTCCTGAGTTAAAGCCCTCCACCCTAACTTAGAAGGAACTTTGCAACAGGTTTGAAAAACAACCACAAGGAATGCTGGTCCATATTTATTTTGATTTATTTAATTCAAGAAAATTTCCATGGTTGCCCAGTTCTTTCTCAGCGACTCAGAGTGGCTTAATAATCCCAATACCAAAAAGCAATAATTTCCCACCCTGTTGGCGACCACAATCAAACAAGCCACTTGATGTCTGTGGAGATTCTTGGTCATTCAGGTCATGGTTGCTTACAAAGATGCTTACTCAAAAGGCAACTGGACATTTCGCTTCTCATCCAAGAAGCTTCTTCGGTTCTAACTGAATGGTGGAGGATAGAAGGATTTATATTCCTTGCATCACCCCTCCTCCTCCTCCCTGTAAACCCCACTTTTTAGCACTGATGATGTTACCCAGTTGGGTAATGAAAGGCCTGCAAGAAAACAACCAAGCTCAGAGAGCACCAAGGACCCCACAGTCCTCCTCCTCCTCCTCCCCCACTGCCTTCTAGCACTGATGATGTTAGCTAGTTGGGTAATGAAATGTCTTCAAGAAAAAAACTAAGCTCAGAAACCACCAAGGACCCCACAGTTACTGCTGGATTGATCATACTATTACTACTATTAATCTTCTCATTGTACCCACCATCCATCTCCTTCCACTTATGACTGTATGACTGTAACTTTGTTGCTGGTATCCTTACGATTTATATTCATATTGTTTCCCGATTGCTTATTTGTACCCTATGACCATCATTAAGTGTTGTACCTTATGATTCTTGACGAACGTAGCTTTTCTTTTATGTACACTGAGAGCATACGCACCAAAGACAAATTCCTTGTGTGTCCAATCACACTTGGCCAATAAAGAATTCTATTCTATTCTATTCTATTCTATTCTATTCTATTCTATTCTATTCTATTCTATTCTATTCTATTCTATTCTATTCTATATTTTCTGTATGTTCTCACAAGACCTGGCCAAAAGTCACTGAAGGACACCGTCACCCCCAGCCTGGGTCTTTGCCTCCCCTAAACTAGTTGGTTGACTTCAGGTATAAAGGAACATTCTGCCTTTGTGCTGGAAGTGGCCAATTCTTGTCTTTCTTCTGAGCCACCAAAACATCTTCCGTCAGCATTTTTCCAGACTGAATGTCGAGACAGGAAAAGTACACCTTTAACCTTTCAAATGAGATATTGTTCTAATTTGGGTTAGACACGGAATTTGCCCGTAAAAGAGAAAAGGGTGCCAACATATTTTTCCCCCCTCCAAGCATCAGCAACAGCCCCATAAATTATGTAATTAAAAAGACAGAAAAATAAGGTACAAACCCAGTTGGGTAATAAGCCTCATCCAAAAAGCACCCAAAACTGAACCCAAAAGCAAGATTTTTTTTAATTTTTTTTTTTAAAAAAACTGGATTACGGTCGCATGCTGTTTTATTCCAGCCTTACATGTCATCGCCTGCCCTGTTCAACAAAGCCGTGACACTCCAAAATTTCGCAACCCTGAAAGGCCAACGTATAATTTAAAATCAAGGGATTCCAGGGCTGTCCTGTCCCATTTGAAATATGCACTTAAAATAGCGCTGTTTTACATGGGGGCCCATTAATCTCCAAAGATGCGTTTTTTTAAAAAAGCCCGTGACTGTATAAATTGGAGGGTGTAATAAATTTGGAGCTTACGTTTTGACATCTCACCTTTCGCGTAATGTGGGTCATGTACAGTTGGTGTCCTCGGTGAAGCAGTGTTGACTTCACCTACCGAAGAGGTGAAGTTCTGGTGAAATTGGGTGTGGAGCTCTGGAATGCACCCATTTATTCATTCATTCACTGACTCCGTTGATTTATAGGGTTAAAGGACCCCCCCGTCTCCAAATTCTGAAAAACCTCCTCACCGCAATGGGATTAACAGAATAAAAGACTTGGGAGGGGACCTTGGAGGTCATCTAGTCCAACCCCCTGCTCAAGCAGGAGAATAAAAGAATAAAAGTGTTGGAAGGGACCTCGGAGGTCATCTAGTCCAACCCCCTGCTCAAGCAGGAGACCCTATCCATGGGGTTGTGAAACTCGATTTCATTGAGGGCTGCATCAGGGTTCTGTTTGACCTTGGAGGGCCAGGTAGGGGATGTGGGGCGTGGCCAGGGTGGGCGTGACACAGGACGCTTGGCGGGGGCACCTGTGGTGGCCAAGTGCTAAGGCAGGACTTCCCTAAGACAATCCCACACTCAGGCGCCTCGGTGGTGCAGCGGACTAAGTGCTGTTAAGTGCTAGCACTTAGCTGCAAAGCTGCCTGCAATTAGTGCAAGTTCAAAACTCACCAGGCTCAAGGTTGACTCAGCCTTCCATCCTTTCGAGGTAGGTAAATTGAGGACCCGGATTGTGGGGGCAATAAGCCAGCTTTGTATAGAACAACACCGGCTTAGGGGGGGGGAGGCGAAAGCCCTAATAAGCAGGTATATACATAAAAGTATGCAGGCTATTGCTATAATGCATTGTTAGCCGCCCTGAGTCTACGGAGAAGGGCGGCATATAAATTGGACTAATAAACTCTCATTATCATCTTTCTTCCTTCCTTCCTTCCTTCCTTCCTTCCTTCCTTCCTTCCCTCCCCCCTCCCTCCCTCCCTCCCTTTTCTTCTTTTTCCTTCCCTCTTCATTCTCCTTCTTCCTTCCCCTTTCCTTATTTTTCTTTCCTCCCTCTCCTCCTATCCTTCCTTCTTTTTCTTTTTCGTTTTTCCCTTTCTCCTTTCCTGTCTCTTCTTGCATACTCAAATGCAAAAGGGGAAACATTTCTCTTTTTGTTTTGTTTTTAGTTTGCTTTGCTAGCCCTCTGCCAGCAAAAATGGAGCCCATGGGGCTATGCAAAAAAGGGCACAGGGCGGGGCCACACACACACACACACACACACACACACCAAGCTCCGGGATGTAATTATGTCCCGGCGGATGGGCAGATCCTCCCACCGTCGGCGCTACCGGTTTGCGCGAACCGGATAGATCCGGCTGGATTTCACCGCTGCCCTGACATACCATTTCAGACAAACAGTTGTCCGATCTCTCCTTAAAAACCTCCAGTATTGGAGCCCCCACAACTTCCAGAGGCAAGCTGTTCCACTGGCTAATTTTTGTCACTGTCAGGAAATTTCTCTTTAGTTCTAGCTTTTAGTTCAATGTTTTTTAACCACATCCCAAACTGGGAAGGACACTTTGACAATTAGCCACGGCCAACTCATCACGGCCAACTCACCCATCGCTAACTCGCTACGACCAACTAGCCGCAGGACAATTCCTTGAGGGACAAGAGTTACACTACCATTTTTCCCCAAAAATAAGACCCTGTCTTATATTTTTTTTGAACCCCAAAATAAGTGCTTCGCCTTATTTTCGGGGAGGTCTTATTATTTTGGGGCGCGTGGAGCGAGACGGGGCTCCTCTTGCCGTCTTACCTGATTTCCAGCTCTGTCTCCCTAACCCTAACCAGAGGAAGTGGCAGGGAACAGCTGTGCGTGTATTTAAATATTTCCAAGGGAGGGCTTATTTTGGGGGGGAGGGCTTATTTTCAGGGAAACACGGTAATATCAAAGAAATGGTGGAATAGAATCATTAAAGAAAGGATGCAAAAGGAGAGACAGAATGACATGCGAGTGGCAAAAATTAAAATAACGTTTATCTATTTTAAATGATTAAATAGAATTGGTCCGTTGTCCCCCCAATGAGTTGGCCGTGCCAAGTTGTCCCATTCCCAACTGGGAAGGCCTGTGTCCAGGGCTCCTCCAAACACACAAGACTTTGGGACAGTCCTCACTTTCTGGCTAATCGTCTTGAGAAGGTCCCTGAGAGGATAAAAATAGAGGAGGACTATATATGGTTCTCCGAACTCCTTGAGGAAGGGATGTTACGTAAGTGTAATCGGCAAACAAGACCTACAGAAGCTGGCATGGTTCTTAGGACTATATATGAAAGAGTTTGGGCTGGAGTCCGGAGAGAGGTGACGTGAACAAGTGAGTGTTACACACACTTCCAGGTGTGGCTTATGGTAGCTCACGCAGACACTCACAGTCCTGGAAAACAGCTACCCTCAAATCCTTTTCAACCGAACAATGAGCCAGTTCTTTAGAATATACGGAGACCCAGTGAATTTAAAATAGCAATAGCACTTATATACCGCTTCACAGTGCTTTTACAGCCCTCTCTAAGCGGTTTACAGAGTCAGCCTCTTGCCCTCAATAATCTGGATCCTCATTTTACCCACCTCAGAGGGATGAAAGGCTGAGTCAACCTGGAGCCGGTCAGGATCAAACTCCTAACAGTGGGCAGAGTTTGCCTGCGATAGCAATAACACTTAGACATATATGGCTTCACAGTGCTTTTACAGCCCTCTCTAAGCGGTTTACAGAGTCAGCCTCTTGCCCCCAACAATCCGGGTCCTCATTTTACCGATCTCGGAAGGATGGAAGGCTGAGTCAACCTTGAGCCAATCAGGATCGAACTCCTGACTGTGGGCAGAATTAGCTTGTGATAGCACTAAGACTTATATACCGCTTCACAGCGCTTTCCAGCCTTCTCCAAGTGGTTTATAGAGTCAGCCTCTTGCCCCCCAAAATCCAGGTCCTCATTTGACCGACCTCGGAAGGATGGAAAGCTGAGCCAACCTTGAGCCAATCAGGATCGAACTCCTGACTGTGGGCAGAGTTAGCTTGCAATACTGCATTTTAACCACTGCGCCACTATGGGGAAAAAAGGGAGGGAGGGAGGGAAAGAAGGAACGAAGGGAGGAAGGGCACATACACACCTCCTCATACCGTGTTTCCCCGAAAATAAGACCCTGTCTTATATTTTTTTGAACCCCGAAATAAGCGGTTGGCCTTATTTTTGGGGAGGGCTTATTATTTTGGGGTGCATAAACCAAGACGGGAATCCTCTTGCCGTCTTACCTGATTTCCAGCTCTGTCTACCTAACCCTAACCAGAAGAAATGGCGGGGACCGGCAGTTAAATATTTTTGGGGAGGGCTTATTTTTGGGAGGAGGGCTTATTTTTGGGGGAGAGGTTATTATCCGGGGACGGCTTATTTTCGGGGAAACACGGTAGTGCTTTACAGCTCTCCCTAAGCGGTTTACAGAGTCAGCATCTTGCCCCCAACCATCCGGGTCCTCATTTGACAGGGGATGCTGCAACGGTCATAAGCGTGAAAAAATGGTCGCTTTTATAACAGTACCGTCGTAACCTTGAATGGTCACTAAATGAACTGCTGTAAGTCGAGGACTACCTGGATTGTTGAGCTGTGATGTGGTGCGACAGTAATATGAGAAAGACAGATTGCGTTTAGCAAGGGTGTCCAATCTTGGGAACTAATTAGACTTGTGGACTTCAGCTCCCAGAATTCCCCAGCCAGCTCTGGGAATTCTGGGAATTGAAGTCCACAGATTTCTGGGAATTGAAGTCCACAGATCTTAAAATGGCCACGGTTGGACACCCCCGCATTTAGGAAATTCCATCGTGCAAATTCAGTCCTAATCTCATTGGGATTGTTTTTTGCATCCCGTGGATGCAGAGATTAGATCCTCTTTTATTCCAACGAGGTTTAAAAAGAAAACAATAACAATGGAATGGAAATGGCGGCCGAACTTTTACGGCTAATGCATTTTGCAGAAAAGGTTTTTACGATCCGAACCTCAGATGTATTTCACTGTTCATATAGGATAATCTTTGCCTGCGACCTTCCGAAGAATTTGGGGAATAATCGGAACCCAACAAAGGCCAAGCAAAGATAAATATAGATAAAGATAAAGATAAATAAAGATAAATAAACGCAGCACGGTTTATATAACATAATTCCAATGAAAAACGTGGCTATTTTTGTTACAGTTCCCATTTGGCTTTTCTTGGGGGGGGGGCGGGAGAAAATGGGCTTGCCTCAGTTTCCCCCATGGATTTGTGCTAGGGTTGACATTTGGATTTCAATGGTTGAAATCCACGTTGTCTTAACCAGGCTAATGTGTGTGTGTGTGTGTGTGTGTGTGTGTGTGTGTGTGTGTGTGTGTGTGTGTGTATTTCTGTAATAGAGTTAAATTCCCCTTTTTAAATGTAAATTTTTAAACTAAATTTTAATTTGTTTTAAATTATGGGGTATTTTAAATTCAGCCAAATTATTTAATTCGTTTTTAATTCATTTTAATTTTTTTGTATTCTAATGTTTTATCTCGTGGCTGTTCACCGCCCTGAGTCCTTCGGGAGAAGGGCGGTATAGAAATTTAATAAAATAAAATAAATTAATTTAATAAAATAAATTCCTACAAGCAGAAAATTGTGTAGAGTTTCCCTGCAGCCAATACTTGTGGAGTTGAAAGCCAATGAGGTTACTTAAATTCAGTACATAAAGTCTGACAATTCCTGAGTTTCTAAGCCCGCCTATAAAGGTAATCCTTGATTTACACCCACAGTTGCACCCCAAATTTCTGTGGCTAAGCAAGGAAATTGTAAAGGGAATTCTGCCCCATTTTACAACCTTTCTTGGGAAGGAAAGGAAGGAAGGAAGGAAGGAAGGAAGGAAGGAAGGAAGGAAGGAAGGAAGGAAGGAAGGAAGGAAGGAGAAAAGTGGTGGAATTCACATTTTTTTACTACTGGTTCTCTGGGTGTGGCTTGGTGGGCATGGCTTGGTGGGCATGGCAGGGGAAGGATACTACAAAATCCCCATTCCCTTCCCACTTCTGGGGAAAGGATATTGCAAAATCTCCATTCCCACTCCACTCTGGGGCCAGCCAAAGGTGGTATTTGCCGGTTCTCCGAACTACTCAAAATTTCCTCTACCAGTTCTCCAGAACCTGTCAGAACCTGCTGAATAGGCACCTGTGGAAGGAGGAAGGAAGGAAGGAAGGAAGGAAGGAAGGAAGGAAGGAAGGAAGGAAGGAAGGAAGAAAGGAAGGAAGGAAGGAAGGAAGGAAGGAAGGAAAACTGTGCAGGTAGTCTTTGACTTACAACAGTTCCTTTACTCACTGAGGTTACATCAGCACTGAAAAAAGTGCCTTCTGACCATTTTTCACACTTAACGACCGTTATAGCATCCCCATGGTGATGTGTTCAAAATTCACATGCTTGGCAACTGACTCACATTTATGACAGGCTCAACTGTGGTCGTAAGCCAAGGACTACCTGTAATGATTTGCAAGCAAAATAGGATGCAGCACCTTCCTTCCTTCCTCCTTTCCTTCCTTCCTTCCTCCTTTCCTTGCTTGCTTCCTTCCTCCTTTCCTTCCTTCCTTCATCTCCCTCCCTTCCTCCTTTCCTTGCTTCTTTCCTTCCTCTTCTTCCCTCCCTTCCTCCTTTCCTTCCTCCCTTCCTTCGTTTCCCTCCCTCTCTCCTTTTCTTCCTTCTTTCCTCCTCTACTCCCTTACTACCACTGATAACCTTATGTGGCTGCTGCTGCGGCTCCACCTCCTCCTCTTCCTCCTCCTCTCTGCAAAGCCCGCTCCCTTCTAGCACTGATGATGTTCCCTAGTTGGGTCATGAAACGTCTGCGAGAAAACCACCAAGCTCAGAGAGCAACCAAAGACCCCACAGTTCAAACCTGAGCTTCAAATATCCCCTCCTGTCAGGTCCCCCATCTGCCGGTTTAAAAAGCCACCTCCCATCCTAAACCTTCCTGACTCAGGCCTCACTGCCCCGCAGACTCCATCTTGGGATGCCATCTTGAAAGGCCCCGCGAGAATTCAACCACTTTAAAATATCACTGGGGAGAAAGCTTCCTCAAGAGAAGAGAGAAATCACATAAAACATTGGCCTTTCCGACGTGTTTTTCAATGGTTGCGGGAACCCCGGCGTAAAGATCGTGCACTGCAGTCGCTCTCTCCGCCTTCTTTTAAAAACTCTTGAGACTTTTAAATTAAGAAATAGTTGAGCTTTCCGCCGGAGGGGGGGAAAATGCCAAATTTGTTTCACAATCTTTTTTTTTTCTTTCTTTTTTTCCTCTTTTCTTTTCGGAAGACCACCCTGGCCCCCTCGTCTTAATTTTCTATCTTCCTTTCAACAGCCGGCTATGAAACCTCCAGCCCTTTTCACCTTTCAACTTTGCTTGAACTTGGAAAAAAGACTCGTGAATTATAAAGTTGCTTGGGGAAAGGGGGGGGGATGCTGGGGCACCCGGGGGGGTAGTTGTTCGGTGGGGGCGAGCGTAGAGTCCTGATTATATGTTACCGCCGTAGTAATACCAGGAAAATAATCCTTCGCTTGTGGAAAAGGTTTTAAATACGGGAGTAATAAACTCATGTGACATGGCTCCCAGCTAATGCTTGGCGAGGGTGATGGGCCATTGGGTGGTTGTTGTGTGTGTGTGTGTGTGTGTGTGTGTGTGCGCGCGCGCGCGCCCCGTTTCTCGTTCGTTCTGCCGCTCGGCCTGAAACAAAGGCCAATTATTCCAACGGGAATTTTGGACACAATGGACGGCCCAGTTTCAGTGATACTTTAGAGACCCTGCCACAGACGGATCCTTTGTTCGGTAAGCTGAGCGGTCAAATTAATGATGCTTTCCTGGGCCTGCCTACCTTACAGTCAGAATTGGAAGCATTGGAGGGGACCTTGGAGGTCTTCTAGTCCGACCCCCTGCTCAGGCAGGAAACCCTATACCGTTTCAGACAAATGGTTGTCTGAACTCTTCTTAAAAACTCCCAGTGTTGGAGAATTCACAACTTCTGGAGGCAAGTAGTTCCACTGACTAACTGTTCTCGTGTCAGGAAATTCCTCCTTAGTTCTAGGGTTGCTTCTCTCCTTGATGAGTTTCCATCCGTTGCTTCTTGTCCTGCCTTCAGGGGCTTTGAGAAAGAAGAGGGGAGGGGGGAGGGAAGAGGAGAGGAGAAGAGGAGAGAAGAGAGGAGAGGAGAAGAGAAGAAGAGAGTTGGGAGGAAGAGAAGAGGAGAGGAGAGGAGAGAGTTGAGAGGGAAGAGGAGGAGAGGAGAGGAGTTTGGGAGAGAAGTGGAGAGAAGAGAAGAAGAGAGTTGGGAGAGGAGAGGGGAGGGGAGAGGAGAGGAAAGGAGAGTTGGGAGGGAAGAGGAGAGGAGGAGATAAGAGAAGAGGAGGAGAGGAGAGGAGACAGTTGGGAGGGAAGTGGAGAGGAGAAGAGAAGAAGAGAGTTGGGAGAGGAGGGGAGGAGGAGAGGAGAGAAGAGAAGAGAAGAGAAGAGAAGAGAAGAGAAGAGAAGAGAAGAGAAGAGAAGAGTTGGGAGGGAAGAAGAGTTGGAAGGGACCTTGGAAATCTTCTAGTCCAAACTTCTGCTCAAGCAGGAGACTGTACCATTTCAGAGAAGTGACTGTCCAACATCTTCTTAAAAACTTCCAGTGTTGGAGCATTCACAACTTCTGGAGGCAAGTTGTTCCACTGATGAATTGTCCTCACTGTCGGGAAATTTCTCCTCAGTTCTAGGTTGCTTCTCTCCTTGATTAGTTTCCACCTGTTGCTTCTTGTCCTGCCTTCAGGTGCTTTGCAGAATAGCTTGACTCCCTCTTCTTTGGGGCAGCCCCTGAGATACTGGAACAGTGGTACCATATCACCTCCTGGTCCTTCTTTTCATTAAACCAGAGATACCCAATTCCTGCAACCGTTCTTCATATGTTTTAGCCTCCAGGCCCCCTAATCCTCTTGATTAGGGACCTTGGAGGTCTTCTAGTCCAACCCCTGTTCATGCTTTGGGGGAGGTTGAGAGGACACAGATCATTCCACCGATGGGGCCACATCTCGATATCTCAGAAGCTCTGCTTTTGGAAAGCTCACCTCTCCTCTGATTAACGCAGAAGTGGGAGATTAAACATTCTCCGTGTTTCTTCCTAGCTTTGTCTCCCCTTAACCATGTTTTAAAGGCCCAGAGCAATCGACATCTGAAGAACTTGTCGGTTTATCTTGATTGAAAATCTGTAATTTCCCACCCCCAAACTCCAAAAAAAACCCCCAAAACTCTTCATTTTTAAACAGGAGACGACTAATTTCCTCCCCATCTAAACAAGGAGCCCCCCAGAGTTGTACATTGAATTTCCTTCCAATTCCCTGATGCCTGGAGGGATTTTTAAGGCTCCTTTCATCTTCCCGTCCACCCAGCAATCGCTAAGAAGTGTCTAGACCAGGCCCGGCCAAGCTCTGCTTTCACCCCAGCTGCGTTTGACACAACACAACAGATCTATTTTGCGGCTGTTTTAAGAGGGAATTTGTCTTTTTCTCCCAACCAGGGATAGATAGCCAGAAATGCAGAATACAAGGTAGTCCTTGACTTACAACAAGTGACTTTTCGAAGCGACAACAGCCCTGGAAAAATTGACTTCATTTTCCACACTTCTACGGCCATTTTGTTTCCCCCTCACACAACGGTGGTGGCATCCCAGAGTTGGGTTTTTCAGCAGGTTCTGACCAGTTCGGGAGAACCGGTAGCGGACATTTTGAGCAGTTCGGAGAACCGGTAGTAAAAATTCTGACTGGCCCCGCCCCCATCTATTCTCGGCCTCCCGAGTCCCAGCTGATCGTGAGGAAATGGGGATTTTGCAGTATTCTTCCCCCGGAGTGGGGAGGGAATGGAGATTTTACAGTATCCTTCCCCTGCCACGCCCACAAAGCCACGCCCACCAAGCCATGCCACGCCCATCAAGCCACACCCACAGAACTGGTAGTAAAAAAAATTGAAACCCACCACCGTGGCATCCCCCACGGTGACGTGATCAAAATTCAGACTTTTTGGCAACTATTGATGACGTTTTGGCAACTATTGATGACGGTGGCAATGTCCCTTTGGTGACCTTCTGACAAGCAGAGTCAACGGCGAAGCCAGATTCCCTTAACAACCGTCTGCCCGACTTAACAAGTGCAGTGATTCGCTTAGCAACCGCGGCAAGAAAAGTCGAAAAACGGGGCAAAGCTCACTTAAGAAATATCTCGCTTAGCGGTAGAAGTTTTGGTTTCAATTGTGGCCGCGGGATGAGGGCCAACTCTATAGAATAAGACAGCTGGAAGGGACCTTGGAGGTCTTCTAGTCCAACCCTCTGCTCGAGCAGGAGCCCCTACACAGCTCCAAACAAACGGCTGTCCAGTTTCTTATAAATGTCCAGTGACGGAGCACCCACAACATCTGAAGATAAGCTGTTTCACAGATTACTAATTGTTCTCACTGTCAGGAAATTTCACGCCTCGTAACATTATACAAAGCTAACCCTCATCTTGTGCCACAGTTGATGTGTCGTGGCCTTGATGGAACCCAAAGGCTCCTCTGTGGTTACCAGGCCACACTTCCCTTCGTTTTTTCAAGCTCTAGTACTTTCTAGAAAATTGCAAGACAAGTGGTCCGGCCGCCCCTGTTTTCCTTTCCACAGAATGCATCTAATCACAGTATATAGCCGTGATGGCGAACCTATAGCACGCGTGCCCAAAGTGGCACGCGAAGCCATGTCGCCCGGCACGCACGGCCTTGCCTGTTTGTCTCCTGAGCTCCTGGCCACATGCGCGCGCGATGATCAGCTGTCCTTCGCGCACATGGCAATGCCGAAAACCGGTGTGCGCATGCATGCCCTCCAGCTGATTGTCGGGCGTGCATTCGCGCCAGAACCCGGAAGTTCGGCTTTTCCAGAGCACGATCCCTTCGCGCACACAGCAGTGCCGAAAACCTGCCTGCAGATGCGTGCCAGCCAGCTGATTGTCGGGCGCGCATGCACTCTAGAATCTAGAAGTTCGGCTTCTCCAAAGTATGGCTTTGACAAGCGCACACGCGAAGGACATTTCCGCGCAACCTTTTCGCCACTCAGTACCGAAAAGGTTCGCCATCACTGGTATATAGAGAGTACGTATAGAATCACGGTATATTGAGTGGATACTGAATATAGGGAGCCAGTTTGGCCTAGTGCTAGCTGAGAAACCTGGAGACTGTAAGTTCTAGTCCAGCCCTAGGCATGAAAGCTGACTGGGTGACTTTGGGCCAATCACCAGGAGATGGTGAGTTCTAGTATCTCCTTAGGAATGAAAGTCAGTAGGGTGGCTTTGGTCAATCACCAGGAGATGGTGAGTTCTAGTATCTCCTTAGGAATGAAAGTCAGTAGGGTGGCTTTGGCCAATCACCAGGAGATGGTGAGTTCTAGTATCTCCTTGGTAATGAAAGCCAGTAGGGTGGCTTTGGCCAATCACCAGGAGATGGTGAGTTCTAGTATCTCCTTGGTAATGAAAGCCAGTAGGGTGGCTTTGGCCAATCACCAGGAGATGGTGAGTTCTAGTCCCGCCTTAGGCGGGAAAGTCAGCAGGGTGACTTTGGGCCAGTTACTCTTAACCCTACTCATCGCAAAGGGTTGTTGTCGGGAAAGTAGGAAAGGAAAATTATAGATATGTTGACCAGCTTGAATTATTTGTAAAAGTAATAAAGGTGGAAAAGAGAGAGAGAGAGGGAGGGAGGGAGGGAAGGAAGGAAGGAAGGAAGGAAGGAAGGAAGGAAGGAAGGAAGGAAGGAAGGAAGGAAGGAAGAAAAAAAAGGGAAGGAAGGAAGGAAGGAAGGAAGGAAGGAAGGAAGGAAGGAAGGAAGATTTATTTGCTCATATAAATGGGTACCGAAGAATATTTTGTAGTGTGCTGATATGAATCCTTTTCATCAGCTTAAATGCCTTAATAAAAAATATTGTTTTTTTTCCCTTTTTCTTAATGCCCGATAAAAGCCTTTTTATGTGTTACCAGCACCACCAGTGACAATTTCCTATTTGGGTCCACCTACTTTCTGCCAGGGTGAGGTAATAAAAAGAGTATTTTTTTTCAGTAAGAAATCTTCATTTACGGCCCTCTTTGAAAGGTGGTCCAATCCTACCTGGAATCCCCATCAGGAGGCATCTTGACAGCCATAAAACCCAAAAAACACGACCCACATCAGACTGACTCTTTAACGCGAGGCTGTAACTGGCTTGTTGACTGAAGGAAGCTAACATTTTACAACCTCCTCTATTCAGATGTTCTGGAAAATCATCCCAGTGGCTAACAGGAAGCCAGTGAAATATAGTTCAAAGAGGATTAGGGGACTGGAGGATAAAACATATGAAGAACGGTTGCAGGAACTGGGTACGTCTAGTTTAATGAAAAGAAGGACTAGGGGAGACATGATAGCAGTGTTCCAGTATCTCAGGGGCTGCCCCAAAGAAGAGGGAATCAAGCTATTCTCCAAAGCGCCTGAGAGCAGGACAAGAAGCAACGGATGGAAACTCATCAAGGAGAGAAGCAACTTGGAACTAAGGAGAAATTTCCTGACAGTGAGAACAATTAACCAGTGGAACAACTTGCCACCAGAAGTTGTGACTGCTCCAACACTGGAAGTTTTTAAGAAGATGTTGGATAAAAGATGCAAGGGAGGGAATTAAGCTAGATAGAATTTTGATCGATAATCGGAAATAATGAGTAGAGTTTATTTGGAAATTGAGGTTTTGATGATACAATAGATTGGTTTAGAATAAGATGTTAGAATTTGTGTTAAAAATTTGAGTTTTGATTTTGAATTTTAAAAGATGTAACCAGAACATTGGGATTAGAGCTTGTTAAAGGAATGGAAACGATTGTACCTATCTATGACCGGATCAAGACTTCGTTCTTAAAAGATATATTTTATGTTTATGTTTGGAAAAAACAATAAAAAAATATTTTTCAAAAAAAAAAAAAGATGTTGGATAACCATTTGTCTGAAGTGGCGTAGGGTTTCCTGCCTAAGCAGGGGGTTGGACTAGAAGACCTCCAAAGTCCCACCTCTGTTATTCTGTATTCTTAAGGCATTTGACTGCTCTTCCAAGGTCTTGCATGCTTTCCCCTAAAACCTAGAGGGGGAAAAAATCCCAAAGTCTATCGGTCATCCAAGTCACGGTTGTCCCCAAGATCCTTTTTTTCTAAGAGGCAACTGGACTTTCTTAGTGTTTCCTTGAAGATGTCAGAACTGAAGAAGCTTCTTGGATGAGAAGTGAAACATCTTCATGGAAAATCCAGTTACTTCATAGAAAAAGCAGCTTTGGGAGAGTTTTTCAATACTTCAGGGGCCACCACAAAGAAGAGAGAGGGGTCAAGGTATTCTCCAAAGCCCCTGAAGGCAGGACGAGAAGGAACTTATCAAGGAGAGAAGCAACTTAGAACTAAGGAGAAATTTCCTGACAGTGGGAACAATTAACCAGTGGAACAGCCTGCCACCAGAAGTTGTAGGTGCTCCATCATTGGAGCCTTTTAAGGAGAGATTGGACAACTACTTGTCTGAAATGATACAGGTAGTCCTCAACTTACAACAGTTCGTTTAGTGACCGTTCGAAGTTACAACAGCACTGAAAAAAGTGACTTAGGAACTTTTATCACACTTATTCCCATTGCAAGATCACTTAATCAAAATTCAAATGTTTGGCAGCTGACTCACATTTATGACGGGCTGCAGTGTCCTGGGGGGTCACTGATCCCCTTTTGCGACCTCCTGACAAACAAAGTCAAAGGGGGCAGCCAGATTCACTTAACAACCGTGTTACTAACTTAGCAACTGCAGTGGTTCACTTAACAACAGTGGCAAGAAAGGTCGTAAAATGGGGGAAATTTACACTTAACAAATGTCTCACTTAGCGACAGATATTTTGGGCTCCGTTGTGGTCATAAGTCGAGGATTACCTGTAAAAAGCCTTCTGCATGAGGAGGGGGTTGGACTGGAAGACCTCCAAGGTCCCTTCCAACTCTGATAGCAATAACACTTAGACTTATATACTACTTTACAGCGCTTTATTTATTTCTTTCTTTATTTATTAGTCGTATTTCTATGCCACCCACTCTCCGAGGACTCTGGGCAGCTTACACCAAAGACAGTATACTAAATAGCATATTGCCCCCTAACAATCTGGGTCCACATTTTACCCACCTTGGAAGGATGGAAGTCTGAGTCAACCTTGAGCCGGTGAGATTTGATCCGCTGATCTGCTGAACTAGCAGTCAGCTGAAGTAGCTGCAGTACTGCACTCTAACCACTGCGCCACTCTTGGCTTTATAGCCCACTCTAATCTATTTACAGAGTCAGCTGATTGCCCCCAACAACTTTGGTTCCTCATTCGACCCCCCCTCGGAAGGATGGAAGGCTGAGTCGACCTTGAGCCTGGTGGAGATTCGATCTGCCAAATTGCAGGCAGCCGGCAGTCAGCAGAAGTAGCCTGCAGTACTGCACTCTAACCACTGCGCCACCGTGGCTCTGTTATTCTGCTCAATAGACGTGAAAGAGCTCGTCGGCCCCAGTGAGAATATAGAATAACAGAGTTGGAAGGGACCTTGGAGGTCTTCTAGTCCAACCCCCTGCTTAGGCAGGAAACCCTACACCACTTCAGACAAATGGTTATCCAATCTCTTCTTGAAAACTTCCAGTGTTGGAGCATTCACAACTTCTGGAGGGAAGTTGCTCCACTGATTAATTGTTCTATTAATTTCCAGGCCACGAGAGATTTCCTATCCTGGCCATCCTGTTTCTCCTACATTTTTACTCACTGACAGCTGTCTGATCTTTTCCCTTTCTGCTCATCCTTTCTTCCGTGCAATTAATCTTCCCTTCCCCTTGCTTGGCACGGGAGGCAAATCCCAAAGTTGAGGCAGAGGAAAGAAACAGAATAAATATTCTTCCATGTGGGAAGAAAGCTTTGTCCACTGGATCGCAGGCCCCAACAGATCATTTCCGGCCCTCGGACGTCGAAGGAAAAAAAAAAAAGAAATCTGATTTTAAAAGGCTGAGCTTAGTTCCAAGTGCCGTAAAGCAGTGGTCCCCAACCCCCGGTCCGCGGACCGGTGCCGGGCCGTGGAGTACCTGGCACCGGGCCGCACAGCGGCTGGGGGACATGAACGCTGCAGCGCAAAGGCTCCTGGGCCGTGTGCAAAAGCTCCTGGGCCGTGTGCAAAAGCTCCTGGGCCGTGCGCAAAGGCTCCAGGGAAGAGAGCCCCGCGCAGGTACGCACGTGTGGCCCAAAGTCCCCACCCCTGCGCGCGCTCAGCGGGCCACGGTAAAATTATCAAAGGCTGATTGGTCCGCGGCGATAAAAAGGTTGGGGACCACTGCCGTAAAGGCAGTGGCATATGGAAATTAAAACACTGGGTGCTCTCTGCAGACCCCGCTCCCTTGTCGCACTGATGATGTAACCTGGTTGGGCCACGAAACGTCTGCAAGGAAACAAGCAAAAGCACCAAAGACTCCCGCATTTCAACCCTAGAGCTGCAAATATTCTCCTTTATTGGTACCAACCCTGTCGACCACACACAAAATTCATAGGCAGCCTTTCACCCCTCCAAGTCCAATTCCTTTTTCTTGGCGGCCATCATCGTCACAGAAAGAGCGTTAATTGTTTCCAAGAGGGAACTGTTGGCCACACAAGAAGATTGGGTGGTCATGACAATCTGTGGCAACGTTTGTCTCTCCTCTCCCACTTTTCCTTACTTTCTGGACAGAGATGAGGAAGCCGGACAACAGTGCCTTCTTTGTGCCTTGCCCTGGTGGAACGCCCCCTCGCAATCAAGGCTGACCACAATACCACCTACTGGTGAGAACGGAGCTGACCAGGGCCACTTTAACTGCTGACCGCAGCTGCTTTCAACTCCTGCAGCTGTTTCTCCTTTTCGAGCGGAGACAGTCGAAGTTTATTGAGCAGCTGGCCGCCAAAAGCTACGGCGTCGGACTTCTCCAATTTGCTGGAGCCATGTTGAATTAGAGAGGGGATGCCCAATGATGCTGTTGGCTCGTGTCCTCTTCTCTGATGTTCTTCTCTCTAGCCGTCGCAGAAGTCAAGTTTGGGAGGATGGGAAGAGGCCAAAGCCAATAAACCTATGCTGGAGGCCAAGTGGAGGCTCAATTCCCAGATTTCCAAGTTCTACAAATGGTCTACCTTGCAGAGGAATCTCTCTCTCCTTTCTCCTCTGCAAGAAGTAGAAAAGCAAGAAACATCTAAGATGGTTCCTGAGGACATGAGACCTCAGTAGAGGTTCCTCTAACCAATTTGGGGTGGTTCCAAATGAAAAGAAGGACCAGGGGAGACATGATAGCAGTCTTCCAGTATCTCAGGGCCTGCCCCACAGAAAAGGGAGTCAAGCTATTCGCCAAAGCACCCGAGGGTAGGACAAGAAGCAATGGGTGGAAACTAATCAAGGAGAGAAGCAACTTAGAACTAAGGAGAAATTTCCTGACAGTGAGAACAATTAACCAGGGGAACAACTTGCCTCCAGAAGTTGTGAATGTTCCAACATTGGAAGTTTTTAAAAAGATGTTGGATACCCATTTGTCTGAAGTGGTGTAGGGTTTCCTGCCTAAGCAGAGGGTTGGACTAGAAGACCTCCAAGATCCCTTCCAACTCTGTTATTCTATTCTATTCTATTCTATTTTGACTGTTCTCCAGATAGTTTGGAGTGTTCTCCATTTAAGGTGATCATTTGGGCTTTCTGTGAGGTTGGGCTTTCTATGAACAATGAGGTGCTGGCATACTTCCGTGCTCTCCTTGGCTCTGTTCGGTTCTCAGCACTGATTCCTGGCTTAACCTCTCAGAGGAACATTGTCAACGTTCCTACTGATGAACCCAACCGAAACATGCATGGCTGAGATGATCCAATCTCCTAATGCAAAGCTTCATTGAGTACATCATTTCGCCACAAATGAGGGCAAAACCAGATCTAACTAAATCCCGCGCAAACCCACATAATTAAAATATAGATTCTCCCTCCCTCTATTAGACCAAGTCACATTGTCCAATTCAGTCTCATTGTATTGTTATGAGAAAAAGTCTTTGGCTCTGGCAAACACCCGCCGAAGTGTCCTTGGTTCTCACGGCCTGTCTTCTTGATGTCTGGAGCCTATATTCCATCTCCCCTTTCCCTCCCCACTAGTTCGTTGGCAAGCTGAGAAGCTAAAATAGCTGCAACAGCAAAAGCTCACTTCAAAACTTGACAAACATTTTGTTCTGGACAATCGAGTCTTTTCTGGCTATTGCTTAAAACCTAGCCTGAAGTAAGGCATTGTTTCCATGCTCTGCTGTTTTCCGGGTTTAATGGTCTTCACTTTTCAACAGCCTCTCCAAGTGTTGGGTTCTTGGTGTTTTCTGAGCTTGGTTGTTTTCTTGTAGGTGTTGCATTACCCAACTAGGGAACATCATCAGTGCTAGGGAGGAGTGGGATTACTCTCGGTTCATCTACCTTATAAACTTGCCTTATCAGTGTTGGTGGGAGCGTTCTTGGTGGTTAGGCTATTGTTTACTATTTGATTATTTGTCTAGTACTGATCTTGATGTTAATCTTCGCTTATCTGGGTATTGATTGATGGCCAGGAAGCGTTTTACCTTTTTGACTGACTCTTTTGAATGGTATGTAGATGTTGTTTATCTCTCTGTGCCTGTTGATGGCCGATTTGTCTGAGTGCCAGGATTCTAGGAACTCTCTGTTGTTTTTGGACTTGGCTTGGTCTAGGATGCTCACCGTTTCGCAGTTGAAACTATGGTCGAGTCCACATGTTCTGCAGTTAAGGAGTTTTCATCATGTCTTCTGACGCCAACTGGTGTTCATGGATGCGTTCTACCTGTTTGTCCTACCTAGCAGTTGTTGTACTCCTTATACTGTTTGTTATAGATATCTCCTGGTTTTTCTTCTGGGGTTGTTGAGCCTCTCCAAGTGTTAGTTAAATATCCAGAAGTATCCCAAGGCATCTAGAAGACACCGATTGGGAATGCTGTACTAAGAATTTTGCTGTGACCATTCGGTGCATCAGGATTGTTCCAAGTGGGCAAGTGTTGTGGCCCGTCAGCGGCCTGTGCAGATTGTAGCTGATTCTAACAATGAGGAGGCTGGTGTGGTGCTGCGCCAGCAGCCTGTGGAGCTGGCACTCAAGTCAGACAGTGAGGAGGCTGGAGAAGATGTGGTGCCAGAGGCGGGGATTCAGCCAGGGCCTTCAGAACCTCCAGAAGCTCCCTTAAGTGAAGAGGACGAAGAGGAGGAGCCTCTTCTTGATGCACAGGCGCATAGAGCTGCCAATAGGCAGGAGTGGCTCCTCAGGAGGAGGTCTCCTCGAGAGTAAGGCTTGTGGCTAATTGGCCACTCCCTTAGTCTATTTAAGGAGGAACCCCGACTGAAGCAATTTGTAGGGAACAACTTTAGTTCACTCTCCTTAGCGTCTGGATTCTCTGCAAATTGCTTCTGGGCTTTCTGCCAACCATAGTAAGATTGTGATTACTTTATCTTTGGTTTCTTGTAGGCTGTTAAGAAAGTTTATTAACTTTATTTGTTTGAAAAAGGCTGAGTTATTTTAGTAAATTAAGTTTTGTACAGACTTTGTGTGTGCTGCGTTCTTTGGGGTCCGTAGCTGGGGCAGAACAGCAAGGTTGCCTTGAGGCTTAGCAGGAGGGGCTATCTAAACTTCAGCAATAAATTTCCACCTCCAGCTCAAGCAAGCAAACATGGACTTCATCCACCTCTGGTAGGCATGGTTTCAACTCTTTTTCCAATGGTGGCCTTCAGCAGTTCAATTTTCTTTTGTTTTTCTTGCCCTAAATTTGATCCATTGCCAATTAAACAATGATGCTCTCTGGAGCAGCAAATGATTACAATCTTGAATGATAAGATTTTTTTTAAAAGAAAAATATCGAAAAACCTGACCAGATTGAGAAACCTCCAAGGTGCCGACTGTCAAGATCTAGGAAATATCCCTTATCAAAGAATACAATTTCGCATCATCGATTTCACAGCTACTCAGATTGTTTGCCGAGCAGGTACAAAGACAGCCAGGGAAATGATTGAAGCGTGGAAAACGGGCCCTCGGCAGTCAACAGCTGATCAGATACTTGGGAGGGGAGAGTTGGCAGCACAAAGAAACAACAGCCAATCGCCGGCCATCAAACACACCAATGAACCAGTAGGAAGGCACCACATAAATGCAACTCGTGGAATAGTCCAAAGCACATATTCCAGTAGAGAGAAGTTGGGCTCTATCATGAGTCTGAAAGCTTGGAAGAATAATCTTCTGGTCCTGGTGACTGACCCAGTCTGGATCTTGCATCAAAGAACGATAGTTGAGGACTATCAGTACTGCTTCTATCCAGCAGAGAGACCTGGGTGTGCGCTGAAGCCCATCTCTTCAATCAATCAATCAATCAATCAATCATCAGAATAGAGCTGGGTGGGACATTGGAGGCAATGGTGGGTTGCTCCCGGTTCGCACCGGTTCGCAAGAACCGGTAGTAAAAATTTGTAGTAGTTCGGAGAATCGGTAATAACATTGGCTGGCCACGCCCTGAACCAGTACCTGGCCCGGTCGCCACTTGCTTACCCCGTCCACCTCATCAGAGGCTTTTTTTTTTTTACTTTTAAAAGCATTTTTTCCACAACTTTTTCGGCCGAAAAAATGCTTTTAAAAGTTAAAAAAAAAAAAAAAAAGCCTCTGATGATCACGCAGCTCAGCTGGGATCGTCAGAGGCTTTTAAAAGCATTTTTTCTACAACCTCTTCAGCTGAAGAGGTTGTAGGGGGGAAAATGCCTTTAAAAGCCTCTGGCGATCCCAGCTGAGTTGCCTGATCGTCAGAGGCTTCTAAAAGCATTTTTTCCTGCAACCTCTTAAGGTGGCAGGCAAGCCGTCGCCCCAGTTCAGCTCCGCCATGCATGTGTGTGCACCTCCTGCAGGTCAGCTGGTCTTCAGGTTTCTGCTGTGCATGCACTGGGGTGGGGCACGTGTGGGGGGTGGGGCTCGTCCATGCGTAGGGGGTGGGCTGTGTGCATGGGGAGGGGGGGCACATGCGGGCGGCATGTACACATGCACGGGGGCAGGGCGCATGCGCGGGGGACGCGGGCATTGCATTTTGGAGGTTTGGGTGCACTCGCACACACCTCTGCTACCGGTTTGCAACGGGAGAGCGCGCACAGAAGCTTCTGCACATGATGATGTCCAAGTGGGTGGGCGGAGCTTCCCACCGCCGTTACTACCAGTTCGCAAGAACCGGACCGAACCGGGAGCAACCCACCACTGGCGCACACGCTTTGTGCACTCGGTCCGGAAAAGGTTGACCATCACTGGCCGAGAGTCTTATATATGAGGTGGGCGGCTGCATAAATCAAAGGAATAAATACATTTGTCACCCTCTCCTCTACAAACGGCCTCCGTCCCGTTTCAAGAGCTTCCAAGGAAGAGAACTGGAAAAATTCTATAATCCAGTTTTCTTCAGCCAAAATTTAGGAACCAAAAAAATAATGAACTGGGCAGCATTTGAGGAAGAGGGGGAAGTGATGTTATTCCGCTCTTTTCCGGTGTTTTCGCATGTGTGTTCATGTGTTGCGTGAGACTAGAAATGGGGGGTCCCTCTTCCTGGCACTCACTTTCACCAAGGGATAAATTCATTATTCCCTGTGCTGAAAACGCACCTCAAAACACCTCCTTCAATTTGTGTTTAATTTATACTCCATCCTATCCCTGCCTAGCACTTTGGGGCAGCTTCCAGCACTCAAATCCCGTCTTAAAATACATGAAAAGAGGTTTACAAAGGAATACAACCGCCAATTTAAAACAGAAACTGGAATTATTTTTAATTCTTAGGCATGAAAGCCAGCTGGGTGGCCTTGGGCCAATCACCAGGAGACTGTGAGTTCTAGTCCTGCCCTACGCATGAAAGCTCGCTGGGTGACTTTGGGCCAATCACCAGGAGACTGTGAGTTCTAGTCCAGCCCTAGGCATGAAAGTCAGGTGGGTAATATAGAGCCAATCACCAGGAGATTGTGAGTTCTAGTCCTGCCCTACGCATGAAAGCTCGCTGGGTGAATTTGGGGCAATCACCAGGAGACTGTGAGTTCTAGTCCTGCCCTACGCATGAAAGCTCGCTGGGTGACTTTGGGGCAATCACCAGGAGATTGTGAGTTCTAGTCCTGCTTTAGCCATGAAAGCCAGCTAGGTGATAATGCCTAGTGTGGGTAACGAAACATCTGAGTTCTAGTCCTGCCTTTGGTTGGAAAGCCAGCTGGGTGACTTTGGGGCAATCACCAGGAGAGAGTGAGTTCTAGTCCCGCTTTAGGAATGAAAGCCAGCTGGGTGACTTTGGGCCAGTTCTTCTCTTCCAGCCCAACCCACCTCACAGGGTTGTTGTTGTAAGGAGAACAGGAGGAGGAGGAAGGAGTATTAGGTATGGGCATCGCCTTATTTATAACCAATAATAAAGGCAGGATCAAAATAAATACATCAATATCCCAACATTCATTGGAATTTTGCTGTAAAGAGTTTGGGGAATTAGCAAACTTTTTCAACAGATATCGGATTCCAGACTGGTCAGTCCTGTGTGAAAAGGAATGGATGATGTATTTCCCTAACTTCAAGCACATGTGCCAGGGAATCTCTCAGGCATTCTTCGGGGTTTTATTTTTATTTTCCTTTGGCAGAATTGTTGCTTACAGCAAAGCAAAACTTTTCCAGTTGGCTTAAGCCAAGCCCCCCACCCCCCACCCCCCCCACCCCCCACCACCAATCCTGAGCTTAATTCAGTGGCAGAAATTGCATTTTTCATCTCCCTTCAACGAAAAAATATCTCTTCCTTTCCATCCAAACGTTATGCTTTACTTTTAATTTATTTATTTGCATCCCGCCTTTATTATTTTTGCAAATAATTCAAAGTGGCGAACGTATCCCGTATACTTTCCGTTTCCTATTTTCTCCACAAAAGCAGCACTGTGAGATGAGGTGTGTGTGTGTGTGAGAGAGAGAGAGAGAGACTTCTGGCCCAAAGTTACCCAGCTGGCTTTTATGCCTAAAGTGAAACTAGAACTCACCATCTCCTGCTGATTGGACCAAAGTCACCCAGCTGTCTTTCATGCCTAAAGCTAAACTAGAACTCACCATCTCCTGGTGAGTGGCTCAAAGTCACCCAGGTGACGTTCTTAATAAGATGGGACTATAAGTCACCGTCTCTTGCTGATTGGCCCAAAGTCACCCAGCCAGCTTTTATGCCTAAAGTGGAACTAGAATTCAATATTGCCTAGTGATTGCCCCAAAGTCACCCAGCCGACTTTCATGCCTAAAACGGGACTAGAATTCTCCATCTCCTGGTAATTGGCCCAAATCAGAACTCACCGTCTCCCAGTCATTGGCTCTAAGTCACCCAGCTGGCTTTCATAATGAGCCACGGCGGTGCAGTGGTTAGAGTGCAATACTGCAGACTACTTCTGCTGACTGCCAGCTGCCTGCAATTTGGCAGTTGACTCAGCCTTCCATCCTTCCGAGGTCGGTAAATGAGGACTCAGATTGTTAAGGGCAATATGCTGACTCTGTAAACCGCTTAGAGAGGGCTGTAAAGCACTGTAAAGCAGTATATAAGTCTAAGTGCTCTTGCTAGTGCTATAATAAGATGGGACTAGAACTCACAGTCTCCTAGTGGTCGACCCAAAGTCACCCAACCAGCTTTCATGCCTAAAGTCGGATTAGAACTAACAGTCTCCTGCTGATTGGCCGAAGGTCACCCAGCTGGCATTCATAGTAAGATGGAACTAGAACTCACAAGTCTCCTGGTGATTGGCTGAAAGTCACCCAACCGTCTTTCATGCCTAAGGCAGCACTAGAACTCACCGTCTTTCCTGCTGATTGGCCCGAAATCACCCGGCCTGGCTTTCAATGCCTAAGATGGAACTAGAAATCACCATCTCCTGCTTTCTATCTTGGTGCTTTAACCACTAAACCTTATCTTCCCTGATACGGAAGGGAAACCTTTTTAAAATGGAACCGAGAGACGAATGAAGGGCCCTGCAAACAGGAGTGGGATTCAGCCGGTTCGGACCAGTTCTGGCAAACCGGTATTGCCAGTGACAATCAATAACGCTGATTGTCAGTAGCTCCGACAATCAGCTGGGAGAGAACCGGTTCACTCCGATGATCAGGCTTTACTTAACCTTTATCCCCTCAGCTGATTTGCGCAGCAGAGCGGGTTGTCGCACCTCAAGCTGTGTTACCCCCTAGAAGTAACGTGGAAGGTTAGTTTTGTTAACAACGGGCTTCGCGCGCGCAGCACGAAACACGCGATCACCGAACCGGTTGTTAAACCGGCAGGTTCCTACCACTGCCTGCGCGAACCCTGTTTTCCCCTGGCTCAACCTCAAGCCAGACGCGAAGGAATAACGTTTAGAAATCCAGTTTCTTTAAAGGAGCAGTTTCGCCAGATGTGCACGATGTTCCCTGTTGCAAAAAAAGAAAAAAAACAAAAAACCCAGCCACGTCTCTACCCTCTTTATTTATAGACCTCGATTTTTTAATTTCGACGCTTCCGAAAGACGTTTTGCTTGTAAGGAAAGCGTCCCTCCTCTGCCAACCAGGCCTTCCAGCTTGATATCTCCCCAACGAACCGCGGCCGATGCCTTTATAAGGGACGCGGCCGGAAAAAAAATCGAGGCTGTTGCTTCGGAGCGGTGAGAGAGATGGGAGGCCGAAAGAAGGGAAAAGAAAAAAAAGGAAAGGGGGAAAAAAAAAAGGAAGAGAAATCTCATAAAAATAGCTGAGATGGTTTACCAGCTATCAAAAAACAGATCCGGCCTGCTCTTTCATTAAAAAAAAAACAAAAAAAACACAGGGAGCGCTCCGAAATATCCCCGCTCTTAAAAAGGCAATTAAAACCTTATAACTCCAGAACTATAAAACTTTTTTTTTTTTTTTTTTTGCTCCTGGAACGCGGAGGGCCGATTACAAGGCATTAAAAAAGAAGAGGGGAAAAAAAAAAACCCGTTTTCTGTTTAGAGTTCAGGGTTTTTTTTGATGGCTTCCAAATGCGAGGAGGCCGCAGTGAAAGGAGCCCAGTTTCCTCTCTCTCTCTTTTTTAAAAAAAATAAAAATAAAAATTGAGGGCTTGTAAAAAAATTTTTTTTTTATTTTTTTTTTTAATGGAAAGGAAAAGAAAAGCAGAATGTGGTAAGACTGTTATGAAAAGCTGGCGTATTTAGGAAATAGCACTTAGTGGGGTCTCTCTGAATGGCTGCCAGGTCAGGAAGTTGAAGTGCAAGGATTGGATTGCAGTCAGATTCGACACACACACACACTAACACGCTAACACACACAAACACAACACACACACACACACGGGCCCTGCAATCCTTTCCAGCCTGCCTTCTTGACCACACAGTACGTCAAAGAACATGTCACGCGCAGCCTTTTGCCACTCCTACAGACTGGCTTGGCATGGAGTTTTTTTCACATAACCCAGAAAGCCAGAGAGAAGGAGGGGAGGGGAGGGGAATGGGCATTCCAGAGAAGACGGAACATTGGGGAGGATGGGGAGAGAGAGAGAGAGAGAGAGAGAGAGAGAGAGAGAGAGAGAGAGAGAGAGAGAGAGAGAGAGAGAGAGAAAGAGAGATGAATACATGGATTTATTTTTTAAAAAAGGGGGAAGGAAAAAGCCTGGGAATTGAACGTTTGTTTAGGCCTTTCTTAGCGTGTTGAATGACGTCTTTCTTCTTCTTCTCTCCTCTTCCTTCTCACTTTCTCCTTTTCTCCTCCTTCTCTTTCTCCTTCTTCTCTTCTCCTTCTCCTCCTCTTCCTCTTCCCCCTCCTCCTCTCTTTCTCTTCCTCCTTCTTCTCCTTCTTCCCCTCCTTCTCTTTCTCCTCCTCTTCCTCCTCCTTCTCCTCCTTTTCTTCTCCTTCTACTTCTCCTCCTTCTCCACTTCCTCTTCCTCCTCCTCTCTTTCTCTTCCTCCTTCTTCTCCTTCTTCCTCTCCTTCTCTTTCTCCTCCTCTTCTTCCTCCTCCTTCTCCTTCTTCTCTTCTCCTTCTCTCTCCTCCTCCTTCTTTATCTTTCTCCTTCCTCTTCTTTTTCTGCTTCTCTTTCTGTCCTTCTCCTTACCCTTCTATTTCTCCTTCTTTCCTCCTTCCTCTATCTCTACTCCTACCTCCTATCTTCCTATCTCTCATTTTCTTCTCCTTCCTCTTCTCCTCTCCTCCTTCTTTATCTTTCTCCATCCTCTTTTCTCCTTCCCTTTCTTTCCTTCTCCTTACTTTCTATTTCTCCTTCTTTCCTCCTGCTCCTTCTATCCTCTTCCTTCTGTTTCTCCTTTTCTTCATCTCCTTCCTCTTCTCTCCTTCCCGTCTCCTTCTCTCCCCCTTCTTTCCTCCATCTCCTTCTCTTTTTCCTTCCCCTCTATCCTTCTCTTCCTTCTATTTCTCCTCTTTCTCGCCTCCTTCCTCTTCTGTCCATTTTGATTTATATTTTTAAAAACTATAGAGTTATACCATTAAAAAAGATAAACAAAAATCTACTATTATGGTCGCCACTATTATATAAGTCGCATAGAGGAGCCCCAGGCAGCAAATAAATTTAAGAAATAAAGTGAGAGCAAACCCCACTCCCTGTTGTGACCTAAGCTAACTTAGTCATTAAAAGACACAATTAGTCTCAAACAAAACTATTTTATTATAACAGCTGAGAATTACTTCATTCCCAGCTTAGTCCAAATTAATTCCAAAACAAGTCCTTCAGAAAAAGTCCTTCGGGCTTATCACCAACCTTTATCTTCTTTGGTACCCTGCCAAAGGCCTTTCTTGGCAAAGCCCCACGAAGTTCAGAAACAAGAGACGCTGACTGGAAACAGATTTACCAACGTTGCTTTTCTACAAAGAGCCCAAGAGCCTTTGTTTCTCTTTTAAGCCTTATGGGACGGGCCAATCATCTCCTGGCCTTACTCCCAAGTCGTCCTTTTTGCTTTAGCTGCTCTTGCCTTCTGGAAGCTCTTCTCATGCGTGCACTAGGAAGAGGCTCCTCCTGTTCCTCTGCTTCTCTGATGTCCAACTCTGGAGGCTCCAGAGTCCACGCATCGCACCCAGATGGCCCTGACCCCATCTCTGCCTCCGACACAGAGCCCTCGTCGGGGCCTTCCCCAGACTCCAGGACTGGCCAATGGTCCTCCCCAGACTCCTCACTGTCTGACTCCGCTGCCAGCTCCTCAGGCTGCTGGCGGACCACAACACTCTTTTCTAGTCTTGATGATGTTCCCTAGTTGGGTCATGAAACGTCTGCAAGAAAACAACTAAGCTCAGAGAGCACCAAGGACCCCACAGTTCAACCCTGAGCTACAAATATTCTCTAATATTCTCTTACATCTGAATTCTGATCACCTGAGCATGGAGATGCTGCAAAGGTCATAAGCATGAAAAACGGTCATAAGCTATTTTTTTTCAGTGCCGTTGTAACTTTGAATGGTCACTAAATGAACTGTTGTAAGTTGAGGATTGGCTGTATATGTGAAAAGCAGAACTTGAAACATGTCATGGTAGCGAGCTGTAAGGCAGCCAATCGAGTTGGCTGAACCTTGACTTCAGTTGGGGCAAAAATAAGCCATCATTCGGTGAAACCAAAATAACACAATGTCCCAAGTGACATTCGTTGATTGCGTGAAAATGCTTCTAAAACGTAAGCAAAATGGCACATAAATTTCCACGTAGACTTAAGTTGCAAGTAGATGGGGATGAGAAAAAAACGGGTGAAATCCAGCAGGTTCTGACAGATTCTGGAGAACCGGTAGTGGAAATTTTGAGTAGTTCGGAGAACCGGAAAATACCACCTTTGGCTGGCCCCAGAGTGGGGTGGGAATGGAGATTTTACAGTAATCTTCCCCTGGAGTAGGATAGGAATGGAGATTTTGCAGTATCCTTCCCCAGTGGTGGGTTTCAAAAATTTTTATTACCGGTTCTGTGGGTGTGGCTTGGTGGGCGTGGTATAGCTTGGTGGGCGTGGCTTGGTGGGCATGACAAGGGAAGGATAGTGTAAAATCTCCATTCCCACCCCACTCTGGGGAAGGATACTGCAAAATCCCCATTTCCTCCTGATCAGCTGGGACTTGGAAGGCCGAGAATAGATGGGGGCGGGGCCAGTCAGAATTTTTACTACCAGTTCTCCGAACTACTCAAAATTTCTGCTACCGGTTCTCCAGAACTGGTCAGAACCTGCTGAAACCCACCTCTGACTGTGCTCCTAAACTCACACCAAAGGCAGAATCATCCTGGCACGTGCAAAGTTATGTATAAAAGTATCCCAAATATCTGCGTGACAAATTGTTTGCTAGGACGTCCTCAGACAATGCTTCTCAGCTGATCTACTTAAATGTCTCCATTTTCAGTAAAACTCAATCGAAGTCGTTTGCCCCTTTATTTAATCAAAGCGTGATGGATAAACGTCGCTGCAGAATGTAAATGAGGATCCATTCGGGTGGGCTGTATTGACAGATCATCTCAAAACGGGCAACTTCAGCAAAAGAGGGCCTCCTCCTTCTTTCCTGCCCAATGACCGTCCATGTCAAATCGGCATGATGCATTTTCTTCATCCCTCTCATTTGTCAGGCAAAATATGACACTCTTTTGTCTTCTTGTTCCAGTAAAAAAATAGTTTTCTCCTGAGAAATTGTCGGGAGAGCCTTCCACCAGCAATCGCCAGCATGAAAATATGAAGAGTTGTAGAATCCTTAAATCAGCCATTTAGGAATCCAATGGATGTCTGAATGGATCAAAATAAAAGACTTCCAGACACTTGGCTGTCCACTCTGGTATTTTTTAACCTTGGCCCCTGTGGCAAAGGTTTTTTTTTTTTTACAGAGGCACGACTGAGACCTTTTTAACAAACCCTGTTTAGTTTGGTGTCAGCAGGGCCTCAGATAGAAAGTCCCTACAGAGAGTGGTGAGGACAACGGAGAAGATTATAGGAAGCTCTCTTCCTGTTATTCAGGATGCTGCTTATAAGCGCTATGTGCTTAGAGTTTGAAGCACTGTTAGAGACCCCACCTGCCCACTTTACGGTCTGTTTCTGTTGCTCCCCCTCTGGGAGGAGGTTTCCAAGTATTTCTAGCAGGACTTCCAGATTCTGTAACGGCTTTGTTCCCTAGGCCATCCAACTGGAAAACTCGCAAGATTCATCTTTCTTGCCATGTACATGTATACATCCAGACTAGACTGTGTTGTTTCTCTGTGTCATATAACATATGTGGGTATATACATAATTTTGTATTTATTTATTTATTTATTCTGTCATGTTTATGCAGTATACTATACAAAGTCAGCTTATTGCCCCCACAAACTGGGTCCTCATTTTACCTACCTTAGAAAGGATGGAAGGCTGAGTCAACCTTGAGCCTTGGAGAGATTCGAACCAGCAGTAAATTGCAGGCAGCTGTGTTAATAACAGCGTGCGTAGACCACTGTACTATCAAGGCTCTTTTGTTCTGTTCTGTTCTGTTCTGTTCTGTTCTGTTCTGTTCTGTTCTGTTCTGTTCTGTTCTTACTATTCTATTCTTATTGCTATTGTTGATCTGTTCTATTCTATTCTATTCTATTCTATTCTATTCTATTCTATTCTATTCTATTCCGTCCCGTCCCGTCCCGTCCCGTCCCGTCCCGTCCCGTCCCGTCCCGTCCCGTCGCGTCCCGTCCCATTCCATTCCATTCCATTCCATTCCATTCCATTCCATTCTATTCTATTCTATTCTGTTCTGTTCTGTTCTGTTCTGTTCTGTTCTATTCTATATTCTATTTTATTTTCTATATTCTCTATTATATTATATTCTCTATATTCTGTATATTATCTATTCCAGGGATGTCAAACTCGACTTCATTGAGGGCCTCATCAGGGTTGTGTTTTACCTCAGGGGCCCAGAGTGGGTGTGGCCAGGGTGGGCATGGCCAGCTCAACGTCACTCGTGTTGGAGGCGCCGAGCACTCTGCCAGCAAAAACAGGCTCCCAAACGCCATTTTCAGCTCTGACAGCCTCCTGCAACCAGGGGTGGGTTCTACTTACCTTTACTACTGGTTTGCTCGCGCGCGCGCTCTTCTGCTCATGCACAGAAGCTTCTACGCATGCACAGATCAGCTATGATGACGTCCAGGTCAGTGGGTGGAGCCTCCCACCAGTTTCACTACCGGTTCTTGTGAACCGGTCTGAACCGGGGGGCAACCCACCACTGCCTGTAACCCTCTGCCAGCGAAAACAGAGCTCATGTGGGCCAGATCTAAACACCACACGGGCCAGATCCCAGGGTTAGACACCCCTGATCTATTCTATTCTATTCTTTAAAAAAGCTCCCAAAAATTGGTCGTGACTCACTTAACTGTCTTGCTTAGCAACGGAAATCCTAGTCCTAGTCGTAAGTCGAGGACTCCCCACACATGCCATGTGGTCGTCGCGGGGTCCACACTGAGAAGGCGAGCGTATCCGTGTGTGAAAAAAGAGAGATAACAGATGAAACCAGAGTCTGAAGATGTTTCCTGCCTTCAGACAACAAATCATTAAGGCATTTTCCTTCCTTTGAACATATAGCCAAGTGCCATTGTTGCAGTGTTAGCACATTCTTCTCTCCCCGTACGGAGATTGGAACATACAATTCCCTAAGATCAGACTCCGCGCATCTTTATATATCTGAACGAGCAGATGGGGCCGCGTAGGGTGGGTCCCCGATCCTGAGATCCTCAGTTCCCTCCGTTTGATATCTGCTTTAAAAAAAAAAATTGGATTTTTTTTGGTCTTCACCCAAAAGTACTTCATTGTTTACCGACATCAGATACCATAACCTTGACTGGAGGACGGCATTAGAGACAACCAACTTCAGGGTCAGTGGGAGGTTGAGTTGGGTTCGGCTTCTTGGAAGCGTTCGAAAAAAAGGTCCTTCGAAGATCTACTCACAGCTGCAACCCTGGTCCCATTTCGTTTCTTCTTCTTCTTCTTTTTTTGGCTAAAAAGCATCGTGCAATGGAGAAGGAAGGTTGAAGGTTGGAGAACAATAAAGGTTGAAGGCTGGAGAAATGGAGCCAGCTGGGTTGTGGCATCTCTGCTGATAGAATAACTGGGGTTATTATAAACCCTGAAAGTCTGCCTGGGGTTTAACTTTGAGATATGACTGATGCTTGTATTCCTCATAAAGGTAACCATGATAGTATTCTGAGAAGAAGTCCATGAGGAAAGAGTGAGTTAACTAAGAAATAAGAAAGTCGGTTAACTGTAGGGTCCTTGGTGCTCTCTCAAGCTTGGTGGTTTTCTGGAAGACATTTCATGACCCAATTAGATAACAGCATCAGTGCTAGAAAGGAGTGGGAGGAGGAGGAGAAGGAGGAGGATGACTGTGGGGTCCTTGGTGCTTTCAAGCTTGGTGGCTTTCTTGAAGACATTTCATGAGCCAGCTACATAACAGCATCAGTGCTAGAAGGGAATGGGAGGAGGAGGGGGGAGGAGGAGGAGGATAACAGCCTTGAAAAAGACTGATTTAATTTAGTAAACTAATGTTTGTACAGACTTTGTGTGTGCTGCGTTCTTTGGGGTTCGTAGCTGGGGCAGAACACATCTGGGCGGGTGGACGGAGCCTCCCACCGCTTTTACTACTGGTTCTAAAGAACCAGACAGAACCGGGAGCAACCCACCACTGCCCCTTTTGCGACTTTCTGGACAATTCAATGGGGAAACCACATTCATTTAACCATCATGTGACTCATTTAACGACTGGGGTGATTCACTTAAAGGTGGCAGGAACAGTCGTAAAATTGGGCAAAACTCACTTAACAAATGTCTTGCGTAGCCACGCTAAATTCTGGGCTCAGTTGTGGTCGTAAGTCGAGGACTGCTTGAATGCCAACGCAGGCAAATGAGAGCAAGGATCCCAGGAGCCAATGACAAGAGACACCCTCCAGCTTGGAAGCAACAGGAATATTTGAGGAATTTGGGTTTAACACCCCAGTAATCTCCTCAGCTGCCCAAAATGTGCGACCGTTGACACAATTCTCAGCAGGATAGCCTATTCAGCAAATCTCATTCCAGGCACTTCCCCCCCCCCAATTTAATCTTTGCATGGTTTTATAAATGTGGTAAGATTGGGAAAAAAGAGAGGAAACAAAACTGTCTAAAACTGGAGAATTTTTGTAGCTGGGCAAGGGCTTTGAATGTGATTTCTGGTGTAGCATTTGGTCCTGAGAATTGGGCCCAATCGCTAAGCATATCAAGAAATGTCACCAATAGAGGAGAAGATTTGTAGCTTGGAGTTGAAATGAGGGGTCGTTGGTGCTCTCTGAGCTGGGTGGTTTTCTTGAAGACGTTTCATGACCCAACTAGGGAACATCATCAGTGCCGGAAGGGAATGGGATTTGAAGAGTGGAGAAGGAGGAGGACTGCAGGGTCCCTGGCGCTCTCTGAGCTTAGTTGTTTTCTTTTTTTTTTTAAATAATCTTTATTTACATTTCAGTTAAAAAGAAAAAACAACACAACACAAAGTGACACACAAAACACAATACAACAATAAACATACGTACTTCCTACTTCCATATAGTACCTTAATGAACAAGTGTTCGGTACTATAGCTCTAAATTATATTCCAGAGAAGACAGAACAGCTTATATTTCTTAGTACATCACTTAGGTCTATCCGACCACACTTATCTTATATAATGTAAGTTTCTCTTTAAATACCATTCCTCATCTAATATGGGTTATAGTTTCCTCTTTTCTAACCATTTATAGAATTTGTCCCATGCCAAACCTCCTTGTGTTTGCTCTCTATCCTGTAGTTTTTTAGTTAACGTATCTGCTTCCGCACATTCTAAAAAAATTTTTTATAATAGCCTCCTCTGTTGGGATATTTTGATTTTTCCAACAAGCTTGCTTGTTTTCTTGAAGACATTTCATGACCCAACTAGGGAACATCATCAGTGCTTTAAGGGAGTGGGTTTTAAAGAGTGGAGGAGGAGGAAGAAGAAGAGTAGGAGCGTGGGTCCTTGGTGCTCCTAGGCTCGCTCATTCTCTCTCCGTCCCTCCCTCCCTCTCTCTCTCAATGGGACATTGCAACCGTCATAAATGTGAATCAGTTGCCAAGCGTCTGAATTTTGACCACGTGACCACGGGGATGCTGCAACGGTCGTAAGGACCCAGTTTGTGGGGGCAATAAACTGACTTTGTATAAATATACAAAAGGCTGAAGGCTATTGCTTAGCGCATTGTAAGTCGCCCTGAGTCTTCGGAGAAGGGCGGCATATAAGTCAAATTAAAAAAAAAAAAAAGCATGAAAAAAGGCTCCTAAGTCATTCTTTTCTGTACCATTGTAACGGTCACTAAATGAACTGTTGTAAGTCGACAGTAAATAGAGAAATGGCAGCAAAATCTAAATTTGGCTCGTTGGCTTTCCCCTTTTGGAAAAGCAGAAAAGATCTGAGTAAACTGGTAAACCCTCCTTGCATTGGTGCAATACTCACCTACCCATACGCCAAGAAAGAAAGAGAGAGAAAGAGAGAGAAAAAACGAAGAAAGAGAGAGAGAGAGAGAGAACGAAGAAAGAAAGAGAGAAATAAATAAATAGATAGATAGAGAAAGAAAGAAAGAAAGAAGGAGAAAGAAAAAAGAGAAAGAAACAAGAGAGAAAGAGAAAGAGAAAGAAGGAAAGAGAAAGAGAGAGAGAGAAAAAGAAAGATAGAGAAAGAAAGAAGGAGAAAGAAAAAGAAAGAAAGAAGAAAAGAGAAAAAAGAAAGGGAGAGAGAGAGAAAGAGAGAGAGAAAGAAAGAAAAGAAGAAAGAAGGAGAAAGAAAGAGAAAGAAAGAAAGAAAGAAGGAAAGATAAAAAAGAAGAGAGAGAAAGAGAGCAAGGAAAGAAAGAAAGAAAGAAAGAAAGAAAGAAAGAAAGAAAGAAAGAAAGAAAGAAAGAAAGAAAGGAAGGAAGGAAGGAAGGAAGGAAGGAAGGAAGGAAGGAAGGAAGGAAGGAAGGAAGGAAGGACAAGACTCCTGGGTTTTCCAAATTTATTTTATTTTATTTTATTTAGTTTTACAGTGGGAACAGGCACTGCTTTTCTGTCGCCTCCCCTGGGATTCCCCATAACAGACAAGGAGGCTGATGGCTCTTTTCCTGTTGTAGGTCAGGACTTCAAGGAACTCTAAAATCTTCCCATCGGCTTCTTCTCTCTCCTGGAACTCACGGTTAAAATTAGATGTTGGCTGAACTTTGAGAAGTTCAATTCCGAAAGCCGCGTTGGAGGCAGAAAGTACAATTTTGGCTGTCGGTTTGTCTTTTCTCACAGTACTGTACCACTTTTGGGAAGGCAGCAGCCTGTGTATCTGTGTGTGTGTGTGTGTGTGTGTGTGTGTGTGTGTGTGTGTGTGTGTTTGTTTGTGTGTCTCTCGGTATTTTTCCCACCGTTTTTAAATGATGACTTCCTGGTTGGCCCTTCCAGCGAAATCTTAATTAGCAGGAGATCCCACGGTGGAATATGGAAATTAAGCCAGAGATCGACCACGGTCAGTCCTGGGCCGAACATTCGGAACGGTTGCAGGAACTGGGTATGTCTGGTTTAATGAAAAGAAGGACCAGGGGAGACATGAAAGCAGTCTTCCAATATCTCAGGGGCTGCCCCAAAGAAGAGGGAGTCAAGCTATCCTCCAAAGCAGCAGTCACCAATTGGTGGTCCGTGGACTATTGGTGGTCTGTGACAGAGGTGGGTTTCAGCAGGTTCTGACCAGTTCTGGCGAACCGGTAGCGGAAATTTTGAGTAGTTCAGAGAACCGGTAGTAAAAATTCTGACTGGCCCCGCCCCCATTTATTCTCTACCTCCCGAGTCCCAGCTGATTGGGAGGAAATGGGGATTTTGCAGTAAACTTCCCCCGGAATGGGGTGGGAATGGAGATTTTACAGTATCCTTCCCCTGCCACGCCCACCAAGCCACACCCACACAACCGGTAGTAAAAGATTTTGAAATCCACCACTGGCCCGCGAGAAAATTTTGATGGTCTGCAGAAAAATTGTTTGCATTTTTTATATTGCACTAAATCAGGGGTCCTCAAACTACGGCCCCTGGGACAGATACGTGGAATGAATGGTTGTGTTGCTGCAGAGAGTCTCCCCCTTCGGGGTCTTTTTGTGTGGGTCGGAGGGGGGCAGAAATCCCAACTTGGGGTCTGCTTCAGCCTCCTGGTGGGGGGCTTTGGGCGAAGGCTGGAGGGAAGCGCCGCTGGTGGCGAAGAGCCGGAGCGCCTCGTTCCAGTGGGACTGCATCATGGCTTGGAACTGGCTGACCATCTCAGCCTGCTGAGCCTCCCTTTTCCATCACTGTTGTAATGGTGAAGGGTCGCTAAATGAGGCAGTCCCTAAATGAGGACTGCCTGTCAAATAAAATAACATAAAAAAAAAAAAGAATAAATAAATATTTGAGGAAGATCGCGTACTAATTTCCAGTCTGGCTGCTTGCTTTTTCTAGGACAATATAAGTCACGAAACTGCTTTTCCATGATTTTTTTTTTTTTTAATTTGATTTATATGCCGCCCTTCTCCGGAGACTCAGGGCGGCTTACAATGCGTTAAGCAATAGCCTTCATCCTTTTGTATATTTTATACAAAGTCAGCTTATTGCCCCCACAAACTGGGTCCTCATTTCACCTACCTTAGAAAGGATGGAAGGCTGAGTCGACCTTGAGCCTTGGAGAGATTTGAACCAGCAGTAATTGCAGGCAGCTGTGTTAATAACAGGGTGCACTAAACCCCTGTACTATCAAGGCTTATTTTTCCACTACCTTGTTTCCCCCCGAAAATAAGACCCAACCGGAAAATAAGCCCTAGCATGATTTTTCAGGATGCTCGTAATATAAACCCTACCCCCAAAATAAGCCCCAGTTAAGATTGTCAGCCAGATGGGTGCATTTAGTACCGTATTTCCCCCAAAATACGGTAGGGCCTGGTGGCTCAGCAGACTAAAAGCATTGTGATTAACACCAGCTGTCTGCAATTACTGTAAGTTCAAATCTCACCAGGCTCAAGGTTGACTCAGCCTTCCATCCTTTCTAAGGTAGGTAAATTGAGGACCCAGTTGGGGGGGGGCGATAAGCTGACTTTGTATAAATATACAAAAGGATGAAGGCTATTGCTTAGCGCATTGTAAGCCGCCCTGAGTCTCCGGAGAAGGGCGGCATATAAATCAAATTAAAAATAAATAAATAAGACCTAACCAGAAAATGAGCCCTAATGCATCTTTTGGAGTAAAAATTAATATAAACCCCCGGTCTTATTTTTGGGGAAACATAGTAGACCTTCAGTCAGGACCTGAAGGTGTTGTCTAAAAAATAAAAATAAAATAAAAATAAAAATATAAGACAATTTTGAAGAAGGAAAAGGGTGGTTTACCCAGCACTCAGATGCAGAAGGCCAGGAGTCTCGACTTACAACCATCTGTTTAGTGACCATAGTTACAACGGCGCTGGGGGAAAAAAAAGACTTATGACCATTTTTTCACACTTACGACCCTAGCATCCTTCCTGTGGTCACGTCCTCAAAATTAGGATGCTTGGAAACTGGCATGTACTCATGACGGTTGCAGTCTCCTGGGGGATCATGTGATGGCCTTTTGCGACTTTCTGACGAGCCAAGTCAACGGGGGAGGCCAGATTCACTTCGCGGCCGGCGTTCCAAACTTAACGGCGGCAGCGATTCGCTGGGGCGAGGAAGGCTGTAAAATGGGGCAAAATTCCCTCAACACCCCTGCCTTGCTTAGCCACGGAAAATTGGGGCTCTCCCCTGTGGTCGTAAATCGAGGACTACCTGTAGTATATCTTAAACAGCAATAAGCATTTCCGTTTGGCATCCAGCCATTGGGGTGGATAAAAAGAAAAAAGGAAAATACTGCTCTGTTTAATTTCTACAGCAAAACCCTGGCCTTCTGTGTGTATGAATCATCTCCATCACCACCTCCTCCTCCTCCTCCTCCTCCTCCTCCTCCTCCTCCTCCTCCTCCTCCTCCTCCTCCTTTTTTCTTCTTTCCCATTCAAAACAATTTGTAATTTCTTGGAAGCTTCCAAGTCCAGATTATATCCGCTTTCTTTGACCATTTGCTCCTTTTTTTCGTATTCACATCAGTTTCCCCATCTCTTTACTCTTCAGTTACAATCTTCATTAAAAAAAAGTGGGGGGTGTAGAATTTGCTTGATCCTGTGCACTTATTTTCACTGCCTCCATTTTGACTCAACCTTCCAGTGGTTAGAATGCAGTATTACAGGCTAACTCTGCCCACAGAAGTTCGATCCTGACCGGCTCAAGGTTGACTCAGTTTTCCGTCCTTCCGAGGTGGATCAAATGAGGACCCAGATTGTTGGGGGCAAGAGGCTGACTCTGTAAACCGCTTAGAGAGGGCTGTAAAAGCACTGTGAAGCGGTATATAAATCTAAGTGCTATTGCTATTATTTTGTTAAACCTTTTAAATGCCTATGCGAGGACTGGTTGTAAGTCACATTTTCCAAGGGTTGTTGTAACTTCGAACGATTGCGCAACAAAAGATGGGAAGGATTACCTGTACCTAATGGTCTCCTGGAAGCTGTGATTTTGGAAGCTAAGGTATGAATGAGATCAGGAACCCATCCATCTGTTTCCATCACTCAGTCCTTTCCTTATCATTAACAAGGAGAAGGACTAGGGGAGACATGATAGCAGTCTTCCAATATCTCAGGGGCTGCCCCAAAGAAGAGGGAGTCAAGCTATTCTCCAAAGCACCTGAAGGCAGGACAAGAATCAACGGGTGGAAACTAATCAAGGAGAGAAGCAATTTAGAACTTCCTAACAGTTAGAACAATTATTATTATTATTATTTTTCAAGTTTTATTTGTTTTATTTATATAACATTCCATTTTCTTCAAGCAGTGTGTGTTCTGGGTACAATTATGTTCATCACCATCAAATTAATACAATATAGTAATATAACATTAATACTTAACATTTAACATCGTCATCTTTAACAACTCTCCTCTATCCCATTTCCTCCATTATTATCTCCTCCTTTCTAACTTCTGTTTCTGTTATCTAGCCATTGATAGAATACATCCCAGATAGGATAGGATAGGATAGGATAGGATAGGATAGGATAGGATAGGATAGGATAGGATAGGATAGGATAGGATAGGATAGGATAGGATAGGATAGGATAGGATAGGATAGGATGAATGGAATGGAATGGAATGGAATGGAATGGAATGGAATGGAATGGAATGGAATGGGTAGGGTAGGATAGGATAGAATAGAATAGAATAGAATAGAATAGAATAGAATAGAATAGAATAGAATAGAATAGAATAGAATAGAATAGAATAGAATAGAATAGAATAGAATTTTGTATTGGCCAAGCGTGATTGGACACACAAAGAATTTGCCTTTAGTGCATACGCTCTCAGTGTACATAAAAGAAAAGATACGTTCATCAAGAATCATAAAGTACAACACTTAATGATAGTCATAGGGTACAAATAAGCAATCAGGAAATAATATCAATATAAATCATAAGGATAGAAGCAACAAAGTTACAGTCATACAGTCATAAGTGGAAGGAGATGGGTGGTGGGAACGATAAGAAGATTAATAGTAGTGCAGACTTAGTAAATAGTTTGACAGTGTTGAGGGAATTATTTGCTTAGCAGAGTGATGACATTTAGGGAAAAACTGTTCTTGTATCTAGTTGTTCTGGTGTGCAGTGCTCTATCGTAGTTCTGACGGTAGGAGTTGAAACAGTTTATGTCCAGGATGCAAGGGGTCTGTAGATATTTTTCCCAGCCCATATCACAGCCCATATCAAAAAATATTCAGTTTCTTCTTTATCCTTAATAGCAAGCGTTTATCTATCCATTTCTGCACAATCTAATATTTTTTAAATTACATTCCCCTCCAACGGGATCTCATCATTTTTCCATTGTTGCGCAAATACAATTCTAGTTGCAGTTAGTATATGCAAATATACAGTCTTTTTATCGTATTTTTCTGATAGAATGCCCAACAAAAATATCTCTGTTAGAACAATTCACTTAGAAGAATTAATCCGTGGCTTGCCTCCAGAAGTTGTAGGTGCTCCAACATTGGAGGTGTTTAAGAAAACATTTGTCCAGAATGGGGTAGCATCTCCTGCTTGAGCAGATGGTTGGACCAGAAGACCTCCGAGATCCCTTCCAATACTCCTGTTTTATTCTGGTCTGGTCTCCGAAGCACCTGAGGGCAGGACAAGAAGCAACGGATGGAAACTAATCAAGGAGAGAACCAAGCTAGAATTAAGGAGAAACTTCCTGACAGTGAGGACAATTAACCAGTGGAACAGCTCGCCACCAGAAGTTGTGGGTGCTCCATCACTGGAGGTATTTAAGAAGAGACTGGAATGGCATAGGGTCCCATGCTTGAGCAGGGGGTTGGACTAGAAGACCTCCAAGGCCCCTTCCAACTCTGTTCTGTTATCTCCCGAATCTCTCTTCTAAATGGGGTTCTTTGCAATGGTGAAATCTTAAGGTTTTTTTTACTACCGGTTCTGTGGGCGTGGCTTGGTGGGCGTGGCTTGGTGGGCGTGGCAGGAGAAGGATACTGCAAAATCTCCATTCCCACCCCACTCTGGGACCAGCCAGAGGTGGTATTTGCCGGTTCTCCGAACTACTCAAAATTTCCGCTACCGGTTCTCCAGAACCTGTTCGAACCTGCTGGATTTCACCCCTGGTTCTTTGCAAACCCTGTAGAATAATTGCCGGAGAGAATAATCGATTCAGTAAACGAGACGGTGAGTTCCAGTTTAAATGCTGCGTCCGGATATCAGATGCACTCTGCTAAAATTACCTCTTTCTAGGCACCATGTTCTTCAGCCCAGGGGGACCTTTAATTCCCAGAGGAAACCCGACATGCTAAATATAACATTTGCAAATATATTTTAGAGGTGAAGAAAAATACTCCCCCCTCCCCCATCCTTCTGGCTCATATTCATTTGGCAGAAAGATTTGTCTTTTCCATTCTGTTCTCGTTCTGTTTTGAAAGAGATACTCCGACCTTCTTTGGGGGGGGGGGATGACGCTTCTAAAAGTGTTTCTCAACCTTGCCAGCTGGAAGACATGTGGCTTTAAAGGTCAAAGCCAGCCTCTTGAATTGGACCAGGAAGCAACCTGTCGACAGATGTACAGCAGGTCAACACAAAGGTGTGATGCGGGTCCTTCTAGGGACAGACATAACTTCCTGTGCCACTGCACTGTACACCAGATGAAACTTCTGGATACTCTCCAAGGACAGCCCCATGTAGAGAATTTCACAATTCGGTTTCCTGTTTCCAAAAGCAGCAAAGAATTCTGGGTCAATCTATTTATTTATTGTTTATTTATTGGTTCGATTTATATGCCGCCCTTCTCCAGAGACTCAGGGGAGCTTACAATGCATTAAGCAATAGCCTTCATACTTTTGTATATACCTGCTTAGTAGGGGTTTCGCCCCCTCCCCCAAGCGGTGTTCTCTTTTTTACAAAGTCAGCTTATTGCCCCCACAATCCGGGTCCTCATTTTACCTACCTCGGAAGGATGGAAGGCTGAGTCAACCTTGAGCCTGGTGAGATTTGAACTGGCAGTAATTGCAGGCAGCTGGCAGCTAAGTGCTACTTAACAGCACTTTAGTCCGCTGCACCACCAAGGCTCCACCAAGGCTCCAATCTCTAAAGATTCCCACATGTCCACATCGAAATTGACCCGCTGGTGTTTCTTGGTGGCCTTTCTCTTATCCACAGGGTAATCTGGTGGTTCGGTGGTCCGCCGAAAAATTATTTGCATTTTTTCCAAGTTTTCTATTTTTTAATTTTTTACAAACATATCAAATCAATGCGTGAACAATGTGGCACCCAACTGTCATACATTCTAATCAAGAGTGAAATGCTCCCGGTTCGGACCAGATCACCCGATCCGGTAGCGATGGTGGCGGGTGGTTCGGAGAACCGGTAGCAAAAATCCCTGCGACTCCCCCACCATGCTCAGCTGAGTCGCACGATCATCAGAGGCTTTTTTTTTTTTTTTACTTTTAAAAGCATTTTTTCTACAACCTCTTCCAACGAAAAAATGCTTTTAAAAGTAAAAAAAAAAAAAAAAGCTTCTGATGATCGTGTGGCTCAGCTGGGATCCTCAGAGGCTTTTCAAAGCAGTTTTTTCTGCAACCTCTTGGCCGAAGAGGTGGTAAAAAAACTGCTTTGAAAAGTCTCTGACGATCCCAGCTGAGTTGCCTGATCGGCAGAGACTTTTCAAAGCATTAGAAAAACTGCTTTCAAAAGTTTTTTTTTTTAAAAAAGTTGGCCACGCCCACCCCAGTCACATTACCCCTCCAAGCCACGCCCACAGAACTGGTAGTAACAAATTTTACATTTCACCCCTGATTCTAATACAACTACAGCAAGAGCCTTGGTGGCGCAGCAGACTAAAGCACTGTTAAGTAACACCAGCTGCCTGCAATTATTGCAAGTTCAAATCTCACCAGGCTCAAGGTTGACTCAGCCTTCCATCCTTTCGAGGTAGGTAAAATGAGGACCTGGTTTGTGGGGGCAATAAACTGACTTTGTATAAAAAAGAACACCGTTTAGGGGGGGCGCGAAAGCCCTACTAAGCAGGTATATACAAAATCATGAAGGCTATTGCTTAACGCATTGTAAGCCACCCTGAGTCTCCGGAGAAGGGCGGCATATAAATCGAACCAATAAATAAATAAATAAATAAATAAATAAATAAACTAGTAGAATTAATCAGTTATTACAGTTACTACAGAATAGTTATTACATTCAATCAACTTATATATTTCTAATAATGATACACATTTATATTAAGTTGCAATCTGTCATTATTCAATTAGTCCATGTTTTTTCTTGTTATTACTTTTATTTTATTATATAAAAGCGTATACACTAATATTCCCCCTTCTCTTATTTCTATCTCTTATTCTAACTTTTAATCATGTCACCCTTTATGAAAAGACTTTTTCTTTCTATCCTACCTAACTTCTAGTCATGTCACCTACCTAAAAAAAAAAAGAAAAGAAAGAGAGAGAAAAGGAAAAGCAAATCAGAACAACAAAAAAGAGAAATCATCTATCCATCGTCTCTTGCCCGCTTCAATACTTTAACTGCTATGGTTTTTTTTACTTGCCTCCCAAATTCCTCTCTTGGATCTTCATTTCCGTCTGCTTCTTGGCTGTTCAATCTAGATATTTCTCCCACCTCTACCCTCTTCCACAGCCTAATTTCCAAAATTTCTGCCCAGGCCCCCATCTCCCTATCCCCCTTTGCATTTTTTTAGATTGCACTAAATACTATTTATCTTTATAAAAATTCATATTAGTGATCCACAAGAGTTAACATTATGAATTTGGTGGTCCCTGAGGTCCGAAAGTTTAGTGACCCCCTACTCTTGGGGGACATCGCTGGCGCCATTTTGATTGCCACCCACTTCCTTGTTATAAATTTGGAGGCCAGGTCTCCTCTGATCCCTAATAGTGACATGAAGTTGAAACAAAAAGGGATGCATTCCAATATGTCTCCTTTCCTTGGAAATGATTTTGGTCCTTCGGTGGCAACTTTTTTTTTTTGGCTGTGTTTGAATGGAAATTTTGGAAGGGTCCGAAAATGCTTGGGGGGGAAGGGCAACCGAGGTGACTTCTGGATGAGGAAGGGAGACCTAGTGTGTGCGCGAAGGAGCGAAGACGACATCGCAGCCATGACCAAAGGGCCAGGAAGGATCCCAGCCTCATGGCACCAAATGAGAAGAGGACAAGGGAAAGCTGGAGCTCTGGACGGTTGCTCCTCACCAGGACAGAACAGGTTGGCGGTTTCCCAAGAGTCCGCGCCAGGAGGTGAAATAGGAAGGGAGGGAGGGGGAAAGAAGAAGGAAAGAGGGGACTAAGGAAGGAAGGAAGGAAGGAAGGAAAAATGAGGGGGGAGGGAGTGGGAAGCTAGGGGAAGGAAGGAAGGAAGGAAGGAAGGAAGGAAGGAAGGAAGGAAGGGGAGAGAAGGGGTAGATTAGGAGGAAGGAAAGAAGGGGCAGGAGGAAGGGAGAGAGAAAGTTAGAAGAGAGGAAGGAAGGAAGTGAGAAGGAAGGAAAAAAGGAAGGGGAGGGAGGGGGTGGATTAGGAGGAAGGAAGGAAGGAAAGAAGGAAAGAAAGAGTGAGGGTGGGTTAGGAGAAGGGAGGGAGGAAGGAAGGAAGGGGCAGGAGGAAGGGAGAAAGAAAGTTAGAAGAGAGGAAGGAGAAAAGAAGGAAGGAAGTGAGAAGGAAGGAAAAAAGGAAGGGGAGGGAGGGAGGGGGTGGATTAGGAGGAAGGAAGGAAGGAAGGAAGGAAGGAAGGAAGGAGTGAGGGTGGGTTAGGAGAAGGGAGGGAGGAAGGAAGGAAGGGGCAGGAGGAAGGGAGAAAGAAAGTTAGAAGAGAGGAAGGAGAAAAGAAGGAAGGAAGTGAGAAGGAAGGAAAAAAGGAAGGGGAGGGAGGGGGTGGATTAGGAGGAAGGAAGGAAGGAAGGAAGGAAGGAAGGAAGGAAGGAGTGAGGGTGGGTTAGGAGAAGGGAGGGAGGAAGGAAGGAAGGGGCAGGAGGAAGGGAGAAAGAAAGTTAGAAGAGAGGAAGAAGAAAAGAAGGAAGGAAGTGAGAAGGAAGGAAAAAAGGAAGGGGATGGAGGGGGTGGATTAGGAGGAAGGAAGGAAGGAAGAGTGAGGGTGGGTTAGGAGAAGGGAGGGAGGAAGGAAGGAAGAGGCAGGAGGAAGGGAGAAAGGAAGTTAGAAGAGAGGAAGGAGAAAAGAGAAGGAAGGAAGTGAGAAGGAAGGAAGGGGAGGGATGGGGTGGATTAGGAGAAGGAAGGAAGGGAGGTGAAGGGAAGGGAGGGAGGGAGGGAGGAAGGGGCTGGAGGAAGGGAGAAAGAAAGTTAGAAGAGATGAAGGAGAAAAGAGAAGGAAGGAAGTGAGAAGGAAGGAAGGGGAGGGATGGGGTGGATTAGGAGAAGGAAGGAAGGGAGGTGAAGGGAAGGGAGGGAGGGAGGAAGGGGCTGGAGGAAGGGAGAAAGAAAGAAGAGATGAAGGAGAAAAGAGAGAAGAGAGAAGGAAGGAAGATAGTGAGGAAGAAAGTGAGGAAGGAAGGAAGGAAAAAGGGGGAGTGAGGAGGGTGGGTTAGGGGAAGGAAGGAAGGAAGGAAGGAAGATTTGACCCTACATTTCAAAAAAGACTTTCAAGATTTAAGATTATTTTATTTTCCCCATAAGGGAAAATGACTCTCCCCTTCCAGCATACAAGCCCGGAGGGGAAACTAATTTATCTATTTATTCTCCTTAATTCCTAACAACGAAGATCAAATCCGTCGTCCTTGCTGGAGGTCGACTCATTCAGGCTGCCACGATGGAGGCCATTTGCCTTCTGCTTTGGCCGATCCATTTTGCCTTTGGATTCAGAGGGCCAGAGACCTCTCTCTGCCCACCCTGCCTTCCCCCATCTGTACTCAAAGGGCTCCGTGGTGACAACGGCAACGTGGCAACGTTGATTCAGCAAATAGTCTCGGCCACCACGGAGGGCCCTTGCTAGGGGACCCCAATGCAAACAACCTTGCCGATGTTTGAGTATTGCAAGTTTGGGAGAAGGTCGTTTGGCAAATTGGGACACGCACATTGTCGAGTATCCGTCCTGTACATCACTCGCCGTGGGTAAATGTTTGCATTAGTCTTGACCCCCAGGACATGTTTGCGTTGAGCTGGACGGGGTATTTGTTGTGGCATGCTTGCAAAATAACGTTCCTTATTGTGTACTGAAGCTCTGGTGCCACTCTGGCTAGGAAGACACTCAGACCTACCCCTTGTGTAACAGCCAAACGTCACAGGTAGCCTACAAGTTCTTCGTTTGTCCTTTTTCTAGAGCAGGGGTCTCCAACCTTGGCCACTTTAAGACTTGTGGACTTCAACTCCCAGAATTCCCCAGCCATCTTTTCCAGCTGTTCTCTAGAACAAGGGTCTCCAACATTGGCCACTTTAAGACTTGTGGACTTCAACTCCCAGAATTCCCCAGCCATCTTTTCCAGCTGTTCTCTAGAACAAGGATCTCCAACATTGGCCAGTTTAAGACTTGTGGACTTCAACTCCCAGAATTCCCCAGCCATCTTTTCCAGCTGTTCTCTAGAACAAGGGTCTCCAACATTGGCCACTTTAAGACTTGTGGACTTCAACTCCCAGAATTCCCCAGCCATCTTTTCCAGCTGTTCTCTAGAACAAGGATCTCCAACATTGGCCAGTTTAAGACTTATGGACTTCAACTCCCAGAATTCCCCAGCCATCTTTTCCAGCTGTTCTCTAGAACAAGGATCTCCAACATTGGCCACTGTAAGACTGATGGACTTCAACTCCCAGAATTCCCCAGCCATCTTTTCCAGCTGTTCTCTAGAACAAGGGTCTCCAACATTGGCCACTTAAAGACTTATGGACTTCAACTCCCAGAATTCCCCAGCCATCTTTTCCAGCTGTTCTCTAGAACAAGGGTCTCCAACATTGGCCACTTAAAGACTTATGGACTTCAACTCCCAGAATTCCCCAGCCATCTTTTCCAGCTGTTCTCTAGAACAAGGGTCTCCAACATTGGCCACTTAAAGACTTATGGACTTCAACTCCCAGAATTCCCCAGCCATCTTTTCCAGCTGTTCTCTAGAACAAGGGTCTCCAACATTGGCCACTTAAAGACTTATGGACTTCAACTCCCAGAATTCCCCAGCCATCTTTTCCAGCTGTTCTCTAGAACAAGGGTCTCCAACATTGGCCACTTAAAGACTTATGGACTTCAACTCCCAGAATTCCCCAGCCATCTTTTCCAGCTGTTCTCTAGAACAAGGGTCTCCAACATTGGCCACTTAAAGACTTATGGACTTCAACTCCCAGAATTCCCCAGCCATCTTTTCCAGCTGTTCTCTAGAACAAGGGTCTCCAACATTGGTCACTTAAAGACTTATGGACTTCAACTCCCAGAATTCCCCAGCCATCTTTTCCAGCTGTTCTCTAGAACAAGGGTCTCCAACATTGGCCACTTAAAGACTTATGGACTTCAACTCCCAGAATTCCCCAGCCATCTTTTCCAGCTGTTCTCTAGAACAAGGGTCTCCAACATTGGCCACTTAAAGACTTATGGACTTCAACTCCCAGAATTCCCCAGCCATCTTTTCCAGCTGTTCTCTAGAACAAGGGTCTCCAACATTGGCCACTTAAAGACTTATGGACTTCAACTCCCAGAATTCCCCAGCCATCTTTTCCAGCTGTTCTCTAGAACAAGGGTCTCCAACATTGGCCACTTAAAGACTTATGGACTTCAACTCCCAGAATTCCCCAGCCATCTTTTCCAGCTGTTCTCTAGAACAAGGGTCTCCAACATTGGCCACTTAAAGACTTATGGACTTCAACTCCCAGAATTCCCCAGCCATCTTTTCCAGCTGTTCTCTAGAACAAGGGTCTCCAACATTGGCCACTTAAAGACTTATGGACTTCAACTCCCAGAATTCCCCAGCCATCTTTTCCAGCTGTTCTCTAGAACAAGGGTCTCCAACATTGGTCACTTAAAGACTTATGGACTTCAACTCCCAGAATTCCCCAGCCATCTTTTCCAGCTGTTCTCTAGAACAAGGGTCTCCAACATTGGTCACTTAAAGACTTATGGACTTCAACTCCCAGAATTCCCCAGCCATCTTTTCCAGCTGTTCTCTAGAACAAGGGTCTCCAACATTGGTCACTTAAAGACTTATGGACTTCAACTCCCAGAATTCCCCAGCCATCTTTTCCAGCTGTTCTCTAGAACAAGGGTCTCCAACATTGGCCACTTTAAGACTTGTGGACTTCAACTCCCAGAATTCCCCAGCCATCTTTTCCAGCTGTTCTCTAGAACAAGGATCTCCAACATTGGCCAGTTTAAGACTTGTGGACTTCAACTCCCAGAATTCCCCAGCCATCTTTTCCAGCTGTTCTCTATGGGGAATTCTGGGAGTTGAAGTCCACAAGTCTTAAAGTGACTAAGGTTGGAGACCCTTGTTCTAGAGAACAGCTGGAAAAGAATGGAGGGTGCCCAGCCCATCCTGGTTTCCCATTTAACGCTCTGCCGCCAATTTTAAAAGATTGGTTTGGCTTGACCAATGGATGTTTCCAGAACACTTTCCCGCCACCCCCATGCCTTTTTTTCCCCTCTGTCTGAAGAGTTTAATTCAGTGATGAAATTCACATTTTTTTTTACTACCGGTTCTGTGGGCGTGGCCTGGTGGGTGTGGCTTGGTGGGCGTGGCAGGGGAAGGATACTGCAAAATCTCCATTCCCTCCCCACTCCTGGGGGGAAGGATATTGCAACATTCCCACCCCGCTCCAGGGGAAGGATACTGCAAAATCCCCATTCCCTCCCCACTCCTGGGGGAAGGACATTGCAAAATCTCCATTCCCTCCCCACTCTGGGGCCAGCCAGATGTGGTATTTGCTGGTTCTCCAAACTACTCAAAATTTCCGCTACCGGTTCTCCAGAACCTGCTGGATTTCACCCCTGGTTTTATTGCTTTTACATGTTTCACCAGATTTTATATGTTTTGTTTGCCTCTATTTGATGTTTTTAATGAATAATAGAACAATAGTTGGAAGGGACCTTGGAGGTATTCTAGTCCAGCCCCCTGCTCGAGCAGGAGACCCTACCCCATTTCAAGCAAGTGGCTGTTCAGTCTCTTCTTAAAAACCTCCAGTGATGGAGCACCCACAACTTCTGGTGGCAAGCAGTTCCACTGGTTAGTTGTCCTCACGGTTAGGAAGTTTCTCCTTAATTCCAGGTTGCTTCTCTCCTTGATTACCGTAGTTTCCATCCGTTGCTTCTTGTCCTGCCTTCAGGCGCTTTGAAGAATAGCTTGACTCCCTCTTCTGTGGGGCAGCCCCTCAGATATTGGAAGATTGCTATCATGTCTCCCCTAATCCAGTGGTGAAATGTAAAATTTGTTACTACTGGTTCTGTGGGCTATCATGTGGTGGTGGTGGTGGGGGTCTGATGTGACTGGGTGGGCGTGGCCAACTTTTTTTTTTTTTGCTTTTAAAAGCATTCTTTCTACAACCTTAAGAGGTTGCAGAAAAAAATGCTTTTAACAGCCTCTGACGATCCCAGCTGAGTCGCACGATCATCAGAGGCTTTTTTTTTTTTTTACTTTTAAAAGCATTTTTTCCTGCAATCTCTTCGGCCGAAAAAATGCTTTTAAAAGTAAAAAAAAAAAAAAAAGCCTCTGATGATCGCATGGCTCAGCTGTGCATGGGGGGGCCAGGGATTTTTGCTACCAGTTCTCCGAACCACCCGCCACCATCGCTACCAGATCGGGTGATCCGGTCCGAACTGGGAGCATTTCATCTCTGTGTCACCCCTAGTCCTTCTTTTCATCAAACTAGCCATGCCCAGTTCCTGCAACCTTTCTTCGTATGTTTCATCCTCCAGTCCCCTCATCATCTTTGTTGCTCTTCTCTGCACTCTTTCCAGAGTCTCAACATCTTTTTTACATCGAGGCGACCAAAACTGAATGCAATATTCCAAGTGTGGCCTCACCAAGTCCTTATAAAGTGGTATTAACACTTCACGTGATCTTGATTCTATCCCTCTGTTGATGCAGCCCAGAATTGTGTTGGCTTTTTTGGCAGCTGCTGCACACGGCTGGCTCATATCTAAATGGTTGTCCACTAGGACTCCAAGATTCCTCTCACAGTTGCTACTATTGAGTGAGGTACCATACTGTACCTGTGCATTTTGTTTTCCTTGCCTAAACTTTTTTCACCCTTGAATTTCATTTGGTTAGATAGCACCCAATGCTCAAGTCTGTCGAGATCCTTCTGTATCTTGAGCCTATCTTAAGGTTGACTCAGCCTTCCATCCTTCCAAGGTGGGTAAAATGAGGACCCAGATCGTTGGGGGCAATCGACTGTAAACCGCTTACAGAGGGCTACAAAGCCCTATGAAGCGGTATATAAGTCTAAGTGCTATTGCTATCTTCTGGAGTGTTGGCTATTCCTGCCAGCTTGGTGTCATCTGAAAATTTGATGAGTTCCCCATCTATCCCCTCGTCCAAGTCATTGATGAAGATGTTGAAGAGTACTACTAGGCCTAAAACAGAGCCTTGGGGTACCCTGTTGCATATTTCCCTGTGTGGTCTTACCAAGGCATTATAAGGTAAAGACTAAGACATATGTGCCAGTTGTTCCCGACTCTAGGGGGCGGTGCTCATCTCCTTTTCAAAGCCGAAGAGCCAGCGCTGTCCGAAGACCCCTCCGTGATCATGCGACCAGCATGACTCAACGCCAAAGGCGCACGGAACACTGTTCCCTTCCCACCAAAGGTGGTCCCTATTTTCCTACTTGCATTTTTTTACGTGCTTTCGAACTGCTAGGTTGGCAGAAACTGGGACAAGTCACGGGAGCTCACCCTGTGACGCGGCACTAGGGATTCGAACCGCCGAACTGCCGACCTTTCGATCGATAAGCATTATAAAGGCATTATAAAGTGGGACTCTAATGTCACGTGATCTCGATTCTATCGCTCTGTTATAATACATCCGAGGACTGCTATAGTGGCTTTTTTTGGCATATCCTCTCCGGCGTGACCCACAAGTCGGCAACGAGGCAGTTAAAAATTTGGAGCAGGCAAGCAGCCCGCAGGAGTTGGTGCTTTGGAGTTGAGGGGGTCCTGGGGACGCCAGCCTGTCTCTTAAACTTTCTGGCTTTTCCCAAGTGCCTCAACGTAGGAAGAACATTTCATAAATCACTCGAGATTAGAGTCCCAGTTGCTCCAACTCAGGCAGGCCTGCCCTGCTTAACGTCAAAGCCTCACGTATTACTTTAGCAGCCGTCCTTTTCTTTATTAAATCTCCTTTGGGGCGGGGAGGGAAAACAGGAGAGAACAAAAAAAAAAGGGGGAAGAAATAATAATGATGATCTTTCCAGTAAGAGGAGAAGAAGCTTACAAGGGTTTAGAAAGTTATCTGTGAGGTTACAGGTAGTCCTCGACTTACGACGGCAATGAAAGGCCAAAATTTTCGGTGGCCTCCCCCATGCCATAATAAGCCAGTCTGGCCTAGTACAAGTAGTCCTGGACTTACGACCTCATAGCAAAATTACTGTTGCTATGTGGGACAGTTGTGAAATGAATGTTGACCTGCTGTGTGACCTTCCTTGCCACAGTTGTTAAGTGAAGCACTGTCATCGTTAAGCTAGTAACATCGTTAAGTGAAACTGGCTTTCCCCGTTGACTTTGCTTGTCAGGAGGTTGCAAAAAGGGATCAGGTGACACCCTCCCCCCCCCCGGGACAACTGTGACAGTCATAAATATGAGTCAGTTGCCGAGCGTCTGAATTTGAATCACCAGGATGCTGCAAGGGTCATAAGTGTGAAAAACGACCGTAAGTCACTTTTTTTCAGTGCCGTCGTAACTTTGAACTGTTTCAGGGAGCGGGTGAAAAACGGGTTTTGGGTACCGTTTTGGAAAAGACACCAAATTAATGGATTCTAAAAGCTGTGTTTTTTTTATTATTGTTTGTTTGTTTGTTTCCAAAAAAAAAAACCCAACATCAATCATGTCATGCGATGGACTTTTACTCAAACCAGAAGCTTTGCTTTCTTCTAATTTATTTTATTTCAAAAGGAAGAAGGCACAGTGGGAGGAATAACTTCCCCCCCCCCTCTCCTTTCTGCAAACTGCCTGATTTGGTGCTTTTTCCAATGAAAGAAGTGACACTTGCTCACTCTGTTTTGATGAAAGCTCAAAATTCCCTTGCTGAGGATTTTACCGGAAAATTATAGTAAAGAAAATGTATATTTGATTATCCGTGTTATAACAGCAGTTTAGGATTGTATTTGCACAAAATTGGAAAAGTGAAGAGATCCCTACAGATGAGAATGTGATTAGGAAAATACTAGAATGTGCAGAAATGAATGACTGACACTGGCTATCAAAGAGAAAGAACAAACTGATTATTATACAATTTGGGGATCTTTGTATCGGTGGTTAGAGAATAGACATACGAACAGTGATGGGTTTCAAAATTTGTTACTACCGGTTCTGTGGGTGTGGCTTGGTGGGCGTGGCATGGCTTGGTGGGCGTGGCAGGGGAAGGATACTGTAAAATCTCCATTCCCACCCCACTCCAGGGGAAGAGTACTGTAAAATCCCCATTTCCTCCCGATCAGCTGGGACTCTGGAGGCAGAGAATAGATGGGGGCAGGGCCAGTCAGAATTTTTACTACCGGTTCTCCGAACTACTCAAAATTTCCGCTACCGGTTCTCCCGAACTGGTCAGAACCTGCTGAAAAACCCACCTCTGCATACGAACTAATAGTAAAAGAAGTTATTTAAAGTATAGAAAATGTATTAACGGTCAATATAATTAACAGAGTTAAATAAATCACAATGGGATTGTTATAATATTAGATACTTAAGATATTGGAAATTAAGCCAATGAAATAAGATTGTCTATTTGAATGTTGGCACAAAACATTTGTACCCAGACAGCACAGCGGTTAATGGAAAATGGATTGGTTATATAAAAATAAAATTAGAAAAACTTTTTTTAAAAGTGCCTGCCCTCCCAGTCCCCTTTTTAATCATTCCCCCCCCCTTTTTTTTAATTTGATTTATATGCCGCCCTTCTCCGGAGACTCAGGGTGGTTTACAGTGCGTTAAGCAATAGCCTTCATACTTTTGTATATTTATACAAAGTCAGCTTATTGCCCCCACAATCTGGGTCCTCAATTTACCTACCTTAGAAAGGATGGAAGGCTGAGTCAACCTTGAGCCTGGCAAGATTCGAACTTACTTTAATTGCAGACAGCTGGTGTTAAATTACAGTGCTTTAGTCTGCAGAGCTATCCAGGCTCTTTCTCCAATTCTTGTTTTATTTATTATTTTTAATGGTCTTATCTCCAGGCCTTGTGGGTTTTTTTTGGGGGGGGGGGGGTTGGCTCGGTGGCTAGCCTTGAACTGGCGAAGGGACATGAAAGGTGTGTGGTTAAATCAAAGCAAATCCCTTTGCGCCTCTTTTTTTTTTTTTTTTGGCTTCACAATTTTCAGCATCTGGGTTTCGACAATTGATTTAGGGATAGGTTGTCCTCTCCATCTTCCCCCGCAACCCCCCCCTCCATCTGACGGATGGCTCTAAAGCCAAGAGAGATGCTGGTGAATGTTAACAGACACCTGTAAAAGATTTCCCCAGGAAAGGGAAAAAGGGAGGTCACCGTTTTACCTGCAACCAATAACTCTCCCAGATGAGTGCGTGTCCCCCAAATCTCCAGAGCAAATACTGGGTTCAGGTTATATCCCTCTTGTGCCTCATTTTTGTCTCCGTTATTCATTGGTGCTGTTTTGTTTTGTTTTGTTTCAAAAAAAAAAAGAAGAAGAAGAAAATTGCCTTACTTAGTAAAAACAGAAGAAAGAAAAGCAAAATATAACAATAGTACAGGTAGATGTCTATGGAGATTCTTTAGAATAGAATAACAGAGTTGGAAGGGACCTTGGAGGTCTTCTAGTCCAACCCCCTGCTTAGGCAGGAAACCCTACAACACTTCAGACAAATGGTTATCCAGCCTCTTCTTAAAAACTTCCAGTGTTGGAGCATTCACAACTTCTAGTGGCAAGTTGTTCCACTGGTTAATTGTTCTAACTGTCAGGAAATTTCTCCTTAGTTCCAGGTTGCTTCTCTCCTTGATGAGTTTCCACCCGTTGCTTCTTCTCCTGCCCTCAGGTGCTTTGGAGAATAGCTTGACTCCCTCTTCTTTGTGGCAGCCCCTGAGATATTGGAATATACTGCTATCATGTCTCCTCTGGTCCTTCTTTTCATCAAACTAAACATACTCAGTTCCTGCAACTGTTCTTCATAGGTTTTATCCTCCAGTCCCCTCATCATCTTTGTTGCTCTTCTCTGCATTCTTTCTAGAGTCTCAATCATCCAGGTCTTGGTTGTCCCAAAGGTGTTTTTTCCAGAGACACCTGGACTTTTGGGTTTTTCTTTGGAGGCATTTCGCTTCTCATCCCAGAAGCTTCTTCAGCTCTTCTTCTCTCAGAGCTGAAGAAGCTTCTCGGATGAGAAGTGAAACATCTTCAAAGAAAAAGAAGAGCCTTGGTGGCGCAGTGGACTAAACTGCTGCTGTTAAAGTAGTACTTAGCTGCCAGCTGCCTGCAATTACTGCCAGTTCAAATCTCAGCAGGCTCAAGGTTGACTCAGCCTTCCATCCTTCCGAGGTAGGTAAAATGAGGACCCGGATTGTGGGGGCAACTAAGCTGACTTTGTATAAAAAAAAGAACACCACTTGGGGGGGCCCGAAAGCCCTACTAAGCAGGTATATACAAAAGTATGAAGGCTATTGCTTAACGCATTGTAAGCCGCCCTGAGTCTCCGGAGAAGGGCGGCATATATAAATCGAACAAATAAATAAATAAATAAATAAATAAATAAATAAATAAATAAATAAATAAATAAATAAATAAATAAGTAAGTAAGTAAGTAAGTAAGTAAGTAAGTAAGTAAGTAAGTAAGTAAGCAAATAAATAAATAAATAAATAAATAAATAAATAAATAAATAAATAAATACCCAAAAGTCCAGGTGCCTCTGGTAAAAGCACTTTTGGGGCAATAATACAGGTAGTCCTCGACTTACGAGCCACAATGGAGCCCAGAATTTCCGTTGTTCAAGTGAGACATTTGTTAAGTGAATTTTGCCCTGTTTTACGACTTTTCTTGCCCCAGTTGTTAAGTGAATCGCTGCAGTGGAAGGGATACTACAGGAATGGTTGCTAGTTGAGGATGTATGGACCTGTATGGACCAAAGGGTTAGGAGCTAGGGGCTGACTCTTGCAAAACCAGCAGAAGTATTTATTCAGCTGGGCGACTTGGGTGTTTAAAGAAGGGCAATTAGCATGTCAGAAGTGTGCCGTCTCCAGGACGGAACAGGGGTGTGTGTGTGTGACCCTGTTTGTGCAAGGGTGGGAAGCCAAAAAGGAGCAGGGGGTTATCTTCAGATCATCACTGGTGGCCCTGAAGCCGTCTCTGGGACAGGCGGTTTTATTAGGAGACAAGAAAGCCATAAAAGGAACAAGACCTCCAATCACCAGAGAAGCAGGTGATGGGAAGGCAGTTGACAGCTGGATTTCAAAGCCATTGAAGACCTGAGCCAGAAGTGGCCCCGGCTAATAGGCTGCAGCTGGGGAAATCCTTTGGGAAGAGGTTGACCCTGGTCAAGGGTTTTATAGCTGTTGCAATCCCCGTCTTTAGAATTGTCATGGCACACGGTGTCTCTTAGTGATCGGCCAAAAGTTACCCACTTGGCTTTCATGCCTAAGGCAGGATTAGAACTCACAGTCTCCTGGTGATTGGCCCGAAGTCACCCAGCTGGCTTTCATGCTTAAGTCAAGACTAGAACTCTCAGTCACCTGGTAATTGGCCTGAAGTCACTCAACTGGCTTTCATGCCTAAGGGAGGACTAGAACTCACCGTCTCCTGGTGATTGGCCCAAAATCACCCAACCGGCTTTTATGCCTAAGGGAGAACTAGAACTCACTGTCTCCTGATGATTGGCCTGAAGTCACCCAATTGGCTTTCATGCCTAAAGGAGGACTAGAACTCACAGTCTCCTGGTGATTGGCCTGAAATCACCCAGCTGGCTTTTATGCCTACGGGAGGACTAGAACTCACTGTCTCCTGGTGTTTGGCCTGAAGTCACCCAACTGACTTTTATGCCTAAGGGAGGACTAGAACTCACTGTCTCCTGGTGATTGGCCCAAAGTCACCCAGCTGGCTTTCATGCCTAAGGCGGGACTAGAACTCACCGTCTCCTGGTGATTGGCCCAGAGTCACCCAGCTGGCTTTCATGCCTAAGGCAGGACTAGAACTCACCGTCTCCTGGTGATTAGCCTGAAGTCACCCAATTGGCTTTCATGCCTAAGGGAAGACTAGAACTCACTGTCTCCTGGTGATTGGCCCAAAATCACCCAACCGGCTTTCATGCCTAAGGGAGGACTAGAACTCACAGTCTCCTGGTGATTGGCCTGAAATCACCCAGCTGGCTTTTATGCCTACGGGAGGACTAGAACTCACTGTCTCCTGGTGTTTGGCCTGAAGTCACCCAACTGACTTTTATGCCTAAGGGAGGACTAGAACTCACCGTCTCCTGGTGATTGGCCCAAAGTCACCCAGCTGGCTTTCATGCCTAAGGCGGGACTAGAACTCCCCGTCTCCTGGTGATTGGCCCAGAGTCACCCAGCTGGCTTTCATGCCTAAGGCGGGACTAGAACTCCCCGTCTCCTGGTGATTGGCCCAGAGTCACCCAGCTGGCTTTCATGCCTAAGGAAGAACTAGAACTCACCGTCTCCTGATGATTGGCCTGAAGTCACCCAATTGGCTTTCATGCCTAAGGGAGGACTAGAACTCACCGTCTCCTGGTGATTGGCCCAAAATCATCCAAGGGCTGGAAGGGATCTCAGAGATCTTCTAGTCCAACCCCTTGCTCAAGGCAGAAGACTTTACCCCATCCCGTTCCAATGGTTAACCAACCTATCTTTGAAACCCTCCGGTGATGACTTTGGGAGGCAAGCTATGGCGTTGGTTAATTGTTCTCACTGTCAGAGGAAAACGTGAGCATTCTTCGCTCTCGGTCGGCACCCCCGAGTGCCTCCCCTGCCCCTCATATCTCCAATCACCCCAGCTCCACTTCCTGAAGACCCTCCTCCTTGCGAAAAGTCTCTGACAGTCTCAAGAGTCTTCAGAATTAATTAGAGCATCTTTCGGAAACTTCACGCTAGAGACGCTGGCTGCGAGAATCCAGAATCTGTTCCCAAGCCCTCCTCCCCTTAATTGCTCTAACCCCTGGCCTCTCCACTTATCTCTCTTAACACACCCACCAGTGAGGGGTTTGGCCCCTGCCGTTCCCTCCCAACACACTCAAGCATTTTAACTTATCAAGCCTTCCGTTGCTTCTCCTGGTTTTCCCTTTCTTCTTCGTCTTTCTTTTAAAAATGAAATTCTATATTCCGGTTAAATGTCGATGGATGGAGATTCCCCATCATCCAGGTCATGGCTGTCCCAAAGGTGCTTTTTTGTCAAGAGGCAACTGGACTTTTCTTTGAAGACGTTTTGCTTCTCATCCAAGCAGCTTCTTCAGCTGTGATTGGATAGTGGGGAAGGGAAGGATGTATACTCCTTGCAGGCATTCTTTTATATATATTTTGCAGATATATATATATATTATATATCCCCCTTTTAGGGATATATCCACAATTACACGGGAAGAAACCCAAAATATTAACTATACACACACACACACACACACACACACACACACACACACACACACACACACATATATATATATGCATATTCTTTCTAGCCAGAAAAAGAAAAAGACACACACACACACACACACACACACACACACACACATATATATATATGAAAGTTGGACCATAAGAAAGGCTGAGCGCCAAAGAACGGAGGCCTTTGAACTCTGGTGCTGGAGAAGACTCCATTGAGTCCCTTGGACTGCAAGGCGATCCAACCGGTCAGTCCTAGAGGAGATCAACCCTGACTGCTCTTTAGAAGGCCAGATCCTGAAGAGGAAACTCAAATACTTTGGCCACCTAATGAGAAGGAAGGACTCACTGGAGAAGAGCCGAATGCTGGGAAAGATTGAGGGCAAAAGGAGGAGAAGGGGACGGCAGAGAACGAGGTGGCTGGATGGAGTCACTGAAGCAGTTGGTGTGAGCTTAAATGGACTCCAGAGGATGGTAGAGGACAGGAAGGCCTGGAGGAACGTTGTCCATGGGGTCACGCTTTTAAGGGACGTGGTAGCTCAGTGGCTAAGACGCTGAGCTTGTCGATCGAAAGGTCGGCAGTTCAGCGGTTCGAATCCCTAGTGCCGCGTAACAAGGGTGAGTTCCCGTTAGCTTGTCCCAGCTTCTGCCAACCTAGCAGTTCAAAAGCAGGTAAAAAATGCAAGTAGAAAATTAGGGACCACCTTTGGTGGGAAGGGAACAGCGTTCCGTGCGGCTTTGGCGTTGAGTCATGCCAGCCACATGACCACGGAGACGTCTTCGGACAGCGCTGGCTCTTCAGCTTTGGAACGGAGAGCGACTAGCACATATGCGCGAGGGGAACCTTTACCTTTACCTATTCTGCTTTTATTTTATTGCAATTAATTTTGGCATGCCGTTGACGGCTGTCCTCGGAAACCTTGCAAAACTTCTAACAGCCAGGGATTGCCCCGGCTCAGTTCTGAAAGCTGGGAACATAAAGACTTTTTTTTAAAAAAAAACAAAACTCAAGATCCGACTATGATCCACTGAAACGACAAGGGGGATAAAGAAGGGAAGAGGAAGCTATAAAAAGAACTGTCCTTGTTCTGAAAAGTCTTAACTGGAGACTTACATGTGTTTTGTGTTTGCCCTTCAGCGGGGCCTTGTCAACTTCAGTGTGAAATCAAGATTTCACAAATCAGGTCCTTTGTGATGCGAGAGATAAATTCGTTGCTACAGGGCTGCAGCCAGAATCGTGGTGCCCTTCAGTCTGATAATGTCGCACCACTGATTGCAGAAGAAATTCACAACACTGGCGGGCCGGGGGGGGGGGTCAATTGAGGACGAGGCTGACCCAGGTGTGAACTCCTACGGTGCCTTGAAGAGTTCTGGGTGGGGTTTTGTTTTGTTTTTTGATCTACCTAACTCACCTGGATGTTTGTGAGGATATAAAGAAGGTCATGGAAGATAAGAGAACTGTTTAATGGAAGATGGATGATTTGTATTAAAATAAAATAAAAATTTTAGATAGATAGATAGATAGATAGATGATAGATAGATCCTTAAACGGAAGTCTTTCTAAATTATTGGCATTCGGTGGGGACCAATCCTATTATAAGGGGAGGGGAGGAGAGGAGAGGAGAGGAGAGGAGAGGAGAGAATAACATAGTTGGAAGGGACCTTGGAGGTCCTCTAGTCCAACTTCCTGCTCAGGCAGGAAACCCCTATATACCGTTTCAGACAAATGGTTGTCCAACCTCTTCTTAAAAACTTCCAGTGTTGGAGCATTTACAACTTCTGGTGGCAAGTTGTTCCACTGATTAATTGTTCTCACTGTCAGGAAATTCCTCCTTACTTCTAGGTTGCTTCTCTCCTTGATTAGTTTCCACCCATCGCTTCTTGTTCTGCCCTCAGGTGCTTTGGAGAATAGCTTGACTCCCTCTCCTTTGTGGCAATAATTTCATTATTAAACCATCAAACAAGCTGACACATTTTGATGAAAGCATAAATGTTTAAAACCCCCACTGCAAAACCCCTAAGGTGTTGTGACTCCGACCCCCGAGGCCGACTTATCGGAGGGAGAAGGCTCCGAACATGAAGGAGAGGAGTTGGCCGGGCCTCCCTCTCCAGGACCCTCCTCTCTGGCAATGCCTCAGATGTCTCCCGAAGGAGAAGAGATTGGCCAGGAGCCAGGTATCTCCTCACAATCGGACAGTGACGGAGATATGTCTTGGCTAGATCCACGCCAGTGTCGGAGAGACAAGTGCACGCAGCAGAAAAGGAGGCGTGCCAGAGATTAAGCTGAGTCACTGGACCACACCCCACAGGGGATAAAAGGGGGTGAGGTGGCCATTCAGACTCTGTGACGGACAAAACTAACTACTAGCGAGTCACATTGTATCTTTGAAACAACGTTATCTGCCTTGGATTTAATACGGACTGGACTTAACAATTCTTGAACTGTGTGTATCTTGTTTGGGTTTATCTGACGGAGGAACAACCCCTCCCTCTATGAGTAAAGTTCCTGGCAAGCAACTACTGGGTTGCTGCCAATCCTCTTATCAAAAGAATTTGTTGTCTGCCAGTTTTATTTAACCTCTGGCTGTCTGTTTGTGTGCGTGTGTGAGATGGGGACAGAACATAAGATGCGATTATCACCCTACCAACTTGACCTGGTAGAAGTTGGAGAAATGAGTATGCTGGAATTGGGGATGTCTAGTTTGGTGAAAAGAAGGACCAGGGGTGACATGATAGCAGCCATCTAATATTGGAGGGGCTACACCAAAGAAGAGGGAGTCAAGCTACTCTCCAAAGCACCTGAAGGCAGGACAAGAAGCAACGGATGGAAAGTAATCAAGGAGAGAAGCAACTTAGAACTAAGGAGAAATTTCCTGACAGTGAGAACAATTAATCAGTGGAACAACTTGCCACCAGAAGTTATGGGTGCTCCATCACTGGAAGTTTTTAAGAAGAGACTGGACAACCATAAGTCTGAAATGGGATAGGGTCTCCTGCCTGAGCAGGGGGTGGGACTAGAAGACCTCCAAGGTCCCTTCCAACTCTGTTATTCTATATTCTAAGCCCGTTGGAGGAAGACCGGATGAATCTACCTCTTGCGGGCTGGCACCCTTTGTAGATACCATGAACAGAAGTTCCAAAATGATCAACACTGACAAGTAATGATTTATAAACAATCATTCAACCCTTAGTGGAAGATCACTTAAACATGAGCTAGGAGTGTGCGGCAGCAGCCAAAATAGCTAATACAATCCTTGGTTGTATAAACAGAGGCATAGAATCAAAATCACATGAAGTCTTAGTACCGCTTTATAAAGCCTTAGTAAGGCCACATCTGGAATCCTGCATCCAGTTTTGGTCCCCACATTACAAAAAAAAGATGTTGAGACTGTGGGAAAAAAGTGCAAAGAAGAGCAACTAAGCCAGGGATGAAATGCTCCTGGCTCGGACCGGATCGCCCGATCCGGTAGCGATGATGGCGGATGGTTCAGAGAACCGGTAGCAAAAATCCCTGCCTCCCACCCCCCACCATGCCCAGCTGAGCCGCACGATCATCAGAGGCTTTTTTTCCCTTACTTTTGAAAGCATTTTTTCCACAACCTCTTCCGACGAAAAAATGCTTTTAAAAGTAAAAAAAAAAAAAGCCTCTCCTGATCAGGGAACTCAGCTGGGATCGTCAGAAGCTTTTCAAAGCATTTTTTTCTGCAACCTCTTAGCTGAAGAGGTAGTAAAAAAAATGCTTTGAAAAGTCTCTGACGATCCCAGCTGAATTCCCTGATCGGCAGAGAGGTTTTTCAAAGCATTAGAAAAAATGCTTTTAAAAGTTAAAAGAAAAAAAAGCCTCTGATGATCGCGTGGCTCAGCTGGGATCGTCAGAGGCTTTTCAAAGCATTTTTTTCTGCATCCTCTTGGGCGAAGAGGTGGTAAAAAAAATGCTTTGAAAAGTCTCTGACAATCCCAGCTGAGTTCCCTGATCAGCAGAGGCTTTTTTCAAAGCATTAGAAAAAATGCTTTTAAAAGTAAAAAAAAAAGCCTCTGATGATCGCGCGGCTCAGCTGGGATCGTCAGAGGCTTTTCAAAGCATTTTTTTCTGCAACCTCTTAGCCGAAGAGGTGGTCAAAAAAAATGCTTTGAAAAGTCTCTGACAATCCCAGCTGAGTTCCCTGATCAGCAGAGGCTTTTTTCAAAGCATTAGAAAAAATGCTTTTAAAAGTAAAAAAAAAAGCCTCTGATGATCGCGCGGCTCAGCTGGGATCGTCAGAGGCTTTTCAAAGCATTTTTTTCTGCAACCTCTTAGCCGAAGAGGTGGTTAAAAAAAATGCTTTGAAAAGTCTCTGACGATCCCAGCTGAGTTCCCTGATCGGCAGAGAGGCTTTTTTCAAAGCATTAGAAAAAATGCTTTTAAAAGTTAAAAAAAAAAAGCCTCTGATGATCCCGCGGCTCAGCTGGGATCGTCAGAGACTTTTCAAAGCATTTTTTTTACCACCTCTTCGGACAAGAGGTTGCAGAAAAAAATGCTTTGAAAAGTCTCTGACGATCCCAGCTGAGTTCCCTGATCGGCAGAGAGGCTTTTCAAAGCATTAGAAAAAATGCTTTGAAAAGTTAAAAAAAAAAAAAAAAGTTGGCCACGCCCACCCCAGTCACATTACCCCCCCCACACACACACACACACCAAGCCACGCCCACAGAACCGGTAGTAACAAATCACCCCTGAACTAAGACGATCAAAGGCCTGGGGACCAAAACATACGAAGAACGGTTGCAGGAATCAGGCATGGCTAGTCTAGCGAAAAGAAGGACTAGGAGGAGGCCATGATCAGTGGCGGTATTCGAACCGGTAGTGGCGAACTGCAGGTGGGCCCGCATACCCACCCTGGTGCTATGCCACGTTTAGCCACCTTTTCTAAGCCGCGCGCACGCGTGCGAGCCGTGCGTGCGAGCAAAGAGCCTGTGTGAAAAGAGACTGTAGTACAGTGGACTAAAGCACTGTGATTAACATCTGCTGCCTGCAATTACTGCAAGTTCGAATCTCACCAGGCTCAAGGTTGACTCAGCCTTCCATCCTTTCTAAGGTGGGTAAATTGAGGACCCAGTTTGTGGGGGCAATAAGCTGACTTTGTATAAATATTCAAAAGGATGAAGGGTATTGCTTAATGCATTGTAAGCCGCCCTGAGTCTCCGGAGAAGGGCGGCATATAAATTAAAGCAAAATAAAAAAGCACATGCGTGGAAGCCCCCTGTGCTCACATTTTCGGCGCGTGGTGAACCGGTTGTAAAATGATGTCAAAATCACCTCCGGACATGATAGCAGTATTCCAGTATTTGCAAGGGCGCCAGAAAGAAGAGTTTAGTTTAGTTTTAGTTTAGTTTTATTAAATTTGTATACCGCCCTACTCCCGAAGGACTCAGGGCGGTGAACAGGCACAGGATAAAATACAGAAATACAAAAGTTAAAAACAATTTAAAACCAAATTAAATAATATTGGCCCACGACAATTAAAATCCCAATAAATTTAAAACTAAATTAAAATTTCAATTTAAAATTTAAAAGAAAGGGGAGAAAAATTAGGCCAGGCCGGCTTGCTGGAATAAGAGGGTCTTAAGAGCACGGCGGAAGGTGCGTAGATCCGGGATCCTCCGTATCTCCGGGGGGAGCTCGTTCCAGATAGTGGGTGCCCCCACAGAGGGTGGACAGCCATTAGTCCGGAACGATCAGGTGACCTGCTTCAGCAGAAGGTTGGACTAGAAGACCTCCGAGGTCCCTTTTGACTCTACGGTTCTGTATTGTGCATCTCCCGGATTCTGATTGGAGCCGATAGGCCTCCTCCAGAAGAAAGCAGCCCCAGGGTCATGCCGGGCAGGAGGCGGTGGCAGGAGTTCCTTTGTCGGCAAACACCGGCCGATCAAGGAAACACGAGTATATCTGACACGTTGTCAGCTCTGGGTGTTTGCTTACAGCTGGTGCCCTCGTTCCTGCCTCCGCCTTTGCTCCTGGTCCCAGGAAGGGTGCTGTGAATTAAAAGCGCTTTCTTCGCCCCGATCGAGTCAAGTGGTGTGAACTCCACTTGTCTCGGGGACCACATTCCTGCGGGGGAGAGTCAGCTCCTTGATGGGCCTTCTCTCCTCCAAGTTGCACGTTCCTCGGGCTCCCGAGCACACGGGGTGGGGTGGGGTGGGGGGCAGAGGCCTCTCGGATAACCCTTGCCTTGAGCTGATAAGGCAAAAATGCAGGGTCAACCTTTGGCCTCCTCCGAATCTGGCTAAGGGAACCCTTTGAGGTTGGAGGCTCAACCGGAATTTTGGTCTTTTGTTTCGTTTTTTTTGAGCATTTAGAAGAGAATAGAGCTGGAAGGGGCCTTGGAGATCGTCTAGTCCAATAAGGTCAAGCAGGAGACCTTATAACAGTGATGGCGAATCTTTTTGGCACTGACTGCCAAAAATGCATGCCCATGATGCATGCACATGCATCAGAGGTAGAGTTGCCAAGTGTCCACTATTTGTGCTTTTTTCACATTATGTTCACTATTTTTTTTTTTCACAAAATAGTGGACATTTTTTTTATTCAAAAGCTTCGTGATGAAATGGTACGTCATCTAAAGCTGTACAGTCTAAGAGAATAAGGATAGGAGAATCGCCTTTTGTCTTGCTGGAATAGAAGAATCTTAAGAGCACGGCGGAAAGTGCGTAGATCCGGGATCCTCCGTATCTCTGGTTCTTTGGCTCCGTATCTCTGATTCTTTGGCTCCGTATCTCTGATTCTTTAAAAACCTCCAGTGATGGAGCACCCACAACTTCTGGTGGCAAGCTGTTCCACTGGTTAATTGTCCTCCCTGTTAGGGAATTTCTCCTCAATTCCAGGTTGCTTCTCTCCTTGATTCGTTTCCATCCATTGTTTCTTTTTCTTGCCTTCAGGTGCTTTAGAAAATAGAATGGACCATTGACCATTCAGTTAGTAACTGGCTCAAAGTTGACTCATCCTTCCGTCCTTCCGAAGTCGGTCAAATGAGGACCCAGATTATTGGGGGGGCCAATATGCTGACTCTGTAAACCGCTTAGAGAGGGCTGTAAAAGCCCCGTGAAGCGCTATATAAGTCTCAAGTTGCTTATTGCTACCACGGTGACACATTGGTGACCTCAGTGCTTTTTCCCGGCAGCGTCGTGCTTTCCGTGCCAGATTGCCACATCTTTGGGGCAGGAAAGCCGGGACGGTCAGCTGGGTGTATCACAAATAGCCTCCGGTCCGGTTGGGAAATCAGGAAGGTTGCATGGACATTCATCAAAGCGGGATGAATCAGAGAGAGAGAGAGAGAGAGAGAGAGATGGTAGTCATTGTTTACTTGGAAGTCTCCCAATGAAGCAACTGAAAAATATTCTTAAGAGAGAAATGTCGCTCGGAGGTTCTCCGTCATCCAGGTCAGGCTTGTCCCAAAGATGCTTTTCTTTTTCTTTTTCTTTTTTTTCAAAAGGCACCTGGATTCTCTCTTTTTTGTTGTTGTTGTTTTGTTTTTTTTTTCCTTGAAGATGTTTCACTTCTCATCCGGGAAGCTTCTTCAGTTCTGACTTCTTAAAAGAGGGAAATTTGCTAATAACCTCGCGGAAAGCAGCTGAAGTTGCTTTCGGAGGTGTCTGTTTGGCAGCTCTTCCTTCTCTGAAGCTGCTGGTTGGCCTTGGGATGGTGACTCAGCCGCCTGGATGACATGTGCGTTGTTCGGTAGGAGAGGAATGTCCCCCAACTACCTTGATGTATAAGGCTGTCAGGGGTCTGTTTTTGATCAACAATGCCTGCTACTCTTTTTCTTTCTTTCTTTCTTTCTTTCTTTCTTTCTTTCTTTCTTTCTTTCTTTCTTTCTTTCTTTCTTTTTTCTTTCTTTCCTTCCTCCTTTCTTTCTTTCCTACCTACCTACCTTCCCTCTTTTTTCTTTCTTTTTCTTTCTTTCCTCCCTCCCTCCTTTCCTTCTGTTGTTTTCTTCCTTCCTTCCTCCCTCCCTTTCTTTGTTTTCTTCTTTCCTCCCTTCCTTCTTTCTTTCCTTCCTTCCTTTCTTTCCTTTTCTTCTTTCCTTGTTTTCTTCCTTCCTTCTTTCTTTCCTCCTTCCCTTCCTTTCTTCCCTTGTTTTCTTCTTTCCTTCCTTCCTTCCTTCTTCCTTTCTTTCCCCCTTCCTTCCTTTCTTTTCTTGTTTTCTTCTTTCCTTTCCTTTCTTTCTCTTTCTTTTTCTTTCTTTCCTTGTTTTCTTCTTTTCTTCCTTCCTTCTTTCTTTCTTTCCTCCCTTCCTTCCTTTCTTTCCTTTTCTTCTTTCCTTGTTTTCTTCCTTCCTTCCTTCTTTCCTCCTTCCCTTCCTTTCTTTCCTTGTTTTCTTCTTTCCTTCCTTCCTTCCTTCTTTCCTTCCTTCCTTCCTTTCTTTCCTTGTTTTCTTCTTTCCTTCTTTCTTTTTTCCTTGTTTTCTTTCTTTCTCTTTCTTTCTCTTTCTTTCTTTCCTTGTTTTCTTCCATCCCTCTTTCTGTCTTTCTTTCCTTGTTTTTCTTTCTTTCTCTTTCTTTCTTTCTTTCTTTCTTTCTTTCTTTCTTTCTTTCTTTCTTTCTTTCTTCTTTCTTTATTCATTTAGAAAATTTATCCACACGGCAACTCAAGGCGGCTTAATATTAAACATATTATTCTGTTTCATTAAACAGATTTAACAGAATAACAGAGCTGGAAGGGGCTTTGGAGGTCTTCTAGTCCAACCCCCTGCTATGTCATTTCTGACAAATGGCTGCCCAGTCTCTTTTTAAAAACCTCCAGTGTTGAAGCCCCCATAACTTCTGGAGGCCAGTCGTTCCACTGACCAATTGTTCTCCCTGCCAGGAAATTTCTCCTTCGTTCTAGATTGCTTGCTTGTTTGGGTGTCCCTTTATATCTGTTTTATAGGGAGGTCCATACATACGCCACTTTATTCAATAAACAAGACCTTCCCTTCTGTTTCTCAGTACAGAGTCATGTCTGTACAAGCTACCATAATATCGTTCCAAAAGATTACAGGGTTTAATAGAATATAGAATATATAGAACAATAGGGTTGGAAGGGACCTTGGAGGTCTTCTAGTCCAACCCCCTGCTCAAGCAGGAGACCCTATATAGCAGTGTTTCTCAACCTTGGAAGCTGGAAGATGGGTGGACTTCAACTCCCAGAATCCCCCAGCCAGCAACGCTGGCTGGGGGATTCTGGGAGTTGAAGTCCACCCATCTTCCAGCTTCCAAGGTTGAGAAACACTGCTATATACCATTGTAGACAAAGCGTTGTCCAATCTCTTCTTCATAATCTCCAGTGTTGGAGCAGCCACAACTTCTGGTGGCAAGTTGTTCCACTGGCCGATTGTCCTCACCATCAGGAAATTTCTCCTTCGTTCTAGGTTAGGCCTCTCCTTGTGCTAATATACAATTACACCAGGGGTGTGGGGGTCTAAATTTTTTTACTACCGGTTCTGTGGGCGTGGCTTATTTTCTGGGCGTGGCTTGATGGTCATGTGACAATTCTTGAGGATTTAGCAGAGGTACCGGTCTACCAGGCTTTTAACTGCTTGCAGAGACACCGGTCTACCTATTTGTTTTTGGAGGCACCGGTCTACTCATTCATTTTTGAAGGCACTGATCTACCCATTTGTTTTTGGAGGCACCGGTTTACTCATTCGTTTTTGGAGGCACCGGTCTACTTATTCGTTTTTGGAGGCACCGGTCTACTTATTCGTTTTTGGAAGCACCGGTTTACTCATTCGTTTTTGGACGCACCGGTCTACTCATTCATTTTCGGAGGCACCGGTCTACCACCACACTGCCTTTTAACACTGATCAGCTGTAGGGAGGCCCTTTGAAGCCCCGCGGCAAGAGTTTAAACAGTTTTTTTCCTTCTAGCCCAGTGGTCCCTTTGGGGGTCGAATGACCCTTTCACAGGAGTCGCCTAAGACCATCGGAAAACACATATTTTCAATGGTTTTAGGAATAATTTTATTGTTGGGGTCACCACAACATGAGGAACTGAATTAAAGGGTCGCAGCATGAGGAAGGTTGAGAGCCACTGTTCTAGCCGATCAGCTGGGACTCAGGAGGCAGCAATAGATTGGGGGTGGGGCCAAATAAAAGGTAAGAAAAACGCGGGGCGGTGGGGAGGGCCCAGCTCCCAAACAAAGAGAACCGGTTCCGTGATGTCATATCGTCACCGCTACCAGTTCGGCCGAACTGGGAGGAACCCACCACTGAATTACACAAAGCTAATACAATCCTTTGGTTGTATAAACAGAGGCATAGAATCAAAATCATGTGAAGTATTAGTACCGTTTTATAAAGCCTTAGTAAGGCCACAGCTGGAAGTTTCTCTGCAACCGGTTTTCAGTTCTGGCCTTGAGCCTGCAGACATGGTCATGTTCTAATCTTAAATCACTCAGTGTTGTGTTTGCCAAAATTAAAAAAATAAAATAAAATGTGACAATCCCTCTTCCTTCTGTCACATTCTCGGCAGGAAAGCTGAATTGACTCCCCAACAAGTCAATTGGACTTCTAAAAAACTTTTGTTCCTTCTTTTCCCTTCTTCCTTCCTTCCTTCCTTCCTTTCCCTCTTAAGGCAAATCCATCACAATAGAACATTTGTAAATCCGGATGGAAACTCTTGACAAGGACCTTCTCAGCTCAGTCCACGCCATAAACTCAAGGGTGGTTTATTACCCTCCGGTGACTTTAAATCTATCATTTTTTTTCCCCATCTGATAAAGAAGCACACACTCTTCCTCCAAGAAGCTCCAGTTAAAAGTACAGGCTGCAAATATGAATTTCAGATTTTGGCTTAACCCGTAGGAATCTTAGACTCAAGGCCTCTCCCACTGCAAAAAGGCCTTGTCCAGTCAACTTTAACTTCATTTTATCATATTTTATTAATCAAATGTAGACTCTGCCCCATTTCCCTGTCCAAGAGACTCTGGGCGTTTTACAGAGCCAAACAATAAAATCACCTAAAAGAAATAGAATGAAAACAGCAAGAAGAATAAAACAAGAGCAGAATTTAAAAGACTACGGTATTTTCCGGAGTATAAGACGCACCTTTTTCTCCCCTAAAAGGGGTGGAAATTTAGGTGCATCTTATACACCGAATGTAGCCCCCCCCCCCACTGCCCCCCCTTTGGCCTCTGCCTCCCAGCAGTTACCTCTGTGCAAGCAAATAGCAAGAAGTAACAGCTACTTTCAGCTTCAGCACAGCCTAATTAGCACAAGTTGATTGGATCGGCCTCCCGACTCTCAGCTGTTTTGCTTTCAGCTGTTTTGTGCAGGGCTCTGCTGCTTGCTCCAAGGAGGTAAATTGCTGGAGCAGATTTTTTTTTTTTTTTCCCCTTGTGCTAATCATGCTATGCTGAAAATGAAAATGAAAGTAAAGCAGGCTGTTTGCTGCTCAGAGGCAGAGGCAGAGAGAGATTTCTTTTTCTTCTTTTCCTCACCAAAAAAGGTAGGTGCGTCCATCGGGACCTGAAGACTTGGCTGTTCAAGCAAATAGGCTGACTCTGATTCTGGGTTTTATTATTTATTATTCATTCATTAATTCATTTATTATTCATTAGTTAATTTGGTTTAAAATGGGATTTTGTTGTACATGTTTTTAACTTGTGTTCACCGCCCTGAGTCCTTCTGGAGAAGGGCGGCATATAAATACAAGGAAGGAAGGAAGGAAGGAAGGAAGGAAGGAAGGAAGGAAGGAAGGAAGGAAGGAAGGAAGAAAGAAAGAAAGAAAGAAAGAAAGAAAGAAAGAAAGAAAGAAAAAGAATATAGTCCAGTGCGTCTTATAGTCTGAAAAATACGGTAGTTAAAAAGTTTAATAAAGGCAGAGGAAGGGGCCTCTCAAGCCACCAGCCAACCAGAGTTATGTACCTTTCTTTGTTTCAGACTTCACAAACCAAGAATGACCCGTGGAGTAACTTCTGAGTAGTTTCATTATTGTCGATTGGCTACAGACAGAATCTTGCCAGAGCAAAGCAACTATCTGTCCGAGTTCCAAGTAACATACCCACAGCAAACAAAACTCCGAGGCAGGTAGATTCCTCAAAGAATAGTTTTATTGGATATGTCATATTGGCACAGTTCTGGTGAAAACCGACTCTGAAGGTTCCCATTCCGTTTTCGCTGGCAGAGGAAGCCGACTAGGCCACGCCCACCATGGCCACGCCCACCCAGCAAAAAAAATTTAGCAACCCCTTGCTAAAATTTTTGAAGCCCATCCCTGGTCGTAACTCAAGAACTACCTGTCCGCTTATTTTGCTAACTTGGTTGCTAACACGACGTAAACAAACCAACAAAGTTATTTCCTTTTTTTTTGGTCCTGACTAACGACCAAAGAATCGTAAGCCATGCAAATTCTGATGTTGTTATAAGCCGAAACTGGTGCCCCCCTCCCCCGGTAATTAATTTTTTTGGGCCACCCCTTTTGATGGTTCAGAAATATCAAGAGAAGCTCACAGGGTGTGGAGGACCGAGGAGAGAGAAAATCTGAAGTTTCTCTGAAATGCACGGCTTTCCTGTCTGTGTCAGCATTTTACGCGCCTGGTTTTCTGCCTCTTAAGATGATGACAAATTAGACATGTATCATTAAGAAAGCCAAGCGTTTTGCAAAAGGAAGCAGCCAGGGCCAGCTGGGGCATCGGAGGGAGAGAAAGAGACATGCCAGTCATCAATTTGACGCCTTCATGGCCTTCTTGGCATTCGCAAATTTCAGCTGTACGGCTGGGCATGTGAACTGGCTTCACTTCTCCGTCTTTCCCTCTGGAAGTAGTGAAAAAAAAACAAACGGGGAGGAAAATCTGTAAGGCAGGAGAATTCCGCAAAGACGGAAAGAGGAAGTTTGATTTCGCGAAGAATGAGACACGCTTGGGGTTTTCATCAGGAGTGGAATTGGAGACATGGGCCAGGAAGCTAACTTGGAAAAAAGTGTGGTGGTGGTGTTTTTGTTTATCCAGCCACAGTGTTGTCTTCCAAATTGGCAACTTTAAGATGGGTGGACTTCAAGTCCCAGAATTCCCCAGCCGGCATGCTTTAAAATGGGTGGACTTCCACTCCCAGAATCCCCCAGCTGGCATGCTTTAAGAGGGGTGGACTTCCACTCCCAGAATTCCCCAGCCTGCATCTTTAAGATGGGTGGACTTCCATTCCCAGAATTCCCCAGGCAGCCTGCTTTAAGATGGGAGGACTTCCACTCCCAGAATTCCCCAGCCAGCCTGCTTTAAGATGGGTGGACTTCCACTCCCAGAATCCCCCAGCCAGCATGTTTTAAGATGGGTGGACTTCCACTCCCAGAATTCCCCAGCCAGCATGCTTTAAGATGGGTGGACTTCCACTCCCAGAATTCCTCAGTCAGCATGCTTTAAGATGGGAGGACTTCCACTCCCAGAATCCCCAGCTGGCATGCTTTAAGAGGGATGGAGTTCCACTCCCAGAATTCCCCAGTCTGCATGCTTTAAGATGGATGGACTTCCACTCCCAGCATTCCCCAGCCTGCATGCGTTCTGATGGGGGGGGGGAAGCAAAATGAAAGCATTGGATTCAAAGTGATTTCATGTCCCAAGTTGGCCATTCTGGAAGAGCCTCAAGACGAGCGAAAGGATCAGAACTAAAGCGATGGTCAAAATTAAGAATAGAAGACGATATTTGTAGCTCAGGGTTGAACTGTGAGGTCCTTGGTGCTCTCTGAGCTTGGTGGTTTTCTTGTAGACGTTTCATAACCCAATTAGGTAACATCATCAATAGGGATGGGATTCAGCCGGTTCGTATCGATTCGTGTGAACCGGTAATTACGGCCAGTGGCTGAGCCTGCTCCCTCCGCCCCGGTGCTATCCCGTCTTATACAATCGCCATGTTTTTGACGCAGGGGCAAGTGCGCAAGGCGCGTGAACGAATCGAGCATGTGCTCGCGCTCGCACGCACATGTTCGATTCTGGGCAAACCGCTTGTTAAGCCCCCACCCCGATCATCAGTGCTACAAGGAAGTGGGGTTTGCTCTCTGTTTATATACCAGTGATTTGCTGTGTCAAGTGTTGGCGAAGTGGTTGTTTTTTTTCTCCCTGGTGGCTCCTCAATTAGGCTGTTGTTTCCTGCTTGATGGTTTCTTTGTATTGGTAACTCCTTGATTGGGGCATTGTTTGCTTCTTGATTGTAGGTCTTACTCTTAGTGTTAATCGATGCTTGATTGCTGGCGAGGAAATGTTGTGCTCTTGTTGGTCCTTTTCAGATTTTGAGCTGTGTTTTTTGAATGAAACTAAAAAAAATAAGAATAGAATAGAATAGAATAGAATAGAATAGAATAGAATAGAATAGAATAGAATAGAATAGAATAGAAAATATGGGATGGAGTGGAGTGGAGTGGAGTGGAGTAGAGTAGAGAAGAGTAGAGTAGAGTAGAGTAGAGTAGAATAAGGAATAGAATAGAATAGAATAGAATAGAATAGAATAGAATAGAATAGAATAGAATAGAATAGAATAGAATAGAATAGAATAGAAAATATGGGATGGAGTGGAGTGGAGTGGAGTGGAGTAGAGTAGAGAAGAGTAGAGTAGAGTAGAGTAGAGTAGAATAAGGAATAGAATAGAATAGAATAGAATAGAATAGAATAGAATAGAATAGAATAGAATAGAATAGAATAGAATAGAAAATATGGGATAGAGTGGAGTGGAGTGGAGTGGAGTGGAGTGGAGTGGAGTGGAGTAGAGTAGAGTAGAGTAAGGAATGGAATGGAATGGAATGGAATGGAATAGAATAGAATAGAATAGAATAGAATAGAATAGAATAGAATAGAATAGAATAGAATAGAATAGAATAGAATAGAATAAACAGAGTTGGAAGGGACCTTGGAGGTCTTCTAGTCCAACCCCCTGCCCAGGCAGGAAACCCTACACCACTTCAGGCAAATGGTTATCCAACCTCTTCTTAAAAAATTCCAATGTTGGAGCATTCACAACTTCTGCAGGCAAGTTGTTCCACTGATTAATTTGTTCTCACTGTCAGGAAATTTCTCCTTAGTTCTAAATTCCTTCTCTCCTTGAATAAATCATAAACAAGCACCAACTGGGAAATCAATCAAAAGCTACAGGATCACCCCGTAGTCAGGATGATCATATTATGTAAGTCGGGTTCTCCTGGAACAAGAAGTTCCTTTTATCCTTCTGATTGGCAAGGGTCCACACGCCATGCGTGACTGATGCATGACTGATAGACTCAGGAGATCTTCTAGTCCAACCCCACCTCAAGTAGGAGGCCTTAATGGTTGCAGGAACTGGGTATATCTAGTTTAATGAAAAGAAGGACTAGGGGAGACATGATAGCAGTTTTCCAATATCTCAGGGGTTGCCCCAAAGAAGAGGGAGTCAAGCTATTCTCCAAAGCACCTGAAGGCAAGAGAAGAAGCAATGGATGGAAACTAACCAAGGAGAGAAGCAACCTAGAACTAAGGAGAAATTTCCTGACAGTGAGAACAATTCATCAGTGGAACTACTTGCCTCCAGAAGCTGTGAATGCTGCAACACTGGAAGTTTTAAAGAAGAGACTGGATAACCATTTGTCTGAGATGGTATAATAATAATAATAATAATTTTATTTCTATACCGCCCTTCTCCCGAAGGACTCAGGGTGGTGTACAGCCTAATTAAAAGCACAAAGACAAACAAAATTTAAAAATAATTAAAATTATTAAATAATTGGCTCAATTATAAAACCCCCAAATTTAAAATCCCACATTTAAAACCAATTAAAATCTTTACATTGATAGCCCCGCCTGGCGGAACAGCAGGGTCTTGAGGGCACAGCGAAATACACGGAGGTCGGAGATCTTACGCATTTCTGGGGGCAGTTCATTCCAAAGGGCAGGGGCTCCCACAGAGAAGGCCCTCCCCCTGGGTGTCGCCAGCTGACATAATTTGGCCGATGGCATCCTGAGGAGACCCTCTCTGTGGGAGCGGACTGGCCGGTGGGAGGCTGTTGGTGGCAGAAGATGGTCTCGAAGGTACCCAGGTCCAATGCCATGGAGCGCTTTAAAGGTGGTAACCGATACCTTGAATCGCACCCGGAAGACCGGAAGTATAGGGTCTCCTGCTTGAGCAAGGGGTTGGACTAGATGACCTCCAAGGTCCCTTTCAAGTCTGTTATTCTAAGAGATGTACCTGGAAAATTCAATATTACTCCTCTATGTGATGATTGTCAGCACATATGTACAGTAAAGGTAAAGGTAAAGGTTCCCCTCGCACATACATGCTAGTCGTTCCCGACTCATCTCTGTTTCAAAGGAATCTGAACCACTGAACTGCCGACCTTTCGATCGACGAGCTCAGCATCTTAGCCACTGAGCCACCGCATCCCCCTTAAAGTACATGTACAATACTTTAGTTTAATCCCATGGTACATTTAAAAATAATAATAAGTACAGGTAAGCCCTCGACTTATAACCATTCATTTAGTGACCAAAGTTACAAGGGCACTGGAAAAAGTGATTTATGGCCGTTGTAGCATCTACCCGGTTACATGATCAAAATTTGGACCTTTGGTAACCGGCATTGTATTTAGGGCAGTTGCCGTATCCTGGGGTCACATCAGTGGTGGGATTCAGCAGTTTCCGTCCGGATCGCGCATACCGGTAGCGCAGCAGTGGATTCTAAATTTTTTTACTACCGGTTCTGTGGGCGTGGCTTATTTTGTGGGCGTGGTTTAATGGTCATGTGACAATTCTTTAGGATTTAGCAGAGGTACTGGTCTACCAGACTTTTAACTGCTTGCAGAGCTGTACTGGTCTACCCATTTGTTTTTGGAGGTACCGGTCTACTCATTTGTTTTTGGAGGCACCGGTCTACTCATTTGTTTTTGGAGGCACCAGTCTACCCATTTGTTTTTGGAGGCACTGGTCTACTCATTTGTTTTTGGAAGCACCGATCTACTCATTTGTTTTTGGAGGCACCGGTCTACCCATTTGTTTTTGGAGGCACCGGTCTACCCATTTGTTTTTGGAGGCACCGGTCTACTCATTTGTTTTTGGAGGCACCGGTCTACCACCATACTGCCTTTTAACACTGATCAGCTGTAGGGCGGCCCTTTGAACCCCGCAGGAAGAGTTTAAATAGTTTTTTTTCCTTTTAGCCGATCAGCTGGGACTCGGGAGGCAGCAATAGATTGGGGGTGGGGCCAAATAAAAGGTAAGAATAACATGGGGGGGGCGGGAGGGCCCAGCTCCCAAACAAAGAGAATCAGTTCAGTGACGTCATATTTTCACCGCTACCGGCTCGGCCGAACCGGGAGGAACTCACCACTGCAGTAGCGGCAATTACTGGAGGCTCCGTCCACCCGCCTGGATGTAATTTGTGACTTCTGCATGCGCATGCTCACATTTGCAAACCGGTAGGGAAGGTAAATGAATCCCACCTCTAGGTCACGTGTTCCCCATTTAAGACCCTCCCCGCCAGCTTCTGACGAGCAAAGTCAAGGGAAACCAGATTCCCTTAACAACCATGTTTCTTGGCTAGTCTAAAGAAAAGAAGAATTAGGGGTGACATGATTGCTAGTGTTAGCACTAGCAATAGCACTTAGATTTATATACCACTTTACAGTGCTTTACAGCCCTCTCTAAGCAGTTTACAGAGTCAGCATTAGTTTCCATCCGTCGCTTCTTGTCCTGCCTTCAGGTGCTTTGGAGAATAGGTTGACACCCCCCCCTCTTTTTTGTGAAACCCCCTCAAATATTGGAATACTGCTGAAGGAAGTTAGCCCCCACCCCTCTCCTAGGAAAATGAGATATTTTAGGAAATATTAAAAGGGCAGAATATTTCCCCTAAAAAGGAGGCAGAAACTCATCCCCCAATGGGCCATTAAGGTCTGGGCCAATCTATTCTACATAACAGAGATCTACCTCCTTCAGGCAAAGCCATAATAGGAATTGCCCAAAGCCCCTTTCATTACATCATCACCCAGCAAGGGTCAACCAAGCCTGGGACAAAGACAACCTACAAAGTTATCCCTGCATGGCCCCATGGGAGTCTGACAACCAATCAGAATACAAGCTCAAATTCGAAAGCCCAGAAAGGGCATAAAACCCGGGCACTCTCAACATCTCTTCCCTTTTTTGTTTTTTTCTTCACCCAAGATCTTCAAGGCATGTGATCCGGTCCACCGTTAAAAACCATCTTTCCAAGCAGTCACCATGTTCCTTTCTCCCCCACTTGGAACTGGAACACAGGAGAACATGTCTTCCTACGCTGCTATCCTATCACCCCCCCCCTGGTCCTTCTCTTTGTTAGACTAGTTCGCACCATCCTTCATCGTAGGCAGGGTGGGCTTCAAAAATTTTAGCAGTGGCTTCTCTGCCCGGTTGCTGGGTAGGCATGGGCATGGTGGGCGTGGCCTAGTTGGCTTCCTGCACCACAGTGGGGGGGGGATGTTTTTGCCCTCCCTGGGCTCCAGAGGCTTTTCTCGAGCCTCTGGGAGGGCGAAAACGGCCTCCCTAGGCTCTGGAGGCCAGAAACGGGCCCGTTTCCCGAACTTCCGGTAGGCCCGTTTTTCGCCCTCCCCGAGCCTCCGCAGTGGGTTCTCTGCCCAGTTGCTGGGTGGGCGTGGCCTAGTCCGCCTCCTGCACTATGGCGTGTGTGTGTGTTTTTTTTGCCCTCCCCGGGCTCTGGAGGCTTTCCTTGAGCCTCCGGGAGGGCGAAAATGACCTCCCTAGGCTTTGGAGGCCAGAAACGGGCCCGTTTCCCAAACTTCCGGTAGGCCCGTTTTTCGCCCTCCCCGAGCCTCCGCAGTGGGTTCTCTGCCCAGTTGCTGGGTGGGCGTGGCCTAGTCCGCCTCCTGCACCATGGCGTGTGTGTGTATTTTTTTTGCCCTCCCCGGGCTCTGGAGGCTTTCCTTGAGCCTCCGGGAGGGCAAAAACGGCCTCCCTAGGCTCCGGAGGCTCTCTGGAGGCCTTCCCGAACTTCCGGTAGGCCCGTTTTTCGCCCTCCCCGAGCCTCCGCAGTGGGTTCTCTGCCCAGTTGCTGGGTGGGCGAGGCCATGGTGGGCGTGGCCTAGTCGGCCTCCTGCACCATGGTGTGTGTGTCTTGTTGTTTTTTTGTCCTCCCCAGGCTTTGGAGGCTTTCCTTGAGTCTCCGGGAGGGCGAAAACGGCCTCCCTAGGCTCCGGAGGCTCTCTGGAGGCCTTCCCGAACTTCTCGTAGGCCCGTTTTTCACCCTCCCTGAGCCTCCGCGCGTGCCCTACACTTACCTACCTCCAAAACAGGCCACATGGGGACTCCTTGGAGGGGAGGGGCAGGGTGGGAGGGCCAGGAGTGGGATTTGGGGATTTTCCAAACTGCACAGAATCTTAGCTAGAGGTTCTCTCGAACCCCTGCAAACCCCCAGCAGCCCACTCCCCTAAATCCCTCCCGTCCCCAAGCAAAATCTTCTGTTCCCAAGCAAAAATAAAAAATAAAAAAAATAAATCCACGCGCGCTATCGGAGGAAACATCAGTTTACTTCTCCCGAAGCGTCAGTTTGTCTGAATTTGTTTTCCTTTCCAGATTCCAAGATTGGGGCTGTGGGGGGGGGTGACTTTTGAACATGCTCCTCTCTGGTTGAGCCCCCCCCCCTTTTTCTTCTCTGGACCGGCTGCAACGCATGTGAAAAATCACAGTTGCTTTTCATCAATCATCTTCCTTTTTTTTTTTTTTTTTGCTCCGGCATTTTGGCGAGGGATGGGGGAAATAACAGTACGGGAGCAACTGTTTTTTTGTTTAGTCTGGGTTTTTCGCATGGATAAGCCTTAGCGAGACCAAAAGAATAGCTTGTTATCTTGGTGGAAAGCCAGTTTTTTTTTTCCCTTCTTTTCTTTCTTCCTTTTTTTCTTCTTCTTTTTGCCCAGGGGAAAAAAAATGCAAGGGGATTTTAAGTAATGAGACATTTTATAAATTTTCGGGGAGGGGACGGATGGGGTGGGGTGGGGTGGGGTGGGGTTGGGGGACGACAAGGCCTTGTGAGTTGTCCAGCAAGCACGCTTTGTCCCCAGCCCATTGGTCTCCATCCATCCGTGGGGTGGTTTTTTTCTTCTTTTTTTCTTTTCCCGGACTGTCAAAATGATGGAAGCTTTATTTAGGCATGGAGCATCTGAGATTCATTTAACCTTGTAGTGGTGCTTCTGTGCGGGTACATCCATCTCTGGGCATTTTTAAAACCAAGACTTCAGCTGAACTTTTGAACTTGTCGAAAATTTCAAGCCGAAACAACGAAGTCAGAAATAATGGAGGAAAGGACGAGACCACCGTTTTCTCTCCCGTTTTCACAGATCTTTAAGATCTGAGAAGCCATTCGAGCTCCTATGAGGGCAGTTAGAGGAACCCCCTATCCTTGGCCATTCAAGTATTATACTTTATACATTATCACTGCGCGAGCTGCACTGGCTTCCGGTGGTCTTCCGGGTGCGCTTCAAGGTATTGGTGACCACCTTTAAAGCGCTCCATGGCTTAGGGCCGGGGTATCTACGAGACCGCCTTCTGCCACCAATAGCCTCCCACCGGCCAGTACTCTCGCACAGAGAGGGCCTCCTCAGGGTGCCATCCGCCAGATAATGTCGGCTGGCGACCCCCAGGGGGAGGGCCTTCTCTGTGGCGGCACCCGCCCTCTGGAACAATCTCCCCCCAGAGATACGCACAATACCAGACCTCCGGACTTTTCGTCGGGCCCTGAAAACTTATTTATTTCACCTAGCCGGGCTGGCTTGATCCCACTGTTTTGGTTAAATTTAATTGATTTTAATTGGGTTGTTTTAAATTGCGGCCAAAAATATTTAATCATTTTTAAACTGTTTTTAAATTTTGTATGTTCTGTTTTATTCTGGCTGTTCACCGCCCTGAGTCCTGCTGGAGAAGGGCGATATACAAATTTAAATAAATAAATAAATCATGCATTATACTTGGCCAATGATGTATTCTAATCTATGCCCTTCTGTTCCGTTCCGATTCTATCCGGCTCTGTTCCGTGTCAGTTCCGTTCTTTGCCTCCCGAAGTTGTGAGTGCTCCAACACTGGACACTTTTAAGGAGAGATTGGTCAACCATTTGTCTGAAGTGGTATATAGGGTCTCCTGCCTGAGCAGGGGGTTGGACTAGAAGACCTCCAAGGCCCCTTCCAATTCTCTTATTCTGTCATTCCATTCCATTCCATTCCATTCCATTCCATTCCATTCTATTCTAAACACCATCACTGAAGGTTTTTAAGAAGAGGCTGAATAAGTCACTTGTCTGAAATGGTAAAGGGCCGTGATGGCAAACCTAGCCATATCGGTGGACATGCGAGCTCAGCTGCGGCGCGTATGTGCGCGCCGGCCAGCTGATTTTCGGACCTTCTGGGCCTACCAGAAGTAGGGAAACAGGCTGTTTCCTGTCTCCGGAGGGCCTTGGGGGCTGGTGAGGAAGGCCCGCTTTTTGCTCTCCCCAGCCTCCAGAACCTTTCCAAGAACCTGGGGAGGGCGAAAACAGCCTTCCTCACCCATCCCAGAGGCCCTCCGGAAGCTGAAAATGGCCCATTTGCCAACTTCCGGTCCCAACGGAATAGGGTCTCCTGCTTAAGCAGGGGACTGGACTAGAAGACCTCCAAGGTCTCTTCCAGCTCTATTCTATTCTGATTCTGATTCTGATTCTGATTCTGATTCTGATTCTGATTCTGATTCCGATTCGATTCTATATTCCATTCCATTCTATTCACATTCCATTATTCTATTCTATTCTATTCTATTCTATTCTATTCTATTCTACTCTACTCTACTCTACTCTACTCTACTCTGTTCTGTTCTGTTCTGTTCTGTTCTGTTCTGTTCTATTCTGTTTTATTCTATTCTTAATTCTATGCTGTCCTATCCTACCCTATCCTATCCTATCCTATCCATTCTCTACTCCATTCCATTCCATTCCATTCCATTCCATTCTATTCTAATTGCTACTCTACTCTACTCTACTCTATTCTTTGAAGCACCATCAAAGCAGGGGTGGGTTCTAAATTTTTTTACTACCGGTTCTGTGGGCGTGGCTTATTTTGTGGGTGTGGCTTGGAGGTCATGTGACTAGGTGGGCGTGGCTAGCTGGTCAGAGTCATTTCTGGAAGGTCCTCGCACTTACGACCTGACTCATTTGTTTGCTTTTAACACTGATCAGCTGTAGGGCGGCCCTTTGAAGCCCCCCGGCAAGAGTTTAAACAGTTTTTTTCCCTCTAGTCATCAGCTGGGACTCAGGAGGCAGCAATAGATTGGGGGTGGGACCAAATAAAAGGTAAGAATAACATGGGGGGGTGGGAGGGGGTGAGGGCAGGGGGGGAGAACCGGTTCGGTGACGTCATATCGTCACCGCTACCGGCTCGGCCGAACCGGACCGAACCGGGAGGAACCCACCACTGCATCAAAGGGGATGAAAATTCCAGGGTGAAGGAGAGTTATGGGTCAAAATATCCCTCCATTTCCCCCTTCTCCCTGTGCTTGGAAATACTCTTTGGGTCAAGAAGATTATTTAGTGCAGAGTTTAATGGGTGCCTTGTGTTTTCCTTTTGACTTGGCAGTTTTGCCTGAATTTTACACATTTCACAATCATGTAAATCAAGAACCAACACAGGGAAGTAACTTTTGAGTACTTCCCTTATTGTCATTCGACTACAGACAGAATCTTGCCAGAGTAAAGCAACTATCTGCAGTAACTGTTGTAGCTATATACTCCGTGAAGTTGGGCCATAAGGAAAGCTGAGCCCTTGAAGAATCGGCGCTTTCGAATTGCGGTGCCGGAAAAGAGTTGTACACTTTTCACAACTGCGGTAATCGAATCCTGACGGATGTCCCAAAGCTTGTGTCAACTTGCAAAGCTTTAAGTTGCCATGAGCAGGAGGGAGGGAGAACTGAAGTGAATTCCATACATTCTTCTGACCGCAATCAGAAGGGGGGCGTTAGGTTTCACAGCCAGCCAAAGTGGTTAATTGGAGAACGTGATTTATGACATGGCCAGAGAGGAGGGGAGAGACAGGGTCATAGGGGAACGTAAATCTACGTAGGATTAGTCCTAACTGCATCCCAGTATTGCCAGAATGGTGCTCCTAATAAATGACTATATTTCCTTTGAAGTTTGGATCATGGCTCATGAATTAATTAGGGCATCTTTCGGAAACTTGACATCCAAGGCAACTGGATTTTCTTCGTTTTCCTTTGAAGACATTTTGCGTCTCATCCGAGAAGCTTCTTCAGTTCTTCCATCAGAACTGGGGGTTAAAAACATCTTGGATGAGACGCGAAATGTCTTTGAGGAAAAAAATCAAGAAAGTCCAGTGGCCTTTTTTTAAAAAAAATAGCATCTTTGGGACAACTGTGACCTGGATGACTGAGAATCTCCATGGACCCTCTGATGCAGGGTGAAATCCAGCAGGTTCTGACAGGCTCTGGAGAACTGGTAGCGGAAATTTTGAGTACTTCGGAGAACTGGTAGCGAAAATTTTGAGTACTTCGGAGAACTGGTAGAGGAAATTTTGAGTACTTCGGAGAACCGGTAGTGGAAATTTTGAGTAGTTCGAAGAACCGGCAAATACCACCTCTGGCTGGCCCCAGAGTAGGGTGGGAATGGAGATTTTGCAATGCTCTTCCCCTGCCATACCCACCAAGCCACACCACGCCTACCAAGCCATGCCCACAGAACCGATAGTAAAAGAAATTTGAATTTCACCACTGCCCTGATGGATAAAACTCTGGTTTTCTTTACAAATGACAACTGGGCACTGTTGTAGAGACTCAGAATGGCAATAAATATATCATCGTTGTATTGATTTCCTTGGATCAGCCTGCAGGAATGTCATCATCCTCTACTCTGGAACCAGCTGTTGAGTCATAGCAAATTGTAAATTAAGAGGCAAGTGACAGAAAGCTTTGAAGATGAGAGACAGAATTATCATGGGTTGACCATGTTGATCTTTCCAAGAAGTTCAGCTGTAAATCAATTAATTTTAAACACAATATTATTCTTCTATGTGGAATGGAACGGAATGGAACGGAACAGAACAGAATAGGAATATAAATTATAATGGAATGGAATGGAATGGAATGGAATGGAATGGAATGGAATGGAATGGAATGGAATTCTTTATTGGCCAAGTGTGATTGGACACACAAGGAATTTGTCTTGGTGCATATGCTCTCAGTGTACATAAAAGATACGTTCATCAAGAATCATAAGATACAACACTTAATGATAGTCATAGGGAACAAATAAGCAATCAAATCATATTAGGAAACAGTCAATATAAATTGTAAGGATACCAGCAACAAGGTTACAGTCATACAGTCGTAAGTGGGAGGAGATGGGTAATGGGAATGATGAGACGATTAATAGTAGTGCAGACGTAGTGAATCGTTTGACAGTGTTGTGGGAATTAGTTGTTTAGCAGAGTGATGGCATTGGGGAAAAAACTGTCCTTGTGTCTAGTTGTTCTGGTGTGCAGTGCTCTATAGCGTCATTTTGAGGGTAGGAGTTGAAACAATTTATGTCCAGGATGTGAGGGGTCTGTAGATATTTTCACAGCCCTCTTTTTGACTCGTGCAGTAGACAGGTCCTCCATGGAAGGCAGGTTGGTAGGCATGGTTTTTTCTGCAGTTGTGATGTGATGATTATCGTCACTCATGTCCATGTACTTTAGCTTAATCTCACGGTGCATTAAGAAAAAAAAAGTACAGATTAACAGAGTTGGAAGGGACCTTGTAGGTCATCTAGTCCAACCCCCCGCCCAAGCATTATTACCATTCATTTAGTGACCAAAGTTACAAGGGCACTGGAAAGAGTGACTGTTGCAACATCTACCTGGCCAGATGATCAAAATTTGGGTGCTTGGTAAGCAGCATTGTATTTAAGGCCAACTGCCGTGTCCTGGGGTCACATGATCTCCATTTGAGAACCCCTCCCTGCCAGCTTCTGACAAGCAACGTCAATAGGGAAACCAGATTCCCTTAACCGCCATGTTTCTTGGCTAGTCTAAAGAAAAGAAGAATTAGGGGTGACATGCAGGGGTGGGTTCTAAATTTTTTTACTACCGGTTCTGTGGGTGTGGCTTATTTTGTGGGTGTGGCTTGGAGGTCATGTGACTAGGCGGGCGTGGCTAGCTGGTCAGAGTCGTTTCTGGAAGGTCCTAGTACTTACGGCCAGTCCTCGCACTTACGACCCGACTCATTTGTTTGCTTTTAACACTGATCAGCTGTAGGGCGGCCCTTTGAAGCCCCGCGGCAAGAGTTTCAACAGTTTTTTTCCCTCTAGTCATCAGCTGGGACTCAGGAGGCAGCAATAGATTGGGGGTGGGACCAAAAAAAAGTAAGAATAACGTGGGGGGGTGGGAGGGCGGGGGGGAGAACCGGTTCGGTGATGTCATATCGTCACCGCTACCGGCTCGGCCAAACTGGACCGAACCGGGAGGAACCCACCACTGGTGACATGATGGGTCACATGATGAGGTTACTCTTGAAAACTGTTCGGAGACTACTACTGTTCAGAACGCAGCCACGTGAGCTGTCGTGGGTGCACCTAGGTACACCAATTCTCCATTACACCAATTCTCTGCGAGCTGCACTGGCTCCCTATTGGTCTCCGGTCACAATTCAAGGTGTTGGTTATTACCTTTAAAGCCCTACATGGCTCAGGGCCAGGTTATCTTCGAGACCGCCTTCTGTCGCATAGCTCCCAGCGACTGGTAAGATCCCACAGAGTTGGTCTCCTCCAGGTCCCGTCAGCTAAACAATGCCGGCTGGCAGGCCCAAAGGGCAGGGCCTTCTCTGTGGCTGCCCCGGCTCTCTGGAACCAGTTACCTCCTGAGGTCCAGACCATCCCCACCCTATTGGCCTTCCGGAAAGCGGTGAAGACCTGGCTCTTCCAGCAGGCCTGGAGCCGTTGATCTCGCTGTTGCGATCTGGCGAGATCCGGCCATGAATGGTGTGAATGGGTTTTAATTGTGTTTAATGTTTTAATGTTTAATGTTTTTATATATGGTTTTTAAATGCATTGTAAGACGCCTTGAGTCTTCGGAGAAAGGCGGCATACAAGTTGAACAAACAAACAAACAAACAAACAAACAAACAAATAAATAAATAAATAATAGCAGTATTAGCCATAGCAATAGCACTTAGACTTATATCCCGCTTTACAGTGCTTTACAGCCCTCTCTAAGCGGTTTACAGAGTCAGCCTCTTGCCCCTAATAATCTGGGTCCTCATTTGATCCACCTCGGAAGGATGGAAGGCTGAGTCAACCTTGAGCCTGGGGAGATTCAGACTGTCAAATTGCAGGCAGCCGGCAGTCAGCAGAAGTAGCCTGCAGTACTGCACTCTAACCACTGCGCCTCCACAGCGCTTCCAAGGTATTCCAGTATTTGAGGGGCTACCACAAAGAGGAGGGGGTCTACTTGTTTTCCAAAGCACCAGAAGGCAGGAGAAGAAACAATGGATGGAAACTCATCAAGGAGAGAAGCAACCTGGAATTAGGGAGAAACTTTCTAACAGTGAGGACAATTAACCAGTGGAACAGCTTGCCACCAGAAGTTGTGGGCACTCCATCACTGGAAGTTTTTAAGAAGAGACTGGAGAGTCATTTATCTAAAATGGTAGAACCTTCTCCTGCTTGAGCAGGGGGCTGGACTAGAAGACCTCCAAGGTCCCTGCAAACTCAGTCTAGTCTAATCTCAAAATTTTTATATTCTATTCTCAAAATTTCTACTCTACTCGATATTCTATTTACTCTACTCTACAATTACTCTACTCTGCTCTACTCTACTTGATATTCTATTCTATTTATTCTATTCTATTCTATTCTATTCTATTCTATTCTATTCTATTCTATTCTATTCTCTATTCTATTCTTATTCTATTCTAATTCTAATTCTTATTCTATTGTAATTCTTATTCTATTCTAATTCTTATTCTTATTCTATTGTAATTCTTATTCTATTCTAATTCTTATTCTTATTCTATTCTGATTCTTTTTCTGATTCTTTTTCTGATTCTTATTCCTATTCTATTCTATTCTCAAAATTTCTATTCTATTGTACTCTCAAAATTTCTACTCTACTCGATATTCTATTTACTCTACTCTACAATTACTCTACTCTGCTCTACTCTACTTGATATTCTATTCTATTTATTCTATTCTATTCTATTCTATTCTATTCTATTCTATTCTATTCTCTATTCTATTCTTATTCTATTCTAATTCTTATTCTTATTCTATTGTAATTCTTATTCTATTGTAATTCTTATTCTTATTCTATTGTAATTCTTATTCTATTGTAATTCTTATTCTATTCTAATTCTTATTCTTATTCTATTGTAATTCTTATTCTATTCTAATTCTTATTCTTATTCTATTCTGATTCTTTTTCTGATTCTTTTTCTGATTCTTATTCCTATTCTATTCTATTCTCAAAATTTCTATTCTATTGTACTCTCAAAATTTCTACTCTACTCGATATTCTATTTACTCTACTCTACAATTACTCTACTCTGCTGTACTCTACTCAATATTCTATTCTATTCTATTCTATTCTATTCTATTCTATTCTCTATTCTATTCTTATTCTATTCTAATTCTTATTCTTATTCTATTGTAATTCTTATTCTATTGTAATTCTTATTCTATTGTAATTCTTATTCTTATTCTATTGTAATTCTTATTCTATTGTAATTCTTATTCTATTGTAATTCTTATTCTATTCTAATTCTTATTCTTATTCTATTGTAATTCTTATTCTATTCTAATTCTTATTCTTATTCTATTCTGATTCTTTTTCTGATTCTTTTTCTGATTCTTATTCCTATTCTATTCTATTCTCAAAATTTCTACTCTACTTTACTCAACTCAATATTCTATTCTATTCTATTCTATTCTATTCTATTCTATTCTATCCTATCCTATCCTATCCTATCCTATCCTATCCTATCCTATTCTCTATTCTATTCTAATTCTTATTCTTATTCTTATTCTATTCTAATTCTTATTCTTATTCTATTCTAATTCTTATTCTTATTCTATTCTAATTCTTATTCTATTCTGATTCTTTTTCTGATTCTTATTCCTATTCTATTCTATTCTATTCTCAAAATTTCTACTCTACTTTACTCAACTCAATATTCTATTCTATTCTACTCAATATTCTATTCTATTCTATTCTATTTTATTCTATTCTATTCTATTCTATTCCATTCCATTCCATTCCATTCCATTCCATTCTATTCTATTCTATTCTATTCTATTCTATTCTATTCTATTCTATTCCATTCCATTCTATTCCATTCCATTCCATTCCATTCACAACTGTGGCAAGAAAAGTCTTAACAAACGTTTCACTTAGCAACAGAAATGTTGGGTCGTAACTCGAGGACTACGTGTATCTGTATCAGCCTGTTTCATGCAGCCGGCTGCAAAACATTTCACCCTGCTAACGAAACGGTCCCGTCCTGTCAACCTCTGGATCATGGCTGGGCCTTCAGCTTGCAGTCAAACCGACCACCTGCTAGTCGGTGCTGGTGTTAGCAGTTTTCACCCTGCCAGAATCTGGATCCAGATGGCTTTTGCCTTTTGAAGTCGCTTCCCCCCCCACCGATGTCAAACGTTAAACTGTAATTTGGTTTGGCCCGAGACGCGGGTTGTGTATTCTTTCCTGTCTGCATGATAATAACATCCGTGTTTCGGGCCAGCTACGTTCCGTGACCTACGGCTCCAAATCCTTTGTATTCCCAAGGACTTCCTTTTAGAAGAGAGGTCTTCAAATTTGGCAGCTTTAAGACTTGTGGACTTCAACTCCCAGAATTCTCCAGCCAGCTATGCTGGCTGGAGAATTCTGGGAGTTGAAGTCCACAAGTCTTAAAGCTGCCAAGTTTGAAGACCTCTGTTTTAGAAGAACAGGGAAAAACACGAAAAAAAATATGGATTCCAGGTGTGACGTTTTGAGCAGAGGAGGAAGAGGCGGTTTGAAGAACCCGGGTAGAACAAAGTCGACATCTCAGAGTCAGTTGTACCAAATGTTAAATTGGTGTTTCTCGACGTTGGTAGCTTTTAAGAGGTTTGGACTTCAACTCCCAGAATTCTCCCGCGAGCCACATCTGGAGGACTCCATATTGGGAAATCTAGCAGCACAAACAAGCCCAATCAAGGAGAAAAGCTTGTCAGATGGTGATGTCCTGATTTTATTTATTTATTACATTTATTTGCTGATCATCTCGCCTTGGGGCTAGTCTAGGTGTACTTTAGTTATGCTACTTGATTAGGAAAAGTTCGTCAAAAGAAGGGAAGGAAGGAGGGAGATTGGAGGAATCCTTTTCTTTCCTCCACTCTCTTTCTTTCCTTCCTTCCTTCCTTCTTTCTTTCCTTCCTTCCTTCCTTCTATTAACTTTTCATAACAAGGAAGGAGAGGAAGGGAGGAAGAAAGGAAAAAAGGAAGGAAGGAAGGCAGTTGGATAAGGAAGGATGTGATAGATGGAAGAAAGGAAAGAAGGCAGAGAGAAGAAAGAAGGATTTGATAGAGGGAGGGAGGGAAGGAAGGAAGGCAGTTGGATAGAGAGAAGGAGGGAAGGAAGGAAGGCAGACAGAAGGAAGAAGGATTTGATAGAGGGAAGGAAGGAAAGAAGGCAGAGAGAAGAAGGATTTGATAGAGGGAGGGAAGGAAGGAAGGCAGTTGGATAGAGAGAAGGAAGGAAGGATTTGAAGGAAGGAAGTTAGATAGAGGGAAGGAAGGATTAGAGAAAGGGAAGGAAGGAAAGATTGGCTAGAGGGAAGGAAGGAAGACAGATAGAAGGAAGAAGGATTTGATAGAGAGAAGGAAGGAAAGAAGGCAGAGAGAAGAAGGATTTGATAGAGGGAGGGAAGGAAGGAAGGAAGGCAGTTGGATAGAGAGAAGGAAGGAAGGATAGGAAGGAAGGAAGTTAGATAGAGGGAAGGAAGGATTAGAGAGAGAGGGAAGGAAGGAAGGATTGGATAGAGGGAAGGAAGGAGGGAAGGAAGGAAGGCAGATAGAAGGAAGAAGGATTTGATAGAGGGAAGGAAGGAAAGAAGGCAGAGAGAAGAAAGAAGGATTTGATAGAGGGAAGGAAGGAAGGAAGGCAGTTGGATAGAGAGAAGGAAGGAAGGATTTGATAGAGAAGGAAGGAAGGCAGTTAGACAGATAGAGGGAAGGATGGAAGGATTGGATAGAGAGAAGGAGGGAAGGAAGGAAGATAGAGAGAAGAAGGAAGTATTTGATAGAGAAGGAAGGAAGGCAGTTAGACAGATAGAGGGAAGGATGGAAGGATTGGATAGAGGGAAGGAGGGAAGGAAGGAAGATAGAGAGAAGAAGGAAGGATTGGATAGAGGGAAGGAAGGAAGTCAGAGGGAAGGAAGGAAGGAAGGAAGGAAGGAAGGAAGGAAGGAAATGAATCTGGCTTCCCTACTGAAGTGTTGCTTGTCAGAAGGTCGCAAAAGGGAATGACTTGACCCCAGAACACCGCCTCCGTCATAAATATGAACCAGCTGTCAAGCATCCGAATTTTGATCACGTGACCACGGGGAAATGCGGCAACGGTCGTAATGTGAAAAACAGTCATAAATCACATTTTTTTCAGTGCCGTTGTAACTGCAAACGGTCCCTAAATGAAAAGTTGCAAATTCCTGCAGTTGCTTTTGGTTTTGACTTTGAGGCTTTGTATTGTTATTATTATTATCATCAATATCCTTTCAACATGTGTTGCTGAATCAAAGAGAACGACTAAAATGAGATCTGCAACCGTCCCTTATTAAAGCAACCTTAGAAACTTTGGCTCAATCTGTGAGCAAGAGAGAGAGAGCGAAAATGCATTACTGCCCTTCTGGGATCAAGAAAAAGAATAATTAAATCTCTTTATGTATTCGGAGGCCAGAAAGTTGACACCGCTTTTTCATATTTTTCTCGGCAACTAAGACGCCTAATCAAATAATATGTCAGGGGTATTGATCATGCAATTCTAAATTTGTGTGATATATCACAGGGGCCTTTTGTGATTAGAGAATTGCCAGCGATTTATTATTTCTTTTACTTTCTTTCTTTCTTTCTTTTTTTTGTAAACGGGAACTCATCTGTCTTGTGGTATTTATCTTGCGGCCGAGACAGTTTTTCCTTCTAATAAGCCGCAAATTTTGATGACTTGCCATTTTTGGGACACTTGAGTAAAGCAATATTTTCATTCTTCTTTTCTTTATTCCCAGCCTGAGTCTCCTTGCAGACACAATTCTAAATGGATGTATGTAATTGAGTTAAGCTGTAAGACACCGCACAAAAATCCTGTTGCTTTTTGTGCTACATTTACTGTGCATTTGGATTTTTTTTTTAAAATATACTTCAATATGCATAAGGGAGGAAAAAAATATTGGAGTAATGAAAGAGCCAGTTTGGTCTCTTGGTTAAGACACCAGGCTATAAACCAGGAGATGGTGAGTTCTAGTGTTGTTTTAAGCATGAAAGCTGTCTGGGTGACTTTGAAGCATTCACCAGGAGACTGTGAGTTCTAATCCCATTTTAGGCGTGAAAGCTGTCTGGGTGACTTTGGGCCAATCACCAGGAGACGGTGAGTTCTAATCCCGCCTTAGGAATGAAAGCCAGCTGGGTGACTTTGAGCCAATCACCAGGAGACGGTGAGTTCTAGTCCCACCTTAGGAATGAAAGCCAGCTGGGTGACTTTGAGCCAATCACCAGGAGACGGTGAGTTCTAGTCCCGCCTTAGGAATGAAAGCCAGCTGGGTGACTTTGAGCCAATCACCAGGAGACGGTGAGTTCTAGTCCCGCCTTAGGAATGAAAGCCAGCTGGGTGACTTTGAGCCAATCACCAGGAGACGTTGAGCTCTAGTCCCGCCTTAGGAATGAAAGCCAGCTGGGCGACTTTGAGCCAATCACCAGGAGATGGTGAGTTCTAGTCCCGCCTTAGGAATGAAAGCCAGCTGGGCGACTTTGAGCCAATCACCAGGAGACGGTGAGTTCTAGTCCCGCCTTAGGAATGAAAGCCAGCTGGGCGACTTTGAGCCAATCACCAGGAGACGGTGAGCTCTAGTCCCGCCTTAGGAATGAAAGCCAGCTGGGTGACTTTGAGCCAATCACCAGGAGACAGTGAGTTCTAGTCCCGCCTTAGGAATGAAAGCCAGCTGGGCGACTTTGAGCCAATCACCAGGAGACGGTGAGTTCTAGTCCCGCCTTAGGAATGAAAGCCAGCTGGGTGACTTTGAGCCAATCACCAGGAGACGGTGAGTTCTAGTCCCTCCTTAGGAATGAAAGCCAGCTGGGTGACTTTGAGCCAATCACCAGGAGACGGTGAGTTCTAGTCCCTCCTTAGGAATGAAAGCCAGCTGGGTGACTTTGAGCCAATCACCAGGAGACGTTGAGTTCTAGTCCCGTCTTAGCATGAAAGCCAGTTAGGTAATATTATCTAGTTTGGGTAATGAAACATCTGAAAACAACAAACAAGCTCAGAGGGCACTAAGGATGCCACAGTTTTGTCTGTCTGAACAGGCTGATGAATTAAGGAGATAAGCCGATCTGAAACCATACAGATAGTTCTTCCACTTAACAACCATTCATTCAACTGTTCAAAGTTACATCGGCACTGAAAAGAGCGACTTGTGACCGGTCCTCAAACTTGCGACCATTGCAGAATCCCCACGCCCAAGCCTCCGAATTTTGCAACCGTCACAAATTACATACATGCCAGTTGCCAAGCATCTGAATTTTGCTTAACGCAACCATTGGGGTGTGTGTGCTTTTTTTCCCTCATGGCCCTTGTACCTTTGAACGGTCACTAAGCAAACCGTTGTAAGTCGAGGAAGTCTAAGATGGAACTGACCAGATTTCTTAAGTGTGCATCGGGCATTTTCTTGATCTGAAAACTCCTTTTTTTAAAAAAAAAAATAATTTTTTATTAATGACATCTATCAATGCTTAATACATGTTGTGTATTTATTTTTTTTAAAGGCCTCATTCTAAGTATTTGTGCTCTGCCCATCTTTTTTCCCTTCCATTATCCTTCCCCGTGCCCCCCCCTTTCCCCCTTCCTGCAAATACATAAGCTGCGAAGATTTCATTCCGATTCGGGGCCAAAAAGCCTTGCATTAAGATTAAATCCTGAAACCCCTGCGTTCCAGGCATTGGCGTTTGTTGTCGTGTCTTTTGTTGTGTTGTTGTTGTGTTGTTGTTGTTGTTTGTGTTTCCCAAGGGGGCTGAGAGGGTTTCCCTTTCGGCCTGTGGGGCATCGTAGTTTTTGAAACCGACAATAAGCGCTCTTTGGGCGGGAAGTTGAGCGACGAAGTGTCGTTGGGAGTGTGGTAGGAATAACGGGCCCTCCCCAAGAAAGCTAGCTGGGCCTCCCCTTCGTGGGAGGTTAAACCAGTCGAGAGTCTTAATCTCTTGATGCCAATCTCTTCCGACGTGATCTTGTCCGCCCCCTCAGACTACTTCTCAGCCGCAGATCAAGGTGGATTTGCTGACAGGGCAGCCTGGAGACGGCCTTTCTGTGGCTCTCGACTGCAACTTCTCCCTCCCCCCCCCTCTCTCCCCCTCCCCCGTTCTCTGTCTCCCTCTCTCCCGGCTCTTTCCCTCTGCCCTTCTCTCCCTCTCTCTCATCTCTTCTCTCCTTCGTTCCCTTCACCTCCCTCTTTCTCCCTTCCCCACTCCCTCTCTCCTCCCTCTCTCCCTCTCTCGCCTTCTCTCCTCCTTCCCCTCTCCATCCTTCCCCTCTCCCTCTGTATCCCTCCCTCCCTTCCATCTCTCCTTCTCCCCCACCCTCTCTCTCTCCCTCTCCCACCTTCACTCCCCTTCCCCTGACTCTCCTCTCCCTCTCTCTCCCTCCCTCTGCTTCCCCTCTCTCTCCTTCTCCCCTTCTCCCTCTCTTTCCCTCTCTCCCTCCCCTTCTTCCTCACCCTAACCCTCACTCCTCCCCCTCTCTTTCTCTCCTCCTCTCCCCCACCTTCTCTCTCTTCTCCCTCTCTCCCCATTCCCACTCCCTCTCCCACCTTCTCTCCCCTTCCTCTCTCCGTCCTTCCCCTCTCCCTCTGTATCCCTCCCTCCCTTCCCCCTCTCCATCTCTCCTTCTCCCCCACCCTCTCTCTCTCCCTCTCCCACCTTCGCTCCCCTGACCCTCCCTCTCCTTCCCCTCTCTTTCCTTCTCTCCCTCTCCCTCTCTTTCCTCCTCTTTCTCCCCTCCCCTCTCCCTCTCTCCCTCTCCCACCTTCTGTCCCCTTCCCCTGACCCTCTTCTCCCTCCCCTCTCCTTCTCCCTCTCTCCCTCCCTTTCGCCCCTCTCTCCTCCCTCTCTCCCTACTCTTCTTCCTCTCTCTCCCTCTCGTTAACTCTCACTCCCCCTCTCTCCCTCTCCCCCACTCCCTCTCCCTCCATCTCTCTGTCTTTGATTCCTCGAACAAGACTGTAGTTTTATGGCTGCTGTTTTTGCAAGCCATTTGCCCTTCCATCTTCCCGGGGCTGAGAGGAAGGAATGGGCTCAAAGTCCTCCAGCTGTCTATGTGCCCAAGGGCGGACTAGAATTCCCGGTTTCCTAGTCTTTAGTCCGAGGCCTTTAACCTCCGCACCAAACTGACTCTGAACAAACCGTTATATTTAAAGAAGTCCTTTATTCTTGGGATCACTCATCGCTTTTGCGGTGTTCTGACTCTTCTCCACCAGGCAAAGGTTAGGCTGGTCATCATTTGGAGGCAGTTTGAACATGGCTTGTTCAGAATAACAGAGTTAAAAGAGACCCTGGAGGTCTTCTAGTCCACCCCCTCCTCAAGCAGCTTGTGAGCTTTACTGAAAAAACCCTGCTTGAATTCTACGTGCAATGCCCAAATGTCGGTCCATAAAATGTTAAGTCCAATTAGTCTTAACATCTAACAACAATTACTGGATGGAAACTAATCAAGGAGAGAAGCAACGTGGAATTAAAAGAAAAACTTCCTAACCGTTAGGACAATTAACCAGTGGAACAGCTTGCCACCGGAAGTTGTGAGTGCTCCATCACTGAAGGCTTTTTTAAGAAGAGACTGGACAGCCACTTGTCTGAAATGGTCGAGTGCAGTGATGGCTAACCTTTTTGCCGTTGCATGCCAAAAGCGGGGGGGAGAGCGGAGGGGGGGTCGTGCGTGTGTGTGCCCACACCCAAAATTCAATGCGCCCCGCTCCCTGTGCTTGTGCATGCAACCTCCCTGCACTACCCCCGCTGTTGGCATGTGATGGCCCAGTGGGCCTGGTAGGCCCATTTATTGCCCTCCCCAGGCTCCAGAGGCTTTCTTGGAGCCTGGGGAGGGTGATAACAGTCTTCTCTACCCCACCGGAGGCCCCTCCCGGAGGCCGGAAATGGCCTGTTTCCCGACTTCCTGTGGGACCGGAAGGCCTGAAAATCAGCTGGCCGATGCGCCTTGGAGTTGAGCTAGGGCAACACTCGCGTGCCCACAGATATGGCTGTGGCACACGTGCCGTAGTTTCACCATCACAGGTGTAGTGTCTCCTGGTTGAGCAGGGGGTTGGACTAGAAGACCTCCAAGGTCCCTCCCAGCTCTATTTTGATCGATTGATCGTATCCCTACTTACAGACCAATTACCCCAAAACTGCCAAAGGACCTGTCTTTTGCAGGACTTTTAGGGAGAGGGCTCCGCCCCACTGCCCTTAATTCATTTATTTGAGTCATTGAAGAGATTTATCGGCCGTGCCATTCTGTGGTGACTCTGGGCAATTAAAATCAGCTGCCTTGACTTGCCAATATGGAAGCCAGGGCTCCGGAGCTGCCTCTCGCAATTGGGGAAGCTGTCAGCTCTTTGAGCAAACAGCAGCGTCAAAGAATAAACATCCTGGGCTATTTTTTTCCCCCTTTATTCAAGGAATGAATTTCCTGTTCCTGCCAGAAAGTGGGGAGGCAGGAGGCGGGGTGGGGAGCAAGGGGAAGGGGGAGAGAAAGGAGACCACGGATAGTTAAGGACCATTTATTCATCCTCCATCGGGGTAGACGTTGCACGAAAGCCCGTTTGGCTACTGGGGAACGGGGAATATTTATACATATGTATATATGTACATCTAGATGCCGGTAGAGAGACGGGGTGGGGGTGGATAGATTAGAGAGAGAGAGAGATGATAGATAGATAGATAGATAGATAGATAGATAGATAGATAGAGAGAGAGAGAGATAAATAGAGAGATTAGAGAAATAGAGAGATAGAGAGATGATAGAGAGATAGATGATAGAAAGAGAGATGATAGATGATAGATAGATAGATAGATAGATAGATAGATAGATAGATAGATAGACAGATAGACAGATAGATGATAGATAGATAGACAGATAGATATAGATGATAGATAGATGAGAGCGAGATATGATAGATAGATAGATGAGAGCGAGATATGATAGATAGATAGATAGATAGATAGATAGATAGATAGATAGATAGATAGATAGAGATAGATGATAAATAGACAGAGAGATATAGATAGATGATAGACAGAGAGAGATGATAGATAGATAGATAGATAGATAGATAGATAGATAGATAGATAGATAGACAAAGAGATGATAGATAGATGAGAGCGAGAGATGATAGGTAGATAGATAGATAGATAGATAGATAGATAGATAGAGAGATAGAGAGATAAATAGAGAGATTAGAGAAATAGAGAGATAGAGAGATGATAGAGAGATAGATGATAGAAAGAGAGATGATAGATGATAGATAGATAGATAGATAGATAGATAGACAGATAGACAGATAGATGATAGATAGATAGACAGATAGATATAGATGATAGATAGATGAGAGCGAGATATGATAGATAGATAGATGAGAGCGAGATATGATAGATAGATAGATAGATAGATAGATAGATAGATAGATAGATAGAGATAGATGATAAATAGACAGAGAGATATAGATAGATGATAGACAGAGAGAGATGATAGATAGATAGATAGATAGATAGATAGATAGATAGATAGATAGATAGATAGATAGACAAAGAGATGATAGATAGATGAGAGCGAGAGATGATAGGTAGATAGATAGATAGATAGATAGATAGATAGATAGATAGATAGATATAGAGGATAGACAGACAGACAGACAGACAGAGATGGATATACAGATAGACAGACAGACACACACACACACACACACACACAGAGATAATATAGGTAGATCAAATAAATAAATAAATAAATAAATAAATAAATAAAATATTTATATAAATATGCATATATACATACTGTATGTATGTACAGGTAGTCTTCCACTTACAATAGTTCATTTAGTGACCAAAGTTACAGCAGCACTGAAAAAAGTGACTTAATGACCGTTTTTCACGCTTACAACCGATGCAACATCCGCCTGGTCACATGATCAAAATCCAGACTCTTGGCAACTGACCCCTCTTTTTGACAGTTGCAGTGTCCTGGGGTCATGCTGCGACCCCCCCCCCCCTTTTGTGACCTTCTGGCAAGCCAAGTCAGTGAGGGAGCCAGGTTCCCTGAACAACCGTGTTACTAACTTAACCACTGCAGTGATTCACTTAACAACGGTGCCAAGAAAGTTTGCAGAATGGGGCAAAATTCGCTTAACTTGTCCGAAACGTTGTAGGGTCTCCTGCTTGAACAGGAGTTTGGATGAGAAGACCTCCAAAGTCCCTTCCAGCTCTATTATTCTGTGTTCCGTGTTCGGTTCTTATTAAATAGGCTGTCCAGAGAAGCCGAACAATCAGATTAACAGATTAACAGAGTTGGAAGGGACCTTGTAGGTCATCTAGTCCAACCCCCTGCCCAAGCAGAAAACCCTGCACCATTTCTGACAGATGGCAGTCCAGTCTCTTCTTGAAAGCCTCCAGTGATGAAGCTCCCACAACTTCTGAAGGCAACTTCTGTTCCATGGGTTGATTATTTCTCACTATCAGAAAGTTTCTCTTCACTTCCAGGTTGAATCTCTCCTTGTTCAGTTTCCATCCATTATTCCTTGTCTGGCCTTGGAAAATAGCTTGACCCCCTTCCTCTCTGTGGCAGCCCCTCAAATATTGGAAGATGCTATCCTGTCTCCCCTGGTCCTTCTCTTCGCTAGACTAGCCATGCCCAGTTCCTGCAACCGTTCATTGTATGTTTGAGCCTCCAGTCCCCTAATCCTCTTTATTGCTCTTCTCTGCATTCTTTCTAGCGTTATTTATTTATTTATTATTTAAATTTTTATACCGCCCTTCTCTCGAAGGACTCAGGGCGGTGCACAGCCAACACTAAAACACACATATACAAAAAAAATTAAAAGCAATTTAAAAATATATTAAATAATTTGGCCCCGATATTATTAAGAGCCTTGGTAGTACAGTGGTCTAAGGCACCCTGTTATTAAGCTGGTTATTAAGACCAGCTGCCTGCAATTACTGCAGGTTCAAATCTCGCTAAGGCTCAAGGTTGACTCAGCCTTCCATCCTTTCTAAGGTAGGTAAATTGAGGACCCAGTTGTGGGGGCAATAAGCTGACTTTGTATAAAAGGATGAAGGCTATTGCTGAGCACATTGTAAGCCGCCCTGAGTCTCCGGAGAAGGGCAGCATATAAATCAAATTAAAAAAAAACAAAAAACTAAAACAACCATTAAAATTCATGTTTAGGCCAGCCCAGCTTCTTGGAACAATAACGTCTTGAGGGCACGGCGAAAGGCGCGTAGGTCAGGGATCATCCGTATCTCTGGGGGCAATTCATTGCAGAGGGCGGGTGCCCCCACAGAGAAGGCTCTCCCCCTGGGTGTCGCCAGCCAACATTGTTTGACCGACGGCACCCTGAGGAGTCCCTCTCTGTGGGAGCGTATTGGCCGGTGGGAGGCTATCGGTGGCAGAAGGCGATCTCGTATATACCCAGGTCCTAAGCCATGGAGCGCTTTAAAGATGGTAACCAACACCTTGAATCGCACCCGGAAGACTACCGGGAGCCAGTGCAGCTTGCGCAGGAGAGGTGTTACATGAGTGCACCATTTTGCTCCCATAATCACCCGCGCGGCCGCATTCTGGACCAGTTGGAGCCTCCGGGTGCTCTTCAAGGGGAGCCCCATGTAGAGCGCATTACAGTAGTCCAGACGGGAGGTGACGAGGGCATGAGTGACCGTGCGCAAGGAGTCCCGGTCCAGAAAGGGACGCAACTGGCGAATCAGGCGAACCTGATAAAAAAGCCCCCCTGGCCACAGCCGTCACATGATCTAGCCGAGCCATGCCCAGTTCCTGCAACCGTTCGTCGTATGTTTTAGCCCCCAGTCCCCTCATCCTCAGCCTTTGCCAGATTGTATCTGGCAGACACAATCGTGGCTCTTCAACAACTATTCGGTCTTGCGTGCCGTATGTCTGCGCCGGTAAAGTCTCCTTGCATTTTTTGGCAAGAAATCCCGCCCGTTTTATTTATTTATCCTAGTTCCTAATATGCGCTAGGATTATGGAGAGGACTCTGTCGGAATGCAGCTGTCCACCTACTCATTGCATTCAACCCTGTCTGGTTATTCATCAAAGCAACACCTCTATCGCTGATCCGCTTAGTAGCTCTGGGCCTTAGCAACGGCGAGCAACAAATAATTATTGCTCATAACGCAGGGAATATAACAAGATCTTGCACGTCAAAGGCACACGTCTCCAGATTGTCGTCCCCCCCTCCCCCCAAAATAGGGGAGGACGTGAGTTTGAATCTCCCCCGTAAGAATTGGGCGATAGCCCTTGTGAGAAGATTACAATGCCGGCAGCCCTTGACTTACCACTATAACTGAGCCCAAAATTTCTGTTGATAAGTTTGGCCTCGTTTTACGAACTTTCTTGCCACCGCGGTTAAGAGAATCCGTTTAATTGTTGAGTTACTGAACCCGGTCATTCAGCGCATCCGGCCTCCCCGTTGACTTTGCTCGTCAGAAGGTCACAAAAGGGAGATGGATGGTCAGTTGATTAGATTGTTAGGATGCTAGTATATAAACAAAGATCAAACCGCACTTTTTACCAGCACTGATAATGTTACCTAGTTGGGTCATCAAATGTCTGAAAGAAAACAACTAAGCTCAGAGAGCACCAAGGACTCCACAATTCTCCTCCTCCTCCTTCCCCTTCTAGCATTGATAATGTTACCTAGTTGGGTTGTGAAACCTCTGCAAGAAAACAACCAAGCTCAGAGAGCACCAAGGACCCCACAATTCTCCTCCTCCTCCTTCCCCTTCTAGCATTGATAATGTTACCTAGTTGGGTCATGAAACGTCTGAAAGAAAACAACCACGCTCAGAGAGCACCAAGGACCCCACAATTCTCCTCCTCCTCCTTCCCCTTCTAGCATTGATAATGTTACCTAGTTGGGTCGTGAAACCTCTGCAAGAAAACAACCAAGCTCAGAGAGCACCAAGGACCCCACAATTCTCCTCCTCCTCCTTCCCCTTCTAGCATTGATAATGTTACCTAGTTGGGTCGTGAAACCTCTGCAAGAAAACAACCAAGCTCAGAGATCACCAAGGATCCTGCAGTTCAACCCTGAGCTACAAATATCCTCTTCTATTGTATCAAATTCCGTTTTATAGCTTAATATGTTGTGTACAGCTAGCTCATTCCTTTATTTCCTATAATGTGAGAACCCCAAAACAAGGATTAATTCAATAACAAGCTACAGTATAATATGGGATGAATACCTTACCTCAGGATAGCTAAAAGTGCCCATGGATAGCCAGCAATCTGCCATAAGCTGATAGGGAACGTGAGCTGAACATGTTTCTTTGCTCCTTCTTGGCTTTTTCCAACAGAAAATCCATGCTAATTTTCTCTTTATTGAGCATAGTGATCTGTCCCTGGCTCTTTCGCGGTCAGTACTGACCTTTGCCCCCCAATCCCTCCCTTCCCGATCCCCAATTCTCTGTGTCTCATTGGCTATCTTCCAAGCCACTTTCCTCATCCCTTCTCCATCAGATCACAGGAATGTCTCCCCCTCCCATCTCCAAGGAGACAGAATCTTCAAAGGACTTAAGTAGGCAAAAGTTCAAGCTTCTCCTCTCCTTATATATGTCAGTGCTGGGACGCTGACATTGTGGCTGCACCATCACTGAAAGTGTTCAAGAAGAAATTGGAGAGTCCTTCGTATGACACAGTCGAGGGTCTCCTGCTTGAGCAGGGGGTTGGAGACCTAGAAGACCTCCCTTCTAGCTCTAGTCTGATTGATCGATTGATCGATTGAGGTTGTGCATAAAAAGTGTGCAAAGAAGTTGTAAATGCTCCAACACTGGAAGTTTTTAAGAAGATGTTGGATAACCATTTGTCTGAAGTGGTGTAGGGTCTCCTGCCTAAGCAGGGGGTTGGACTAGAACCATGATGGCGAACCTATGGTACGCGTGCCACAGGCGGCACGTGGAGCCATGTTGCCTGGCACACCAGCTCAGCTCCGGTTGGCATGCGTCGGAGTCTCTGGAGGCTGGGGACAGCAAAAAAGTCACTTCCTGTCCAACCAGAAGTTGGGAAACGGGCCGTTTCGGGCTTCCGAGGTGGTGGGGAAGGCTGTTTTCGCCCTCCCCAGATGCATAGAGAGGATCTGGAGCCAGGTAAGAAAGGAAAACGGGGCCTATCAGGCCATTGTGTGCTAGGAGCAAGGGGAAGGGGGGGTCGCATGAGCGGGGGGGGGTGCATAGAATTATGGGTGTGGGCCCACGTACACGAGAACCTCCCCCCGCCCCGCCTTGAGCCTGGAGGAAGACAACATCTTTTTGCTGGAGCAATTTTTATGGCGTGCTCTGGGTGTGTGTGTGTGTGGGGGGGTTGTCGCTTAATTACATGTAATCTGACTTGCCCTTCTAATCGAGAGGCCTAGCAGCTGTCTAGCTAGCAATCAAAGCTCTTAGCGCCCGCTGACATTGCCTTTGGCACCTGACCTCAGATGGCCCAGTAAGGCTCCAAGCACTAACCAGGATCATCCAAGCTGCCTTCGGGGCATTAAAGCACCAGGGGGGGCTCCCGGGGTGTGAGACGGGACAAGGCGAGGTGCGAAGTGAGCAACAGTTAACGCTCTTTACCTTGCTGGAAGTGACAATCCCTTAAATGGCTGAGGGGGAGGGAGAGAAAGAAGGGAGGGGCCTTCAAGCAGAAATCCTCCTCCTTGACTTCTTAGCCAGGGGAAGAAAGCAGGGTGGATTGCAATAGGATTCAGTTGAGTTTTCTAGGGGCCTGTTAGGGAGGGGAAGGGGAAGGAAGGAAGGAGAGAGTGGAGGAAAGGAAAAGAAAAAGGAGGGAGGAAGGAAGGAGAGAGTGGAGGAGGAAAAGAAAAAGGAGGAAGGAAGGAGAGAGTGAAGGAAAGGAAAAGAAAAAGGAGGGAGGAAGGAAGGAGAATGGAGGAAAGGAAAAGAAAATGGGAGGAAGGAAGGAAGGAGAGTGGAGGAGGAAAAGAAAAAGGAAGAAGGAAGGAAGGAGAGAGTGGAGGAAAGGAAAAGAAGGAAGGAGAGAGTGGAGGAACGGAAAAGAAAAAGGAGGAAGGAAGGAAGGAGAGAGTGGAGGAGGAAAAGAAAAAGGAAGAAGGAAGGAAGGAGAGAGTGAAGGAAAGGAAAAGAAAAAGGAGGGAGGAAGGAAGGAGAATGGAGGAAAGGAAAAGAAAATGGGAGGAAGGAAGGAAGGAGAGAGTGGAGGAAAGGAAAAGAAGAAGGAAGGAGACAGTGGAGGAAAGGAAAAGAAAAAGGAGGAAGGAAGGAAGGAGAGAGTGGAGGAGGAAAAGAAAAAGGAAGAAGGAAGGAAGGAGAGAGTGAAGGAAAGGAAAAGAAAAAGGAGGGAGGAAGGAAGGAGAGAGTGGAGGAGGAAAAGAAAAAGGAAGAAGGAAGGAAGGAGAGAGTGAAGGAAAGGAAAAGAAAAAGGAAGGAGGAAGGAAGGAGAGAGTGGAGGAGGAAAAGAAAAAGGAAGAAGGAAGGGAGGAGAATGGAGGAAAGGAAAAGAAAAAGGAGGGAGGAAGGAGAGAGTGGAGGAGGAAAAGAAAAAGGAAGAAGGAAGAAAGGAAAATGGAGGAAAGGAAAAGAAAATGGGAGGAAGGAAGGAAGGAGAATAGAGGAAAAGAAAGGAAAGGGAAAAGGAAAGGGAAGGGAACAGGTGGTGGGAAGAGAAAGACAAGAGCTGGTCCACACAACTCAATTTCAAGATCTTGACAGTCGCATTTCACACTTGATTCTTCCCTGTGGGTCTGTGTCTAATTGGACAAATTTGAACAGCGGGCAGAAAAATCACCCTGGAGCTTTTTTTATATAGTTGATAAATGGTTGCAGGCTTGAAGGCATGCTTCAAGGAAGGAAGGAAGGAAGGAAAGGAAGGAAGGAAGGAAGGAAGGAAAAAGGGAAGGAAGTGAGGGAAGGAAGGAAATTGGACAAAGAGAAGGAAGAAAGGAAGGGGGGAGGGAGGAAGAAGGGAAGAAAGTGAGGGAAGGAAGGAAGTTGGACAAAGAGAAGGAAGGAAGGAAGGAAGGAAGGAAGGAAGGAAGGAAGGAAGGGGGAGGGCGGGAAGAAGGAAGGAGAAGAAAGCGGGAGGGAGGGAAGGAAGGAAGTTGGACAAAGAAGGAAGAAAGGAAGGGGGAGGGAGGGAAGGAGGAAGGAAGGAGAAGGAGAGAAGAAGAAGAGAGCGAGGGAAGGAAGGGGGAGGGAGGGAAGGAGAAGGAACGAAGGAGAAGAAAGTGGGAGGGAGGGAAGGAAGGAGGAAAGAAGGAGAAGAGAGAAGAGAAGGAAGGAAGGAAGGGGGAGGGCGGGAAGGAGGAAGGAGAAGAAAGCGGGAGGGAGGGAAGGAAGGAAGTTGGACAAAGAGAAGGAAGGAAGGAAGGGGGAGGGAGGGAGGAAGGAAGGAGAAGAAGGAGAGAGGGAGGGATTGAGGAAGGAAGGAAGGAGAAGAAAGTGGGAGAGAGGGAAGGAAGTTGGACAAAGAGAAGGAAGAAAGGGAGAGGGAGGGAAGGAGGAAGGTAGGAAGAAGGGAAGAAAGTGAGGGAAGGAAGGAAGTTGGACAAAGAGAAGGTAGGAAGGAAGGGGGAGGGAGGGAGGGAAGGAGGAAGGAAGGAGAAGAAGGAGAGAGGGAGGGATTGAGGAAGGAAGGAAGGAGAAGAAAGTGGGAGAGAGGGAAGGAAGTTGGACAAAGAGAAGGAAGGAAGGAGGAGGGAGGGAAGGAGGAAGGAAGGAAGAAAATGAGGGAAGGAAGGAAGTTGGACAAAGAGAAGGAAGGAAGGGGCAGGAGGGAGGAAAAAAGAAGAGACAAAGGAGAAAAGAGAGAAGGGAGGGAGGGAGGAAGAAAGAAGAGAGGAAGGAAGATAGAGAAGGAAGGGTGGAAGGGAAGGACCCAAGACTTCGAAATAGACCCACAACAGTCACTTCTACTCTCTTCAAAATGGCTACCTCGTGTCACCTAACTGGAAGGTCCCTTCTGGAAGGTTCAACTCATGGGAAATAACAGGTCTGACAAATGAGGACCACTCATTTTTTTCTCCTAGCGCCAAATGGTCACTTAACAAACCGTTGTAAGTCGAGGACTCCCTGTATACCCCACCCCACCTCTCCACTTCACCACTCTGGGACTCTCTCGGCGTTACCTCAGGGCTTCCTCAGACTGCTCAAGACCGACGTCTTAGTCCTTTAATCTCCTTTTTTTTTTTTTTTTTTTGGCCAGAAGTTTGGATGAGACGAGAGGATGTTTTTGTTTTATTTTGGGAAACATCGATGAAGCCAAAAGATCGGCGTGAGGAATGCGGTTGCTAGGATGGAGGCCAACGGCAGAAGCGACTGCCTATAAAATCCTGCCTTTTTCAGACAGCAAATCCCTCTCCGGAATGGTCTTTTATAATGTGAGCAATCCAGCGGTATCCCGTCGGCAGAGGTGGCATTCATTTACTTTCCCTACCGCTTCGCAAATGTGTGTGTGCACGGACGCACTCGCTTCACTTGCACGCATACCGTCCATGCACGCGCCCGGCCTTCCGTGCATGCGCTTTGCTGGCACCCGTGCCATCCGCGCATGCACCTGGCCTCAAAAATGCGCTTAAATAGGGTGGCATAGAATCAGGGATTTCCGTTACCGGTTCGGGCGAACTGATCTGAACCGGCTGAATACACCTCTCCCTGATTGCAACGGAGCCCTGGGAAAAACCACGGAAAACTTCTTGTTGCGCCCGGGGGAAGAAAGTGAAATTAGGAAAGCTGACCACGTCACAGGTGAATCACGAACGTGCCGTTAGTCCTCGACGTACGACCACCATTGAGCACAAAAGTTCCTTCGTCCGAGGGAAGACATCGGTTCAATGAGTTTTGCTGGGCTTATGAAATGAATTTTGTTCGTTTTGTTAAGCAAATTTGGCTTCCCCCATTGACCCTGCTTGTTGGAAGCTGGCTGGGAAGGTTTAAAATGGTAACAGGGGACAGCGCCACTGTCACAAATGCAGGTAGTCCCTGAGTTACGATCACAATTGAGCCCCCCAGTTTGTGTCGCTAAGTGAGACATTTGTTCAGTGAGGTTTTCCCCCCGTTTTACGACTTCTCTTTGCCACAGTTCTTAAGGGAATGTCAGGAGCTGTTCAGGGAATCGGGCTTCCCTCTCCTCCTCCTCCTCCCCCTCTCCTTCACTCCACTGATTATGTTACCTAGCTGGGTCATGAAACATCTGCAACAGTGGGTTTCAATTTTTTTTACTACCGGTTCTGTGGGTGTGGCTTGGTGGGCATGTCATGGCTTGGTGGGCGTGGCAGGGGAAGGATACTGTAAAATCTCCATTCCCACCCCACTCCAGGGGAAGTTTACTGCAAAATCCCCATTTCCTCCCGATCAGCTGGGACTCGGGAGGCAGAGAATAGATGGGGGTGGGGCCAGTCAGAATTTTTACTACCGGTTCTCCGAACTACTCAAAATTTCCGCTACCGGTTCTCCAGAACTGGTCAGAACCTGCTGAAACCTACCTCTGATCTGCAAGAAAACAACCCAACTCATGAGAGCACCCAGGACCTCATAGTTGTTGTTCTCCTTCTCCTCCTCTTCCTCCTCCTCCACTACTCCACTGATGATGTTACTTAGCTGGGTCATGAAACGTCCGCAAGTAAGCAACCCAGCTCATAAGAGCACCAAGGATCCCACGGTGTTTCCTTTGGACGGGCGTCCTGCCAGATCTATTGGAGAGAAAGTACAGATGGAGATGCAGAAACTTTCACATTTTTGCACTGTAATTGTTTAGTCTCTCTCTCTTCTTTCCCCGCGACCCCCAAGGCAAAAAAACAAACAAACCAAGAGCATCCCACTGACCCACAATCCACTGACAGGATTCGCTTTGCCCATCTCCGCGGCCAATTCTCTCGCGAGAGTCCCAGTTGGCTTCCCAGTGATGAATACCATATTCCACTGAAGCTCATCAGGCATTGTTGTGATCCGTCAAGCCATCACTTCCCAGATGGAGGCTGACCCACAATTAGTCAGATTTTTTTAAGCTGTTGACCATTCTCTCCCTCCTTCTCTCTCTCCCTCCCTCCCTCCCTCTCTTGCATCCCCGTTGGGAACGATGCTGTAACATACAGCTCCAAATTGCTCCCAGGTTTCATCCTGTTCTGATTAGCAGAATGAACAACTAAGCAGGACGCTGAAGGAGTGGATGGGTGGGTGGGTGGGTTGGGGGATTCCCGGACGCCGAACAATGAGTCCACGATCAAATTACTGCAGCCTGCTGCAGAAGCGTCCAGAGAATACATTTCTAAAAATGGAGCATTGTTGAAGGATGATCAAAGGGGAGAAGCAACCTAGAACGAAGGAGGGATTTCCTGAGAGTGAGAACGATGAATCAGTGGGACGACTTGCCTCCAGAAGTTGTGGGTCCTTCCATCACTGGAGGTTTTTAAGAAGCGACTAGACAACCCTTGGTCTGAAATGGTCGAAGGTCTCCTGCTCGAGCAGGGGGTTGGACTAGAAGACCTCCAAGGTCCCTTCCGACTCTTGTTATTCTGAAGGATGTTTGCCATGGAGAAGTTTTGATCGCGAAAAAGTAATTGACCTTTGGATCCGCTCTGGCTGGACCTGCTTTTGAATTCTGCAGCTGGATTACCCAAGAGGGCCTTAATTGTTGGACTACAGGTAGTCCTTGACTTACAACCATTCATTTAGTGACCGTTCGAAGTTACAACGGCACTGAAAAAAGCTACTCAGAAACGTTTTTCACACTTAACAACCGTTGTAGAATCCCCAATGGTCACAGGATCAAAATTCAGATGCTTGGCAATTGACTCATATTTATGACCGTTGCAGTGTCCCGGGGTCACATGATCCCCTCTTTGCGACCTTCTGTACAAGCAAAAAACACAACGGGGAAGCCAGATTCACTTCACAACTGTGTTGCTGACTTAACAACTGCACTTAACAACATTCCCTTAAAAGCTTGTAAAACTCGTTCCACCTGTGTTTCAGTTGACAACAGAAACGCTGGGCCATAATTGTGGCCGTAAGTCGAGGACAACCTGTAACTTTGTAAAAACGATGACATTCATTCCCCACGATTGTTGTTGTCGTTGTCATTGTTGTTGTTGTTACTCACAATGTTGAGCCGCCTTTTTCTTGGAGGAATAATTCCGTCAGGTGCGCTTCTTCTTGGGCAGCCTCCATTTTCTCCGCCGAATTTCCATTACGGCTTGAGAGGAATTTAAACTCGATCCGAGAGGCTTTTTGTACAATCCGGTTACGACCTCTGAATTGTTTTAACCAAACACATTTAAGATTATTATTCCTATAAACACACATGTTATGGCTTGGGCTCTTCTGCTGCTTTTCTTTCTTTCTTTCTACTTTTTTTTTTTACGGCCCTATAAATCGCATGCCGAACACAAAGGCCCTGTTTCTCCCATAAATGTTTTGCAGCCGTCGTAAATTATCTTTTTGCTTGCATTCATAATGAAAGAGAGAGAGCGAGAGAGAAGAGGGGGGGGGCAGGGCGGGCTGGAAGTCGCTGTTTGATGTTTTATATCGTCTTTCCTAAAATGCAAAAATATGGGACACGGAGCCAGATTTTATCTCGTCGGAAAATAAAAGCAGAATTCTTTCTCGGTTCCATCCCGCCTCTCACCCCGCCCCCCCTCTCCCAGCTCTGCCTCCAGAGTTCTAGATTCAGTCGCTTCCAGGTTTAAGAATCGATCTTTTATTAACTTGGCTGGGTGTGTGGGTGTGTGAGGGTTTGGGTATGTGCTTTTTCAAACGTAGGCTTTTTCGTTTTTTGTAGGCCTGCAACCCTAAATTTATTTTATTTATTTTTATTTATTTTATTATATTTTTATACCGCCCTTCTCCCGAAGGACTCAGGGCGGTGAACAGCCATAATAAAACAATATACAAGACAAATTTAAAAACCATATTAAAATAATTCAATTTTTGGCCGAATTTAAAATTTCCACTCTAAAACCCTTATAAAACATATTAAAACCCATATTTAAAACCCAATTAAAATTATTGTCCCATCAGACAGGCTTGTTGGAATAACAGGGTCTTCAGCGCACGACGGAAGGCACGGAGGTCGGGGATCCTTCGTATATCCGGGGGCAATTCGTTCCATAGGGCAGGAGCCCCCACAGAGAAGGCTCTCCATCTGGGAGTCGCCAGTCGACATTGTTTGGCCGATGGCACCCTGAGGAGGCCCTCTCTGTGGGAGCGTATCGGTCGGTGGGAAGCAGTCAGTGGCAGTAGGCGGTCCTGTTCCCAATTTATGAAGTTTTTTATTTCTTCCTTGAAACGAGCAATTGTTTGCGCCAGGTATCTCCCTTCTTTGTGCCTCGTAAATTAATGCAATCTGTTTTGCCTTTATTTATTCATTTGTATCCTGCCTTGTTGTTGTTTTTTTTAGAAACAACTCAAGGCGGCGAACATATCACTCCTTCTTCCTTCTAATTTCCCCCCACAACAACAACCTTGTGAGGTGACTTGGGCTGAGAGGGAGGGACTGGCCCAAAATTACCCAGCCAGCTTTCACAGCTAAGGGAGGAGCTAGAACTCACCACCTCTTATTGGTCCAGAATCGCCCAATTGGCTTTCATGCCTAAGGTGGGACTAGAAGTCACCATCTCTATTGGTCCAGAATCACCCAATTGGCTTTCGTGCCTAAGGTGGGACTAGAACTCACTATCTCTATTGGTCCAGAATCACTCAATTGGCTTTCGTGCCTAAGGTGGGACTAGAACTCACCGTCTCGTGGTGATTGGTCCAGAATCACCCAATTGGCTTTTGTGCCTAAGGTGGGACTAGAACTCACCATCTCTATTGGTCCAGAATTACCCAATTGGCTTTCGTGCCTAAGGTGGGACTAGAACTCACCATCTCTATTGGTCCAGAATCGCCCAATTGGCTTTCGTGCCTAAGGTGGGACTAGAACTCACCATCTCTGTTGGTCCAGAATCACCCAATTGGCTTTCGTGCCTAAGGTGGGACTAGAACTCACCATCTCTATTGGTCCAGAATCACTCAATTGGCTTTCGTGCCTAAGGTGGGACTAGAACTCACCATCTCTATTGGTCCAGAATCACCCAATTGGCTTTCGTGCCTAAGGTGGGACTAGAACTCACCGTCTCTATTGGTCCAGAATCACCCAATTGGCTTTCGTGCCTAAGGTGGGACTAGAACTCACCGTCTCGTGGTGATTGGTCCAGAATCACCCAATTGGCTTTCGTGCCTAAGGTGGGACTAGAACTCATTGTCTCCTGGTGATTGGTCCAGAATTACCCAATTGGCTTTCGTATCTAAGGTGCAGAGATGGGTTTCAGCAGGTTCTGACCAGTTCTGGAGAACCGTTAGCGGAAATTTTGAGTAGTTCGGAGAACCAGTAGTAAAAATTCTGACTGGCCCCGCCCCCATCTATTCTCTGCCTCCCGAGTCCCAGCTGATCGGGAGGAAATGGGGATTTTGCAGTAACCTTCCCCTGGAGTGGGATGGGAATGGAGATTTTACAGTATCCTTCCCTGCCACGCCCACCAAGCCACGCCAAGCCCACCAAGCAACGCCCACAGAACCGGTAGTAAAAAAAAATTGAAACCCACCACTGCTAAGGCCGCCTTAAAGTGAGGGAGGACTATCGGAAGTCTCAACTTATGACTACAACATTTCTGTTACTAACCAAGACAGTTCTTAAGTGAATTTTTTCCCATGTTATGACCTTTGTCCCATTGTTAAGTGAATCACTGCAGTTGTTAAGCAACATGTTTGTTAAGCAAATCTGGTTTGCTTGTCCGAAGATTACCAAAGATAATCACGTGACACACACACACACACACACCAGACCTGTGCAACCGTCATAAATATGAGCCAGCATACGAATGTGAAAATCACGTGACCGTGGGGATGTTGGAACGGTCGTAAATGCGAAAAACGGTCACAAGTTACTTTCATCAGTGCCGTTGTAACTTTGAACACTCACTAAATGAACTGTTGCAAGTCGACGACGGCCTATATAAAATTTGTGTTACTAAGCAAAACAATTGCTTAGTAAGATTTGTCCCATGTCCCACCTTTCTTGGTGTAGTCGTTAAGCGAATCACGGCAGTCCATGGCTTGTATTAGGAAAGGCGATTTTATTATAACTGGTGAAAGGATGCTGAGGATTGCCCTCCTTCAGGTGAGGATTTGAAAGCAGAGCAGTGACCGTTAGGAGCAGGGATGGGATTCAGCCGGTTCGGAAAACCGGTAGTTAAAAATCTGTCTCGACCCGCCCCACCCCTTCCAGGAGTCCCCATGTGCCCCATTTTGGCTCCCAAGTAAGTGCAGGGAGGCCTACTAGGCCCAAAATGGGACGTAGGGGGGTGCTGTGCGGGGCCCCCTGCAGCCTGTTTTTGTTCCCAGGAGGCTGCAGGGACGCCTACTAGGCCCAAAATGGGGCAGCGTGTCTTCCCCCCCCCATGGACCATTTTTGCACCCAGGGGGGTGCAGGAGGCCGAGTGCGGCCTGTCACACACCCCTGGCCACGCCCACCATGGCCACGCCCACCCAGCCGGTGTTTAGGGTAGAGAACCAGTGGTGGGTTTCAAAAATTTTTTACTACGGGTTCTGTGGGTGTGGCTTGGTGGGCGTGGCATGGCTTGGTGGGTGTGGCTTGGTGGGCGTAGCAGGGGAAGGATACTATAAAATCTCCATTCCCACCCCACTCCAGGGGAAGGATACTGCAAAATCTCCATTTCCTCCCGATCAGCTGGGACTCAGGAGGCAGAGAATAGATGGGGCGGGGCCAGTCAGAATTTTTACTACCAGTTCTGTGGGCGTGGCTTGGTGGGCATGGCAGGGGAAGGATACTATAAAAACTCCATTCCCACCCCATCCCAGGGGAAGGATAATGTAAAATATCCATTCCCTCCCCAATCCAGGGGAAGGTTATTGCAAAATCCCCATTTCCTCCCGATCAGCTGGAACTCGGGAGGCAGAAAATAGATGGGGGGGGCGGAGCCAGTCAGAATTTTTACTACCGGTTCTCCGAACTGCTCAAAATTTCCGCTACCGGTTCGCCAGAATTGGTCAGAACCTGCTGAAACCCACCTCTGCCGGTTCCATGGAGAAAGGTTTTTCTGCGGAAAAGTTGTGGTTTTGTGTGATGCCTGTATATCGCAGATGGGGCTTCGCTGGTTTGTGTGACCTGATTTCTGGCATGCCGTGGACTGGTGCCAGTCCACGGACCAGGGAGGGGGGGGTTGGGGACCCCCGCCATAATAAATCCCTCTTCCAGAAAGTAGGAATGGCAACAGGCAGGGAGGATCTTTTATCCGTGTGTAATTGAAGCAAAAAAAGACGTGTCACAATTCCAGACCTTGCCTTCTTCGGGTGTCTGTGTGTTTAAATCCAGTGCGGCTGAAATTTTTTTGTGTCTGCGCAGTTCCAGGTCCCTGCCCAGCCCTGGCAGTGGTGGAAACAAACTTCTCCACACAACTCCCCAACTTCCCTCGTTTGCAAAGCAAACTTTTTGCCTTCTCCTATTTACCTTGGCAAATGCCCCACCAGATTGATGATCTGCAAAGTGGATTTGTTATTTGGCTGTTTTCTTTGGCAACGCTTGAAAGCACGTTTTCTTTTTTTCGTTTTTCTTTTTCCCCCCTTTCCCTTCCTGATTACAGTCCCAGATGTCACTGCATACATTTACGGGGAGCTCCGAGTTCCTTCTAAAGTTTTAATTTCGACTACAAATGCCATTAAGCTTTGCTCTTCCTCCTTTCCTTTCCATGTTGGTTTTCCTCCCTTTGCACCTACAGTAAATTTATTTATTTATTTACTTATTGGTTCGATTTATATGCCGCCCTTCTCCGGAGACTCAGGGCGGCTTACAATGCGTTAAGCAATAGCCTTCATACTTTTGTATATACCTGTTTAGTAGGGCTTTCGGCCCCCCCTAAGCGATGTTCTATTTTATACAAAGTCAGCTTATTGCCCCCACAAACCGGGTCCTCATTTTACCTGCCTCGAAAGGATGGAAGGCTGAGTCAACCTTGAGCCTGGTGAGATTCGAACTCGCATTAATTGCAGACAGCTGGTGCTATTTAACAGCTCTTTAGTCTGCTGCGCCACCAAGGCTCTTCAACAAATCTCAACAAGCAGCCTCCATTTAATTAGAGCACTGCAGGCACTCCTTGACTTACGACCACAACTGAGCCCAAAATATCCATCGTTCAGTGAGACAGTTGTTAGTGAGTTTTGGCCCCATTTGGCCACACGAATAAATGAAGGTGAATAAACATGTCCCAGGATCAGTGGTGGGATCCTCCCGGCTTAACAACCGGTTCAGTGATTGCGTCATTCGCGGTGCGCACACGCACAGTTTGAAGAAATCTTCACTGAGTAGCACAGCTGATTCGGCAGCAATCCACTCTACCACGGGAATCAGCTGAGAAGGTAAAGGTAGGAAAATAATGCAGGTGGGTGGGTGAGCCCATCTGATCGTTGGGGTGAACCCATTCGCTCCCAGCTGATTGTCGGAGTTACCGGTTCGAGAATCCCACCCCTGCCCAGGATAATGTCACAGGATCCAATCTGGGACGAGCGGTTTAGTCTTCTGAGCTTTCGGACTCTTGCTGCAGCCCATCCTCAGGGAACTTCTCTTTAGCCACAGTTCACTTTTTTTCTCGCCCTTTCTTGCCACATTCGATAGGTGAACCGCTGAAGTTGTTGAGTTAGGAACACCGTTGTTAAGTGAATCTGACTTGCCCATTGATTTTGCTTGCCAGAAGGTCGCAAAAAGGCATCACGTGACCTTGGGACACTGCAACCGTCATAAGTACATGACAAAGAGTTGTCCTAAAAATCTCCAGTGTTGGATCACCCACAAATTCTGGAGGCAAGGGGTTCCACTGATTAATTGTTCTAACTGTCAGGAAATTTCTCCTTAGTTCTAAGTTGCTTCTCTCCTTGATTAGTTTCCACCCATTGCTTCTTGTTCTACCCTCAGGTGCTTTGGAGAATAGCTTAACTCCCTCTTCTTTTGGCAACCCCTGAGATATCGGAACACTGCTCTCATGTTTCCCCTAGTCCTTCTCTTCATTAAACTAGACATACCCAAACCAACACAGTCCTAGGCTGCACAAACAAAGGGATAGAATCAAGATCACGTGAAGTGTTAATACCACTTTATTTAAGGCGTTGGTAAGGCCACACTAGGAACACTGCATCCAGTTTTGGTCGCCATGATGTAAAAAAGATGTTGAGACTCTAGAAAGAGTGCAGGGAAGAGCAACAACAAGAGGTCTTCTGCGCATGCCCAAGATGGCGGCGCCCGCTGGGACCGCGATTTGAGGATGGGGCGCCGACCTACCTTTTGGGCCCTTTGGGGTCGTTTGGAGGAGCTATGACCCCCAGGACTGGCCGGGGGAGCTCTCTGCCAGCACGGAGAGGGTTTTTTCTCCTCCGTGGCTGAGCAGAGCAGAGAGGACGGCGCGATGTCGGGAGCCGATGCCGGGCCGATCAGCTGGGCGTCGGCGGCGTTTTCCGAGGCTGGAGGCCGTCCAGGCGCCGGGGCGCCGCTGCGCAGTGGGTTTCTAAGCCCAGGGGGGGTTGCCCGAAGAGCTACAAGACGTGTCGGGCACCCCCGAAGATCTCTGGAATGCCGCCAGACTTTTTAGTCTGGCGACGATGGCGCAGCGGCGATGGCGATGGCGGCGGAGGCAGCCGGCGGTCCGAGGGCGTTGGTGCCCCCCCCTTGGAGCTCCTGGAGCTGGAGCTGGAGTCGGAGTTTAGAAGTTGGGGGGGCAATGAACCAACGAGAATTAAATAAGACCGGGAGACCTGCAACCATGGCTGGGGCGAAAAGGACCTGGTCTGACTTTTTTTTCCCAGGCCTTAGGCAGCCTCAAACTGTGGTTGTGCGGGAGGTTGGGGACTTGAAACAACTGCCCCACTTCCGCCTCATTTGTCTCTCCCCAGCGCTCCCTTTTAAGACCGGGCCCACGGGGACCAACTTTAGCCGGTGGGACTCACTTCCGCTATGTTCTCACTACCAGCTGAACCCCCTGACTGTGGAGAGGGCTATGGAAAATTGGAGGTCGGTCCATAGCTGCATCCCTTCGGCTAAGAGGGCTGGACACCAGTTGGCCACCGTGAGAGGGTGGCCTGGTGTTGGGGCCTCCTGAGGGCTGAATCGGGATGTATTCACACATAAGCACTTTACCAGCGGTGGGGACCCGACCATCGGACCAACTGCCGTGAGAGGGCGGTTTTTTTGGACCTGATCCCTGGACACTGGATATACTGACACTATTGCTGCCACTTCACCACAAATGGGGGCGGACCAGCTGACCTAATCACCGTGAGAGGGTGGTTGGATCGATTTTCCCCCTTGGATTGTGGTCGTTGTGGATTGTGACTGTGTCCTCTGTTGTGAGGGGACAGTGGACTTGGTCCTGTGAATTATGTGTGAGATTCCCCATTTCCCTACCTTCTTCCCTGTCCTTTTAGGACCCTTAGGATATGGTCATGGCGAGCCACTATGACCAAATTGTACTCAGCAGCGGAGCTTCTTGGTCTGCGAGACTCCCCCCTCTCGCAGGCTTGGCCCTCCACTCTATCGAGGGCCTACCTCGATGACGGGCTTTGGAACCCCGAGAGGTGGCATGTCGCAAAGAGGGGGTTGCGGGGTTTTTTAAAATTGTCTATGTCTAACCTTTTAAGGGGTTTGGGGAGTGGGGAGGGGGGTGGTATTGGAATTAGGGGCGTGGGTTTGGGGGATAACCCACCAAGGGGAGGGTCGGGCCCGGCCACGACGCGCGGCGGGGCGGGTGGGGGACCCGGGGGCAATGGAGGGGGTCGAGCTTGTTCGGACTGTGTTTTTACCATCAGTACTGTGAGTGGGAGGGGTAGATATGGCGGGAGCAGGGGGCCATATCATGTTAAGGGAGCACGCACCCGCTGTCTCCAAGCGGTAGGGTGCTCCGGCCCCCAAGGCTCCACCCGTTTGCCAGGTTGCACAGATCCTCACGGCCCGGGCCTTCGTCTGATGTTGTGCAACGCCAGGTCCGTAGTAAATAAAGCCCCCCTCATCTGTGATCTTGTTCAGGAGGGGGGAGCGGACCTGGCGGGTATTACGGAGACCTGGTTGGGCCCGGAGGGAGGGGTCCCTCTGGTAGAAATGTGCCCACCAGGCTTCCGCGCATTCCATCAGCCGAGGTCACAAGGGAGGGGCGGGGGAGTAGCGGTTATTATTAGAGAAGGCCTTAGGCCCAGGGAGACCACTGTACCTCAGACAGCTGGTTGTGAGTCCCTCCTTGTGAAGTGGGGCCATGGGGTTCAGATGGGCTTGCTGATCACGTACCTGGCTCCCTGCCGCGTGGCAGCAACCCTGCCTGAGCTACTCAACGTTATTGCTGCGGTGGCGGTTGATACCCCCAGACTTATGGTCATGGGGGATTTCAACCTGCCGTCCGTGGGCGAGACGTCTGAGGTGGCTCGGGAGTTCATGGCTTCCATGACGGCCATGGATCTGACCCAACTAATTCATGGCCCTACGCACACTGGGGGAAACACACTGGACTTGCTTTTTGTCTCTGGACAGTGGTTGAGTGATCTTGAGATAGGGGATGTAGTCATCGAGCCCTTGTCATGGTCGGATCACTCTCTCCTTCGCCTTGACCTTCGTACCGCGGCACCCCGCTGCAGGGAGGCGGAACCGATAAGATGGTACCGCCCCAGGCGCCTGATGGAACCCGATAGGTTCCAGACGGAGCTTGGGCCAATTCCTGAGGTTCTGGCTCACGCCTCGACTGGAGACCTAGTGGCCGCCTGGGATAGGGCGGCCGCTGGGGCCCTGGATCGAGTCGTGCCTTTGCGGCCTCTGACCCGGCGCGGATCTCGCCTTGCTCCTTGGTTTACCGAGGAGCTGAGGGAGATGAAGCGCCGGAAAAGACGCCTAGAGAGTAGTTGGAGAGCTAGTCTTTCTGAATCGGACCGGACACTGGTTAGATCCCATATTAGGACTTACCTAGTGGCGATAAAAGCAGCAAAATGTACGCATTTTGCTGCTCTTATTGCGTCATCAGATAATTGCCCGGCCGCCCTGTTTAGGGTGACCCGCTCCCTGCTCCACCAGGAAGCGCGGGAGGACCCCTTGGAGGGAAGAGCCGAGGACTTTGTTCAGTATCTGTATGACAAAATCACTCAGATTCGGGAAGGTCTGGACTCTGACTGGGTAGATCCACCGAGAGTGACGGAGGCAGGTCTTGAGACTGTTATCTGGGATGAGTTTGATCCTGTGACCCCAGATGACGTGGACAGGATTCTGGGTAGATTGAACGCGACCACATGTTTGTTGGACCCGTGTCCCTCCTGGTTAGTGCTGGCTTCCCGGGAGGTGACGCGAGGCTGGCTCCAGGGGATTATAAATGCTTCATTGGGTGAGGGTGTCTTCCCCGCCGCCCTTAAGGAGGCGGTGGTGAGGCCCCTCCTCAAGAAGCCTTCCCTGGACCCGGCAATATTGGCTAATTATCGTCCAGTCTCCAACCTTCGTTTTGTGGCGAAGGTTGTTGAGAGTGTGGTTGCGGGACAGCTTCCCCAGTACCTGGATGAAGCGTCGTATCTGGATCCGTTCCAGTCGGGTTTCAGGCCTGGGTACAGCACGGAAACGGCATTGGTCGCGTTGGTTGATGATCTCTGGAGGGCTCGGGACAGGGGCTGCTCCTCTGTCCTGGTCCTGTTAGATCTCTCAGCGGCTTTTGATACCATCGACCATGGTATCATGCTGCACCGGTTGGAAGAGTTGGGGGTGGGAGGCACCGTACTAAGGTGGTTCTCCTCCTTTCTCTCCGACCGGTCGCAGTCTGTGTTGACAGGGGGGCAGAGGTCGACCCCGAGGCCCCTCATATGTGGGGTGCCGCAGGGATCGGTCCTCTCGCCCCTTTTGTTCAACATTTATGTAAAGCCGCTGGGCGAGATCATCCGTGGTTTTGGGGTGGAGTACCATCAGTACGCTGACGACACCCAGCTGTACATCTCCACCCCGGATCACCCCAACGATGCCCTTGAAGTGATGTCCCAGTGCCTGGAGGCCGTACGGATCTGGATGGGGAGGAACAGGCTCAGGCTCAACCCATCCAAGACCGAGTGGCTGTGGTTTCCGACGTCCCGATATAGTCAGCTAATGCCATCGCTGACTATTGGGGGCGAATCATTGGCCCCCACGGATAGGGCTCGCAACTTGGGTGTCCTCCTGGATTCACGGCTGTCGTTAGAAGAGCATGTGACGGCCGTGTCCGGGAGGATTTTTCATCAGGTTCGCCTGATCCGCCAGTTGCGTCCCTATCTAGATCGGGACTCCCTACACACAGTCACCCATGCCCTCGTTACTTCTCGTCTGGATTACTGCAACGCTCTCTACATGGGGCTCCCCTTGAGGTGCACTCGGAGGCTCCAACTGGCGCAGAGTGCGGCCGCGCGGGTGGTGATGGGAGCGACATGGAGTTCCCATGTGACACCTCTCCTGCGCGAGCTGCACTGGCTCCCGGTGGTCTTCCGAGTGCGCTTCAAGGTTCTGGTTATCACCTTTAAAGCGCTCCATGGCTTAGGACCTGGTTATTTACGGGACCGCCTGCTACCACCAATAGCCTCCCACCGGCCAGTACGCTCCCATAGAGAGGGGCTCCTCCGGGTGCCGTCGGCCAAACAATGTCGGCTGTCGGCCCCTAGGGGGAGAGCCTTCTCTGTGGGGGCACCTACGATTTGGAACGAGCTCCCCCCGGAGATACGTAGGATCCCGGATCTGCGCACCTTCCGCCGCGCGCTTAAGACTTTTCTATTTTATCAAGCTGGCCTGGCCTAAATCTTCCCCCTTTTTAAATGTGGAAATTTTAAATTTTTAAATTTTAAATTCGTCTTTTTATAGGGGTATGGGTAAGGCATTTTAAATTGGGGAGCCATTTTAGATTTAATTCTGTTTTAAACGTATTTTAATTGTTTATATTGTATGTTTTTTAACTTTGGCTGTGCACCGCCCCGAGTCCTTCGGGAGAGGGGGCGGTATAAAAATCTAATAAATAAATAAATAAATAAATAAACAAAGATGATTAGGGGACTGGAGGCTAAAACATATGAAGAAAGGTTGCAGGAACTGGGTATGTCTACTTTTTTTTTTTTAAATTTGATTTATATGCCGCCCTTCTCCGGAGACTCAGGGCGGTTAAGCAATAGCCTTCATCCTTTTGTATATTTATACAAAGTCAGCTTATTGCCCCCACAAACTGGGTCCTCAATTTACTTACCTGAAAAAGGATAGAAGGCTGAGTCAACCTTGAGCCTGGTGAGATTCGAACTTACAGTAATTGCAGACAGCTGGTGTTAATCACAATGCTATCAGTCAGGCCCTACTTTAATGAAAAGAAGGACCAGGGGAGACATGATAGCAGTCTTCCAGTATCTCAGGAACTGCCACAAAAGAAAAGGGGGTCTAGCTATTCTCCAAAGCACCTGAAGGCAGGAAAAGAAGCAACGGGTGGAAACTAATCAAGGAGAGAAGCAACTTAGAACTAAGGAGGAATTTCCTGACAGTGAGAATAATTAACCAGTGGAACAGCTTGTCTCCAGAAGTTGTGGATGCTCCAACACTGGAGCATTCTTCCTTGTCTTCCTTATTCTAGTCTGCTCTAATTCCATCACCCTTTCTTCATAGGTTTTAGCCTCCAGTCCCCTAATCATTTTTGTTGCTCTTCTCTGCACTCTTTCTAGAGTCTACAAGACTCTCGAAAGTTTTTTTTATATCGTGGCGATCAAAACTGGATGCAAATATTCCAAGATGACATGATAGCTGTCTTCCAATACTGGAGGAGCTACCACAAAGAAGAGAGGGTTGACGTCTTCTCCAAAGCACCAGAGGGCAAGACAAGAAGCAATGGATGGAAACTAATAAAGGAGAGAAGCAACTTAGAACTAAGAAGAAATTTCCTGACAGTTAGAAGAACGATTAATCAATGGAATCGCTTGCCTCTTGGAATTGTAGCTGCTCCATCACCGAAGGGGTTTCAAAAATAGATTGGACAACCATTTGGCCAGAACAATTTTAGAGTCTCCTGCTTGAACAAGGGGTGAGACTAGAAGACCTTCAAGGTCCCCCCTTCGAGCCCTATGATTCTACCTTTTAATCCTTCCTGCAATTTTTTTCCTCCAGACTGCTGTCTCCCAAAGATGCCCCCCTCGAAGCATCCTGCCTGCTCTTCCTTGTCTGGACACAGCTTCTCAAGAGGCTTTTGCGTCTGTATCTTTTGTCTCGCCAGACGCCAAACTGTGTGTGCAAGAGGATTAAGGCCCAACTATCTCCCCCCTCCCCAACCCGACTTATCTATTGGCGGTGTCTCCAGACCATTCTTTTCTTTCATAATGGACCACGCGGGGGCCCAAAGCCTTAAGCCGCTGCTGTTTACCAAATTCCCCTTGAGGAGAAGGGCTCTTCAGCCGCCTTTCCTCCCTGACGGAGGGAGAGGGTTGTAACGGAAGAGACGCCAAAGCATTCGGCTTTTGGAGTGGTGGAGTGCTTTTCTTAATTTCTTAATTTCTGTTTTTTTCTTTCTCCTTCCTTCCTTCCTTCCTTCCTTCTTTCCTTCCTTTTTTCTTTCTTTCTTTCTTTCTATTGCCAACAGATTCTGCTTTTGGAGTGGAAGAGTTTTTTTTCTTAATTTCTTTCTTTCTTTTGCCAACGCATTCTGTTTTTGGAGTGAAGGAGTGCCTTTCATTCTTTTTTTCTTTCTTTCTTTCTCTTTTTCTTTCTTTCTGTCTTTCTTCCTTTCTCCAATACATTCTGCTTTTGGAGTGGAGCGTCTTTCTTTCTTTCTTTCTTTCTTTCTCTTTCTTTCCTTCCTTCCTTCTTTCCTTCCTTTTTTCTTTTTTTCTTTCATTCTATTGCCAACGCATTCTGCTTTTGGAGTGGAGTTGTTCTTTTTTTAATTTCGTAATTTCTTTCTTTTTTTCCTGCCTTCCTTCTTTCCTTCCTTTTTTCTTTTCTTTTTTTTCTTTCTTCCTTTTTTTTTTTTTTTTTTTTTTTTTTGCCAACGTGTTCTGTTTTTGGAGTGGAGGAATGAATTTCTTTCTTTCTTTTTCGTTCTTTCTGTCTTTCTTTTGCCAAAACATTCTCCTTTTGGAATGGAGTGCTTTTCTTTCTTCCTTTCTTTTTCTTTCTTTCTTTCTTTCTTTCTTTCTTTCTTTCTTTCTTTCTTTCTTTCTTTCTTTCTTTCTTTCTTTCTTTCTTTCTTTCTTTCTTTCTCCAATACATTCTGCTTTTGGTGGAGTGTTTTTCTTTTTATTTCTTTCTTCTTTCTTTCTTTCTTCTCTTTCTTTCTTTCTTTCTACACATACACACAAAAAAAATTAAGAGAAAGGGAGAGAGAAAGTCCTTTGCAAGAGTGTCTTGGCCCAAAGCCCAGCCTTCCTCCAAACTTTTTGCTATATAATAAGCAAAATGAGCCGATTAAGGGCTCATTACGCTGTCAAATAGTTTTCCCAACTTGGTAAAGCAACTGAATGGGACAGACAGATAAATGGATGGATTCAGTGTCAACTCTTTGAGGAGGGCAGAGGGTTTTCAACGAGAGCTCCTCTCCCTTTATTTTTTAACAACAACCCAAAAAAAGAAAAAGAGACTACTTCCTGTTCTATTGTGTTTGAAGTATCTTTGCGCTGACCGGTCAGGCTTGGATTCATCCATATGGAAGTGTTTCTTCCAATTTTTTTTTTTTTTAATCATTTAAAGGAAGAGAAACGCAGATCCAATTTGCAGATGTCTCTGGTTTAATTCACAGGCGGCCAGTCCACAGGACCGCAGGTTTCCGTAAAAGGGAACCAGCCGAAAGTAGATGGTACAAGAAAACGGATGATGAAAGTGGTGCTTTTAATTGTGATTGGGATAATATTTCTCCCCTCCCCCCCACTCCCCACTTTCCAGGCCCACCGATTGTGGTATTGGAAAATGAATTTTGTGTCTCGGAGGGGTGGGGGGGTGGAATCTTAGCTTCCTTGAAAAAGAAAAAAGTTTCTAGACCTCAGGATCTCCAACCAAGGCTTCCGGAAATCCGAGGGGCTGAATAAAACTGCTCGGGTTTAGAGATGTCAAACTCAACGCCCATAGGCCGGATCTGCAGGGGTGAAATGCTCCCGGTTCGGACTGGATCGCCCGATCCGGTAACGATGGCGGTGGGGGGTTCGGAGAACCGGTAGCAAAAATCCCTGCGCTCCCCCCCCCCACCATGCCGAGCTAAGCCACACAATCATCAGAGGCTTTTTTTTTTTTTTACTTTTAAAAGCATTTTTTCTACAACCTCTTCCGACAAAAAATGCTTTTAAAAGTAAAAAAAAAAAAAAAGCCTCTGATGATCGTGCGGCTCAGCTGGGATCGTCAAGAGGCTTTTCAAAGCATTTTTTTCTGCAACCTCTTGGCCGAAGAGGTGGTTAAAAAAAAATGCTTTGAAAAGTCTCCGACGATCCCAGCTGAGTTGCCGGTTTAGAGCATTTACAGACAGTCCTCTACTTACAGTCATTCGTTTAGTGACTGCTCAAAGTTACAAGGGCCCTGATAAAAAGTGACTTATGACCCGGTTTTGACATCATGGCGACATCCCCCCCCCCTTGGTCACCTGATAAAAATCCAGACGGTTAGCAACGGGCATGTATTTATGACGGTTGCAGGTTTTAGAAAAGTTTTAAAATAGGGCAACGCTCACTTCACTGTCACGCTTAGCAACGTAAATTTTGGGCTCACTTGTGGCCGTAAATTGAGGATTACCTATATATTCTACTTAACTCTCTCTCTCCCCTTGCAATGACGTCTTTGAAGGTCTGTTCATTTTAAAGATCAGAAACCTGACCCAGCCACACGCTTGGTGTCAATTCATTCAAAATTTGCAGCCCTGGCCGAGCAGAATGGAGAATAGACAATCTGAATTAATATTTAACAGAATAACAGAGTTGGAAGGGACCTTGTAGGTCATCTAGTCCAACCCCCCCGCCCAAGCAGGAAACCCTACACCATTTCTGACAGATGGCAGTCCAGTCTCTTCTTGAAAGCCTCCAGTGATGAAGCTCCCACAACTTCCGAAGGCAACTTCAGTTCCATTGGTTGATTGTTCTCACTGTCAGGAAATTCCTCCTTATTTCTAGGTTGAATCTCTCCTTGATCAGTTTCCATCCATTATTCCTTGTCTGGCCTTCAGAGGTGCCTTGGAAAACAGCTTGACCCCCTCCTCTCTGGGGCAGCCCCTCAAATATTGGACCTCTGTTATCCTGTCTCCCCTGGTCCTTCTGTTCACTAGACTAGCCAGGCCCAGTTCCTGCCACCGTTCTTCGTATGTTTTATCCTCCAGTCCCCTCATCATTTGATATCCTCTCCTTTATATTCCTCTTCTCTAAATATGTCTTCGTCCAGATTTGCATGCATGCAAATTTCAGGCTGAAATTTGCTCTTCCTCCTCTTTTCTCGTGAACTCCAGGTGCTGCCTCTGTTCACGACGGTTGGGACAGAATAATTGGGCTTTAATCTTCAACGTTTAAAGGATAGCCAGGGAGGCAAAGCCAGGGAAATTTTGCAGATTTGCAATTAACTGCTCCTAGATCTGAACCCCTCTCCGGAGGTGAGTTCAGAGAAGGAGGGTGAGTTTGAGGAAAGCTCCGGAGATGAGTGTTGGTCAGGATCGGGGCCTCGACAGGGCTAGCCTGACACAGCAGGAATGGGACAATATGCCACAGCAAATTAATTAATTTATTTTATTTATTTTTTATTTATTTGATTTATATGCCGCCCTTCTCCGGAGACTCAGGGTGGCTTACAATGCATTAAGCAATAGCCTTCATCCTTTTGTATATTTATACAAAGTCAGCTTATTGCCCCCACAAACTGGGTCCTCATTTTACCTACCTTAGAAAGGATTGGAAGGCTGAGTCAACCTTGAGCCTGGCGAGATTCGAACCAGCAGAAATTGCAGGCAGCTGGTCTTAATAACAGGGTGCTTTAGACCACTGTACTACCAAGGCTAATCACGGCCAACTCGCCATGGGACAACTTGCTGCGGGACGATGTAACAATTCTATTTAATTTTTCAAAGTAAATAAAAAAATATTTTAATGTTTGCCCTTCGCATTTTATTCTGTCACTTTTTTTTTGCATCCTTTCTTTAAGTATTCTGTTCCACCTTTCCTTTGATATTAGTGTAAAACTCTTGTTCTGTAGCGAGTTGTCCTATAGCCGTGATGGCAAACCTATGGAAACGTGTGCCAGAGGTGGCACGCACAGCCCACTCTGTGGGCACACATGCCATCGCCAACTGCTCTTCTGGTTTCCACCGCGCCAGCCAGCTGGTCTTCATGGGTGCTGCAGCGCCTGAAAACGGCCAAAAAACAGGCCGATTTGGGGACTGTTTTCCGGGCCATTTTCAGGCTGTTTTTGGAGCCATTTTCTGGGCTGTTTTCCAGGCCGTTTTCGGGCCTGAAAATGCCCGCCAAAATGCCCCCAAAATAGGCTGTTTTTCGGCCAAAAACAGCCCAAAAAATGGCCTGAAAACGGCTCCAAAAACAGCCCCAAAACAGTCATGCTCGCACCAGCCAGCTGGTCTTCGGATTTCCAGCACTCTGGCACGCGCACACATGCCCACGGATTCCGGTTTGGGCATTCGGTGCCGAAAAAGTTCTCCAGCACTGTCCTATAGTGAGACGGCCGGGGAAAATTTTCATAGACCCACGCTGGTGCAGCCCTTCATGAGAAGCGACGTTGCCTCCTCGCGAACAGCCTAGCTGACCCACCTTGTGCCTGCCTCCTCTCTGCTCTACATGTCCTTGGGTCAGGAGGAGGTGCGGACTTCACCAGAGGTGGGTTTTACATACTATAGCTACCGGTTCGCCCAGCGCCGGAAATGTGAGCTCGCGTGTCACCTGTACATGCGTGCGACGTCAAACAACATGGCAATTCACTCGCACATGCCGTCTACACATGCGTACATCAAACAACACGGCAATTCGCTCGCGTGCGCCATCCACACATGCATGCAGCATAAAAAACACAGCGCTATAGGACGGGATTGTGCCTGGGCAGATTGGCCTACAGGTTGCCACTACCGGTTACCCTTAGCAATGAGGAGGAGGTGGAGTCCACACTTCCCCCCTCCTCCCGCCCCCCCCCCCCCCCCCCGCCGATCCTGGTGATTGGCCCAAAGTCATCCAGTTGTCTTTCACGCCCAAGTCAGAACTAGAATTCACAGTCTCCTGGTTTCTAGCCTCCTTTTTTTTTTTTAAACTAGTAGACCAAATCGTTTTATTTATTTCTTCCTTAAGAATATATTTGATTGACTCCTGATTGACAGGCTCCGACAGCAATGCCCACATGCGTACTACGCACATGCCAACAATAAAAATTATAATTATAAATTATATTCAATATAAATTGAATAAATAATAATAATAATAATAATAAAAAGAGATCCCATTGTAAAAATCAGATCGTCCCCTCCCAAAATATTCCAGTTGCTTTTGCCGCTGCAAACACAACAAGGAATTCCTGCTCCAGTTACTTACCATTCAACTCCATACCCTTAAAAATTGAAACCACATGAGTTGGATGTGACTTTTTATACGTCTTTAAAATCTCTGTGGAACCTTGGCAGAGACTGATTAAGCACAAGGGACAGGGTAGAGCTGAGGTTTCTGCAGATGTCAACCGTCTAGGTTTGTTCTACTTCAAATGCCCCTCTTCCTTGCTGATCCAGGTTCCAGAAACTTGGCCTGACATCCAGCTGTAGCTCCAGATGTTGGTCCAACTGGCAATGAGCCCCCTTAATATTTTACCTTTTTCAGCTGGCATAAGAAATCCCAGGGGTTTTCCAAACCTATCATAGGATCTGCCAAGAGCTGGCTGAGGAATTCTGGGAGTTGAAGTCCATCCCTGCATCTACTGTAAAGTTCCCAAGGGCTGGTTGAGGAATTATGGGAAATGAAGTCTACACATCTTAAAGTTGCCAAGGGGTGGCTGAGGGAAGTTTCAGGAAGTTGAAGTCCACACATCTTAAAAGTGGCCAAGGACTTGCTGGGGAATTCTGGGAGTTGAAGTCCATACATTTAAAAAAAAATTTTTTTTTTTTAATTTGATTTATATGCCGCCCTTCTCCGGAGACTCAGGGCGGCTTACAGTGCGTTAAGCAATAGCCTTCATACTTTTGTATATTTTATACAAAGTCAGCTTATTGCCCCCACAAACTGGGTCCTCAATTTACCTACCTTAGAAAGGATGGAAGGCTGAGTCAACCTTGAGCCTGGCAAGATTCGAACTTACTTTAATTGCAGACAGCTGGTGTTAAATTACAGTGCCTTGTCTGCAGAGCTATCCAGGCTCCTAATTTGATTTATATGCCGCCCTTCTCCAGAGACTCAGGGCGGCTTACAATGCGTTAAGCAATCTTAAGGCTGTCAAGAGCTGACTGGGGAATTCTGGGAGTTGAAGGCCCCGCATCTACTGTAAAGTTGCCAAGGGCTGGCTGAGGGTTTCTGGGAGTTGAAGTCCCCGCATCTTAAAGTTGCCAAGGGCTAACTGGGGAATTCTCAAATTGTTCCAGCAGCCCGTGTTGACACGATCAAAATTCAAGCACAATGTCAACTGGCATGCATTTTACAAAACAGTTTGCAGCATCTCAGGGTCATATACTCGCCATTTTACAATTTTCCCAGCTGGCTTCCAACAAACAAAATCAACGAGAAGCTGGATTCGCTTAATAACTGCAGTGATTTGCTTAACGAACGGGGCCAAAAGGTTTTAAAATCAGGCAGGACTCACTGAAGGACAGCCTTGCCGAGCCACGGGAAATTCTGCTCTCAGTTGTGGTTGTAAGTCGAGGACTAACCTGTATTATAAATCTCTTGGCCAGAAATATTGGTCACAATTTAGGGAAGCTGAACACAGAGACTTGCTTGGAGTGGCGGGAGGGGAGGAAAAAAAGTCAAAATAGGCCCCCTTCCCAGGATTTTTGAGACCAGTAAAGACCATTTTATGTCTTCCAAGAAAGTTCAGTGGATAGGATAGGATAGGATAGGATAGGATAGGATAGGATAGGATAGGATAGGATAGGATAGGAGAGGAGAGGAGAGGAGAGGAGAGGAGAGGAGAGGAGAGGAGAGGAGAGGAGAGAAGAGAAGAGAAGAGAAGAGAAGAGAAGAGAAGAGAAGAGAAGAGAAGAGAAGAGAAGAGAAGAGAAGAGAAGAGAAGAGTTGGAAGGGACCTTGGAGGTCTTCTAGTCCAACCCCCTGCCTAGGCAGGAAACCCTATACACCACTTCAAACAAATGGTTATCCAACATCTTCTTAAGAACTTCCAGTGTTGGAGCATTCACAACTTCTGGAGGCAAGTAGTTCCACTGATTAATTGTTCTCACTCTCAGGAAATTTCTCCTTAGTTCTAAGTTGCTTCTCTCCTTGATTAATTTACATCCGTTGCTTCTTCTCCTGCTTTCAGGTGCTTTGGAGAATAGCTTGACTCCCTCTTCTTTGGAGCAGCCCCTGAGATACTGGAACACTGGTATCATGTCTCCCTTAGTCCTTCTTTTCATTAAACCAGACATTAAACTAAATGTTGAACTCTTTGACTTTAAAACTCTGGCACGTTTTCTCACGGGTTTATGCAAATCCGTCCTCGGTTCTTGTGGGTGTAACTGAAAACTTCGGTTGTTCCAGACAAATGCAACACAAACACGAACAGACAAACACACAGCCTCCTCCCATCAGTGATTTTTTAAAAAATCAGTTTCCACTCTCTTCCCCACATTTACTTGTGGGTCCAATGAGATTCCTTTCCGCAGCATTTTTTTTTCCCCCCAGTATACAGGCATCTCTACACAAGCACGCAACACACCACAAGGATTGATCACGGCCTCCGATAAACCTGCCTGTTTTCTTAAGCGAAAAGAGATGGTGTGCTTTTTCGGGCTGCCTCTGACAAAAATCAAGGTTTCCTTCGTTTTGCCAAGGCGATGCCAGCGAGATAGAACTTATACATCCCAGACTTTTTCGGTCAGATCAAAAAATGACTTATAAAAAACAGCCGGTGGGGAAATAAGCCGGCATTGCAGTTCGGTGTAAAGTTACTCCGTTCCGATGGGTGCGCTCCTGGTTTTCCTCATAATCTTTTTAAAAAAAATTTAATTCCAAAGATCAAAATGCAGGTAGTCCTCAATCTACGGCCACAATCGAGCTCAACATCTCTTTGTTAAGTGAGCTTTGCTCCCATTTTACAAATTTTCTTGCCTCCGTTATTAAGTGAATCGCTTGCCGTTGTTAAGTTACTTGTTAAATGAATTGGCTTCCACGTGGACTTTGCTTAACAGAAGGTCGCAAAAAGTGATCCTTTGACTCTGGGACACCGCGACCGTCATAAATATGAACCAGTTGCTAAGCGCTTGAATTTTGATCATGTCTCCAGTCCCCTCATCATCTTGGTTGCTCTTCTCTGCACTTTTTCTAGAGTCTCAACATCTTTTTTATATGGACTAGAAGACTGCCAAGGTCCCTTTTCAATTCTATTGTTATTCCACTGAATCTTCTCCTGCCCTCCTAAATAACATACAGATAGTCCCCAGCAGATGATTGCAATTGAGCCCCGCTTTTCTGTTTCTAAGCATGACAGTTGTTAAGTGAGTTTTGCCCCGTTTTACAACCTTTCTCGCCACAGCAATCGTTCACTGTATCACTGCAGTTGTTAAATTCATGCTTATTAATCCAGCTTCCCCATTGACTTTAGGAGGCCTCCCTGAAGCCTCCTGGGAGTGAAAACAGGTCGCGGGGGCGTGCTGCCCCCCCGTACCCCATTTTGGGCCTAGGAGGCCTCCCTGAAGCCTCCTGGAAGCAAAAACGGACCGTGGGAGGGCACGACGCACCCCTCCCGTACCCCATTTTGGGCCTAGGAGGCCTTCCTGAAGCCTCCTGGAAGCAAAAACGGACCATGGGAAGGCACGACGCACCCCTCCCGTACCCCATTTTGGGCCGAGGAGGCCTTCCTGAAGCCTCCTGGAAGCAAAAACGGACCGTGGGAGGGCACGACGCACGCCTCCCGTACCCCATTTTGGGCCTAGGAGGCCTTCCTGAAGCCTCCTGGGAGCAAAAACGGACCATGGGAGGGCACGACGCACCCCTCCCGTACCCCATTTTGGGCCTAGGAGGCCTTCCTGAAGCCTCCTGGAAGCAAAAACGGACCGTGGGAGGGCACGACGCACCCCTCCCGTACCCCATTTTGGGCCTAGGAGGCCTCCCTGAAGCCTCCTGGGAGCAAAAACGGACCGTGGGAGGGCACGACGCACCCCTCCCGTACCCCATTTTGGGCCTAGGAGGCCTTCCTGAAGCCTCCTGGAAGCAAAAACGGACCGTGGGAGGGCACAACGCACCCCTCCCGTACCCCATTTTGGGCCTAGGAGGCCTCCCTGAAGCCTCCTGGGAGCAAAAACGGACCGTGGGAGGGCACGACGCACCCCTCCCGCACCCCATTTTGGGCCTAGGAGGCCTTCCTGAAGCCTCCTGGAAGCAAAAACGGACCGTGGGAGGGCACGACGCACCCCTCCCGTACCCCATTTTGGGCCTAGGAGGCCTCCCTGAAGCCTCCTGGAAGCAAAAACGGACCGTGGGAGGGCACGACGCACCCCTCCCGTACCCCATTTTGGGCCTAGGAGGCCTTCCTGAAGCCTCCTGGGAGCAAAAACGGACCGTGGGAGGGCACGACGCACCCCTCCCGCACCCCATTTTGGGCCTAGGTGGCCTCCCTGCACTTACCTGGGAGCCAAAGTGGGATGCGTGAGGACTCCTGGAAGGGGTTGGGCGGGGAGGGGAGGGGATGGGCCAGCAGCAATTCAATTACTGGTTCGTGCGAACCGGCTGAATCCCACCACTGGCTTTGCTTTTCTGAAAGTCACAAAAGATGATCACATGATCCCGGAATACTGCAACCGTCATAAATATGAGCCAATTATCAAATGTCTGCATTTTGGTTACATGATCACAGGGACACTGCAATGGTCATAAGTGTGATAAACAGAAGTCCCTTTTTTCACTGCCGTCGTAGCTTCGAGCTGCCACTAACGAATGGTTGTAAGCCGAAGACTGTAGTGTTGTAATAGACAAGGACAGGCTGAGCAAGTCTTTGGTGTTTGGGTCTGCATGTGTATCAGGTTTCTCACATGAAATCCAGTTGTGATAATTTGGAAACGACAACTTCAATTAATGAAAACAACCCCAGTCTGTATAAGGGCTGGTTTTATACTTCAAAAGATCACTTAGAATTAAGAAACATCGCAGGTTATGTAAAGAAGAAAGTAAGGATGCAACTTCACAAAAAGAGAAAATATATAATTGTACTTATAACTGCTTGCAAAGATGATCAGAAGCCGTTTTTCCTTTCTTTTCCATTTTTCTTTTTTCTTTCTTTTCTTCTTTTCCATTTTTCTTTCTTTCCCATTTTTCTTTTTTCTTTCTTTTCCATTTTTTCTCTTTTCCATCTTTCTTTTTTCTTTCTTTTCCATTTTTCTTTTTTCTTTCTTCTTTTTTATTTTCCACTTTTCTTTCCCATTTTTCTTTTTTCTTTCTTTTCCATTTTACTTTTCTTTCTTTCTTCTTTTCTATTTTCCACTTTTCTTTCCCATTTTTCCTTTTTCTTTCTTTTCCATTTTACTTCTTTCTTTCTTCTTTTTTTCCATTTTTTCTCTTTTCCATTTTCTTTCCTTTTCCTTTCCATTCTACTTCTTTCTTTCTTCTTTCCTTCCCATATTTTTCTTTCTCCTTTCTTTCTCGCCCTTTTAAGCTTTCTCCTCAACATCTCTTTTTTCTTTTTTCTTCTTTCTTTATATCAGCTTGCCCTAGTTTTTGCTTACTTTTTTTAAAAAATGTTGCATAAAATTATTTTTTTAAACAAACAAACAAACAGGAATTAAGAAACTTCAGTGGACGAAAGCTGCTTATTCATATCCTATCCCCGAAAATGATTAAGGTTAAAAAAAAAAAAATCAAAATAACGGGGCAGGGCTTTCCAGAACAGGGGAAAGAAAAACAGCACGTAATTTCCATTTGAAAGCGTCAAATAAATTAGGCAATCAAGAGGTCATTAACGCAAAACAGGTGGTTGTCAGGGGAAGCTGAGATAAATTGGCAGATGCTAAGGAGGGGCGCCTGGCCTGGAATGCCGCTTCTATCTCTTGAAAAGATTCCTCTAAAGAATCTTAAATCAATTAATTAGGTGGGTTTCAACGTGTTGATCAAATCCTCCCAACAGTTGCAAGCTAACGTAAGCAACCAACTTTAAAGGCCAAGGCAGCCTTCTTCCCTTGGCTTGGCTCTCAGGTAAGACCAGCAGACAGGATAGATAGATAGATTAGATAGATAAATTAACAGAGTTGGAAGGGACCTTGTAGGTCATCTAGTCCAACCCCCCCGCCCAAGCAGGGGACACTACAATATTTCTGACAGATGGCAGTCCAGTTTCCTCTTGAAAGCCTCCAGTGATGAAGCTCCCACAACTTCTGAAGGCAACTTCTGTTCCATGGGTTGATGGTTCTCACTGTCAGAAAATTCCTCCTTATTTCCAGGTTGAATCTCTTCTTGATCCGTTTCCATCCATTGTTCCTTGTCTGGCCTTTGGGTGTTTGGGAGAATAGGTAGATCCCCCTCTTCTTCATGACAGCCCCTCAAATATTGGAAGACTGCTATCATATCACCCCTAGTCCTTTTTTTAAAAAAATATACTTTATTAGTTTTGTAGTTAAAAACATCAAATCTCTACTAAAATCAGAAGGGCAGTGTTTGTACATATTTACAAAATATACATCAGGTATATTTCACATTTAAATTGCAAAGAATAAGCATACCCTGACATCATAATTTTATCTTATTGTTTAACCATTCATACCACTTTCCCCATACTACTTGGTGTTTAGATTTCTCTTCGTTGTTTAGCTCGTTCGTTAGTTTTGACATTTCTGCGCACTCTAAAATTTTATTTATTAAATAATAAATATGGTTTTATCTTTCCAAAATTTCGCGTAGACTAATCTGGCCGCTGTTGTAATATGAATTATAAGTTGAATTTTATCTTTAGTAAGTCCATTCCTAATTATTCCCAAGAGAAAAGTTTCAGGGGATAGATCTAATTCCTCATCAATTATTCTTCTTTTCATCAGATTAGACATACCCAGTTCCTGCAACCGTTCTATATATGTTTTAGACTCCAGTCCCCTAATCCTCTTGGTTGCTCTTCTCTGCACTCTTTCCAGAGTCTCCACATCTGTTTTTCTTACATTGTGATTACCAAAGCTGGATGCAATACTCTAGGTGTGGCCTTGCCAAGGCATTATAAAGCAATAGTAGCCTTTATGTGGACTTGATTCTACTGCTGGTTCATATTTAAGCGATTGTCATATTTCGTACCTCATATTCAGGTGATTGATGCGCAGTGAGAGAACAGAATAATAGAGTTAGAAGGGACCCTTGGAGGTCTTCTAGTCCAACCCCCTGCTCAGGCAGGAGACCCTAAGTCCTAGCTATCTTTTAATGCTTTTAAAGATTATTTTAATGAAGGAGGAATCAGTGGGAAGCTGGCAGGCGGCAAAGCAAATGCTGACTGCCAGTGGTCAACTTTGTTTACCAGAATGCCTCTTATTTTTTAAAAAATCAAAATGGTGGCAGGAAATAGGTGAATCACACGTGGATCACACGTGATCAAGTTGAAGGTTTTGCAGCAAGGCTTTTCACTAGCACGTCTGTGGGTCGCTCCATGGAGATTGAATTGGAGAGAAAAAAAATCAAAGCTGAGCTCCTAAATGGACTATATTCCCAATAAAGCTTTCGGGCACAGTTAATCCCTGGTCTCGTCCCTCAAATTACCACCTCTCGTATTGCCGTTAATAGCTCTTCCTGGGTTTGGCAGCTTTAGGCTGCTCTCTTCTCACTCCCTCAAACCATCTCTGGAACTACAACGGGCCTCCTCTCTGGAGGAGGAGGAAGAGGAGGAGGAGGAGGAGGAGAAAGAGAGGAGGAGGAGAAAGGGAGGAGGAGAAGAGATGGAGGAGAGAGGAGGAGGAGGAGGAGGCAAAAGAAGGAGAAGAGATGGAGGAGGAGGGAAAAGGAAGAGAAGAGATGGAGGAGAAGAAGAGGAGAAAGAGAGGAGGAGGAGGAAGGAGGAGGAAGGAAAAGGAAGAGGAGAAGAGATGGAGGAGAAGAGGAAGAGGAGGAGGAGAAAGTGGAGGAGGAGGGAAAAGGAGGAGAAGAGATGGAGGAGAAAGGGAGGAGGAGCAGGATAAAGAGAGGAGGAGGAGGGAAAAGGAGGAGGAGAGATGGAGGAGAAGAGGACGAGGAGGAGGGGAGATGGAGAGGAGGAGAGAAAAGGAAGAGGAGTAGAGATGGAGGAAGAAGAGAGGAGGAGGAAGAGAGATGGAGGAGGAGAAAAGATGGGGATGGAGAAGGAGATGGAGAAGAAGAAGAGATGGAAGGAGAAAGGGAGGAGGATAGATTTCCTGATGGTCTCCAGAAACCACTTTCAGAAAGTCTAGCCTCCTCCTCCTCCCTTCGTCCTTCATCTCTTCTCCTTCTCCATCCCCATCTTTTCTCCTCCTTAACCTTCTTTTCCTCCTTCCCCTCCCCAGCTCCCCCCAAAAACCCCAGATGCAACCCGCAATCGGCAGCCGGGCTTCATGATCCAAGCCCAGGGGGGAAAATAATTAAAAAAACAACCCCAACCGAAGGGCTTTGATCCAACCACCTCCCCACCTCCCCAGGGCAGGCTCTTTCGACTCTGATTTGATTCCTTTGGGGGGGGAGCGAGGGCATCCGGGTGCCCCGTTATCTTCTCCTCTTTGCTGATGCACGGATTAGCCCGGGCGGCCCTACGTGTTTAACCAGCCCCGTTATCAGCCCGTCCTTTGGCCCTTATCAGAGGAAGCGACGCCTGCCGCCGGACCTGGTCTCTCTCGCCCTTTCTATTACGACCTGTCAGAGGCCAAGAGTGAGCTGTGAAACTGGGCAGCCCCGCCAGGTCTGCAGATCGTTCCCTGACGGCTGATCAAAGGGGCGCTCCAGACCCCTGATAACCGACCAAGGGTGGCTGGGCTTTTAAACTTAGGGTGGGTAGGGGGGAAACCCGTCCATCGCTCTCCTTCCCGCCTGCCAGCCAAATGGCAAAAACCAGGCCTGCTAGTGTGTGTGTGTGTGTGTGTGTGTGTGTGTGTGTGTGTGTGTGTGTGTGTGTGTGTAAACCCTACAGATTCGGTTACCTAATTGCCGGCCGAAATGGCATGCGATCCAGCGTCAAAGCTACCAACTGTAATCTCATTCCAAGCGGGAATGATTGAACGAGCCGCCCATCCGCAGGCAGCCCTGCGGCGTAATAGCCGCCAATATTTTTTTTTTTAAAAAAAATTGTACTTTGAAGTGATCTGGAGGCCGCAATCAGGCGTTTAGTCAAATGTCAGGTTTTATTTTTTGGGGGGGTGGAAATTAGGAAAACAATGGCAAGCTAAGGAAATTATTATTGTTGTTGTTGTTGTTATGATTGTTTAAGCCGTGTGTTGGATTTCTTGCACCGGCATCTCCGAACGGCAGTTTCTTCCTCTTTTGGGAAACCCTTCCGTCTTGTGTCACCTGGTTTGTGTCACCGTCAGGCCGCTGCCAAAGTCAACCAGGTTGGCAGTGGCCTGAGAGACAGTTTGTCTAGTAGTTAAGGCACTCAGAAAGAGTTCTAGTCCCACCTTAGGTATGAAAGCTGGCTGGGTGACTTAGAGCCAATCATCAGGAGATGGTGAATTCTAGTTCCTCCTTAGGCATGAAAGCTGGCTGGGTGACTTTGGACCAATCACCAAGTGACAACTAGGGAATTCTGGGATTTGAAATCCACACATCTTCAAGTTACCATGGTCGAGAAATACTGATCCATTAGGACATAGTGTACTCTTTTAAACTACTGGCAATCCCTTTCTCTCCAAAGTGTTCACTTCGATTTACTTCCTGCTAGAAACGCAGAAGATTTCATGATTGTGCGCTTGGCCTTTTTATAAAGTTTTCAGGTATTAATTCTTTAAACGTGTGCCCAAATTCAACTGTCCAATTCTTTTATTTAACACAATCTGTTTTTAATGCCCAGTGTTCTATTTTCTGGGTATTATTTAATGCAATGAATGATTAAGTACTATTCTGAGGGGGTTGCATTGTTTTTCTGGGTGGGGGAGGAGGCTGAGAGGGAGGGACCAACCCAAAGTCACCCATGTGGCTCTGGGCCCAAGGTGGGTGGGTGGGTGGGTGGATGGATGGATGGATGGATGGATGGATGGATGGATGGATGGATGGATGGATAGATAGATGAATAGATGGATGGATAGATAGATAGATGGATGTGTGGATGTGTGGGTGAGTGGGTGGATGGATGGATAGATAGAGATGATAGATGATAGATAGATAGATAGATAGATAGACAGACAGACAGACAGACAGACAGACAGACAGACAGACAGACAGACAGACAGACACAGATAGAGACGGTAGATAGACTTATAGATATGGTAGATTGATAGATGATAGATAGACAGATAGATAGATGAGAGAGAGAGACGGTAGATAGATTGATAGATAGATTACACACACACACACACACACACAGACAGACAGACAGACAGACAGATAGATAGATAGATAGATAGATAGATAGATATGGTAGGTACATATAAAGAGATAGAGGGAGAGAGAGCGAGAAAGAAATCGAATGAATACTATTATTATTATTATTATTATTATTATTATTATTATTATTATTATTATTATCATTATTATTATTATTATTATTATTATTTGAGCTTGTATGCTGCCCTATCTCCAAGAGGACTCAGGGCGGCTCACAACAATAAAAACAAGCAAAATCAATGTTAAAAATACCAGATAAAATTATAAAAAGACCATTAAAATCCTCTTTAAAACCCCCTTCAGTCCAAACCAGCCAGGCGAAATAACCATGTTTTAGGGCCACGCCGGAAAGAGCGAAGGTCAGGGGCCACCCGGAGCCCCAGGGTGAGCTGATTCCACAGGGTAGGTGCGCCCACAGAGAAGGCCCGCTCCCTAGGGGTCGCCAGTCGACATTGTCTGGCCGACGGCACCCCAAGGAGGCCCTCCCTGTGGGAACGCACCGGGCGACGGGGAGCTGTCGCTGGCCGCAGATGGTCCGCCAAATACCCCGGGCCTAAGCCATGTAGGGCTTTATAGGTAATTACCAGTACCTTGAATCTCACCCGGAGGGCAACCGGTAGCCAATGCAGGTCCCGCAGGAGGGGTGTAACATGAGAGTGTTGGGACACTCCCATTACTACCCACGCGGCTGCATTCTGAAGCCTCCGAGTGGTCTTCAGGGGCAGACCCATGTAGAGAGCATACAGAATACAGAGGATCCTCAAGTTTCACCCACAATTGAGATCAGAATTTCCATTGTTCAACAAGGTGGTTGTTAAATGAGACGTACCTGATTTTACGTCCTTTTATAACCCACGGTTGTTAAGCAAATCACCGCAGTCCTTCTGTGAATCTCCTGACCGTTGAGCGAATCTGGCTTCCCCCATTGACTTTCCTCGTCAGAAGGCCGCAAAAGCCTGGGATCACGTGACCCCAGGATAGTGCAACCGTCATAAATACATGCCAGTTGCCAAGCGCCTGAATTACGATCCCGTCACCAGGAGGGGGAATGCTGCAACGGCCGTGAGCGCGAGGACCAAACCTAAGTTCCCCTTTTCTCATTTGCCGTCGTAACGGTCGCTGTACGGACAGTTGGTAAGCCTTGTATTCATCTTTGCCGAATTCTCTTGCAGGGACCTTTGACCGGAGCATGACTCTTCTGGAAGTCTGCGGAAGCTGGCCTGAGAGCTTTGGCCTGCGTCACCTGTCTTCCCTGGAGCAGACGGACGAGGGTCTTCGGGAAAGGCTGGCCGACGCCATGTCCGAGTCGCCCAGCCGGGACGTAGCGGCATCTGGAACAGGTACAAAGGAGACGCGTGATCAGAACTCAGGCTCCTCTCTTACCCAACGGTGTTATCCTTTCATTTAACTTATAACCTTCCGTTCTTCCATGGGTTTTTTTTTTTGGTTCCTGTGGGTTAAAGCCCACAGAGGGGCATTTCGCACGAACCTATCGGCCTATTTATAAAGCCTTGGCTGCACTCGTCCCTTCCTGTATATTCCTGGAACTCTCCAAAAAATTGCATTTTTTTTCCAGCCAACAATAGTCCAGAAAGGCCTTGAATCTAAAGCACAGATGTTCCGCAGAGGCTCTCTGGAGTTAGATGATTCTGGGGGGATGGAGGACGTTTCCGATCGGCTCCTGGTTTTCAGCTCTTGGCCTCTGACCTCCAGAGCTATAAATGCTTCCGGATCAGGCTGGGATTTCACGGGGAAATAGATTCCAATTTGTTCCTTTGTTGTTGTTGGTTTTGTTTTGTTTTTTTTTAACAAAAAAAAAAGAAAAACCCCAGATGTTTGCTCCGTTACTTTCCTAAGCCCTTTCTTTACTCGAGCCTGAGGGACTACAGATTCCATCACCCCCTCCCAACTAGCATAGTCCGCTCTCAGTAGGGCAGGATGGGAGTTCAGATCCACCCCTGCTAGAGATTGACGTGTTGAGGAGGAATGTCTGACCGAGTTCCCTAGGATTGGAAAGCCAGTTTGCTGTAGTGGGAAAAGCAACAAAAACTGGGAGACTGTGAGTTCTAGTCGTGCCTTAGGCATGAAAACCAGCTGGGTGACATTCGGCCAGTCACCAGTGAGTTCTAGTCCCGTCTTAGACATGAAAGCCATTTGGGTGACTGTGTGCCAATCAGCAGGAGACAGTGAGTTCTAGTCCCGCTTTAGGGATGAAAACCAGCTGGGTGATTTTAGGCCAATCACCAGGAGACAGTGAGTTCTAGTCCCGCCTTAGGCATGAAAACCAGCTGGGTGACTTTTGGCCAATCACCAGGAGACAGTGAGTTCTAGTCCCGCCTTAGGCATGAAAGCCAGCTGGGTGATTTTCAGCCAATCAGCTGGAGGCAGTGAGTTCTAGTCCCGCCTTAGACATGAAAGTCATTTGGGTGACTGTGTGCCAATCACCAGGAGACAGTGAGTTCTAGTCCCGCCTTAGGCATGAAAACCAGCTGGGTGACTTTCAGCCAATCAGCTGGAGGCAGTGAATTCTAGTCCCGCCTTAGGCATGAAAGTCAGCTAGGGGACTTTGGGTTAATATCCAGGAGACAGTGAGTTCTAGTCCCGCTTTAGACATGAAAGCCATTTGAGCGACTGTGCCAATCACCAGGAGATAGTGAGTTCTAATCCTGCCTTAGGCATGACAGTGATGTCCTTCAGGTGCTACAATCCCCAGCTCATTGTTGTCCACATTGTTGGGAGATTCTGGGGGGGTTGCAGAGCAGAAGTTGGGAGAGGCTGTTCTATGGTGTTTAAGCCAGCATTGCATCTCATGTGATCCAAAACGGTCAGATGCTGGAAAGGAGAGAAAGATGGATGAATCCATTTGAAGCGAGGGAGACCGGCTGTGAGCTTTAAAACCTGTGATATTCCAATAAATGATTACATTTATTAATATTAGCCAGTACAGCTATTGCACTGTATTGCTTTGTCTCTGAGCCTTGACCCAAAAATCACCCTTATTCTTCCTTGCACCCCCTCTTTGCCCCCAGCGGGAATGTCACCCCACGTGTGCACAACAGTTGGCAGCTCTGCACAGATGAGAATTGGGGTGTGTAATTATCTGTCTTCCACAAAGTGCCGGCTACCTTAATCCAAATTAATCCATCTTCATCAGAGTCCATTACTGTGGTAAATTAAAGGGCCCATTAACATAAATGGCACAGCTCTTAGGAGATTATGCTCAAGAGGCCGTAGGGATCCGAGAACGCTCGCAAATTGCAAATGCTCCCCGCGTGGGGTGAGCGGGACTGGAGTTCCTCTGAGCAGGAGTGCCAATAATTCAAATTCCTGTCTTGAGTGTCAGCTAAGGAATCCCAATAGTATCAGAACCGGAGATAGGTAGAAAGAAGGAAGGAAGAGGGAGAGAGGGAGGGAGAGAGGAAGGAAGGAAGGAAGGAAGGAAGGAAGGAAGGAAGGAAGGAAGGAAGGAAGGAAGGAAGGAGATGGAGAGAGGGAAAGAGAGGGATGAAGGAAGGAAGATGGAGAGAGGGAAAGAGAGGAACAGAGGAAGGAAGGAAAGAATGAGGAAAGGAAGGAAGGAAAATGGAGAGAGAGAGAGGAAGGAAGAGGGAGAGAGGGAAAGAGAGGGAGGGAGGGAGAGGGAGAGGGAAAGAGGGAGGGAAAGAGAGGGAGGAAGGAAGGAAGATGGACAAGGGAAAGAGAGGGAGGGAGGGAGGAAGAGGAAGAAGAGGGAGAGAGGGAAAGAGGGAGGGAGGGAAAGAGAGAGAGGGGGAGGGAGGAAGATTGAGAGAGGGAAAGAGGGAGGGAAAGAGAGGGAGGGAGGAAGGAAGATGGAGAGAGGGAAAGAGAGGAACAGAGGAAGGAAGGAAAGAATGAGGAAAGGAAGGAAGGAAAATGGGGAGAGAGAGAGGAAGGAAGGAAGAGGGAGAGAGGGAAAGAGGGAGGGAGGAAGAAGATGGAGAGAGGGAGGGAGGGAGGGAGAGGGAGAGAGGGAAAGAGGGAGGGAAAGAGGAAGGAAGGAAGGAAGATGGACAATGGAAAGAGAGGGAGGGAGGGAGGAAGATGGAGAGAGGGAAAGAGGAAGGGAGAGAGGGAAAGAGGGAGGAAAGAAGGAAGAGGGAGGGAGGGAAAGAGGGAGGGAGGAAGGAAGGAGATAAGAAAGAAGGAAAGGAGAATGGTGAAAACAGGAGGGAAGGGAAGGGCGGAGGGATAGGAGAAGGAAGGAGTGGATAGGAGAATGGAAGAAAGCAAGGAAGATGGATAGAGGGAAAGAGGGAGGGAATGAGTTCTAGATTAGAAGCAAAAGTCTGGTTTGCTCTACCTCAGAACTTCTCTTCCGCTGTCACAAGTCTGTTTTTCTCTCAGTCTGTTTTAGAATTTCTCTCAAATTTCGAGGGGTAATTTTGAGCATCCTTTACTGACAAGGGCGGCGATCGTGAAATTTCGTATTCAAATCTTTTGTCCTCGGGGTACATGGACTGAGGAGAGGGGCACCCCATTCTGCCACCTTCTCTTGATGTTTCAGGACAGCCCATTGCAGAGAAGGGAAAGTCATCCCTGTGCAAGAAACGTGGTTTTCTACTCTGCAGGCAGCCAAGACTGCGGCAGAATACAAGTAATCCTCAACTTACGACCACAATTGAGCCCGAAATTTCCACTGCTAAGCAAGACCACTGTTAAGTGAATTTTGCCCCATGTTACAACCCTTGTTTCCACCGTTGTTAAGTGAATCATGTGGCCTTGAGGATGCTGTGACGGTTGTAAGGCAAGGACTGATTCTAAGTCACATTTTGCCGTGCCGTTGTCATATTGGCCGGTCGCTAAACAAATCATCGTAAGTCGAGGACTGCCTGTAGAGCCAAAACTAAATTCCCCTGTTGTTTGCCTTTCTGAATACAGGTAGTCCTCGATTTACGACCGCAGTTGAGCCCAAAATGTAAGTTGCTAAGTGAAACATTTGTTAAAGAGAGTTTGCCCCCGTTTTACGACCTTTCTTGCCACGGTTGGCCGTTGTTAAGTTAGCAACATGGTCGTTAAGCGAATCCGGCTTCCCCATTCTGACATTGCTCGTCAGAAAGGCCGCAGAAGGGGATCACGTGCCCCCCAGGACACGGAAACCGTCATAAATATGAAGCAGTTGCCAAGTGTCTGAATTTTGATCACATGACTGTGAGAAATGCTGCAATGGTCTTAACTGTGAAAAATAGTCATCAATCACTTTTTTCAGTGCTGCCATAACTTCGAACGGTCGCTAAACGAACTGTTGTCAGTCGAAGCTCTACCTGTACAGCCTTCCTTGTTAAAAAGAGGGCGTTTTTTTTTTCTTCCAAAACACATAAATTGGACTTTCAGTTTCGCATAAGATTCTATATTGGTACGCTTAAGTAAAAAATAACTCCGGATGTTGGCACTACGAGGGAACCAGACGGAGGAATAGGAAGTGATCCATAATGTAGGAAAAGGGTAATTTTATCCCTTCCAAGGAAACGAGAGGAAAGGGGACTTAGAAATAAAAAAGGGGGGGGGGAACCAGTCACAAATTCACTAGAACCGGATGGTTTCCCCCCAAAAAAGGACAAGATTGTTTTGCAACTTCAGATGCCACGCAGCTGCCTGAGAAATCAATGCGCTCGTCTCTCAAATGCGCAGCCCACGCTGGGACACAAGTCTGAAGTGGCTTTCAAATGGACCGGAACCTCATGGGCAAGGACAGGTGGTCCTCGACGTACGACCACAACTCAGCCCAAAATTTCCTGCTGCTCAACCAGACTGTTGTTCAGTGAGTTTCGGCCCATTATAGGACCTTTCTTGCCTCAGTTGTTAAGCGAATCGCTGTGGTTGTTACGTTAGCGGTGTGGTTGTTATGTGAGTCTGGCTTCCCCGTTGAGTTTGCTCAGGAGGGTCTAGGACAATTCGCCATGGCCATCTCGCCACGGCCAACTCGCTGCAGGGCAACCCGCCACAGCCAACTTGTTGTAGGACAATTTAACAATTCTATTTAATTATTTAAGCTAAATAAAAAAATATTTTAATTCACATTTCATTCTGTCCCTCCTTTGGCATCCTCTCTTTAATGATTCTATTCCACTATTTCTTTGATATTAGTGTAACTCTTGTCCCGCAGGAAGTTGGCTATGGCAAGTTGGCAGTGGCGAGTTGGCCGTGATGAGTTGGCTATAGCAAGTTGGCTGTGATGAGTTGGCCATGGCGAGTTGGCTTTGACATGTTGGCCATCGTGAGTTGGTCATTGTGACTTGGCTGTGGCAAGTTGGCCATAGCGAGCTGGCCATGGTGAATTGGCCATAGTAAGTTGGCTGTGACATGTTGGCCATGGCAAGTTTGCTGTGGAATGCTGGCCATGGCGAGTTGGCCATGGTGAGTTGGCTGTGGCGAGTTGGCCATAGTGAGCTGGCCATGGTGAATTGGCCATGGCGAGTTGGCTGTGACATGTTGACCATGATGAGTTGGCCATAGTGAGTTGGCCGCGACAAGTTGGCCAGTGTGAGTTGGCCATGGCAAGTTGGCCACGGCAAGTTGGCATGTGGCATGTTGGACATGGTGAGTTGGCAGTGGCAAGTTGGCCATGGTGAGTTGGCCGTGGCAAGTTGGCCACAGCAAGTTGGCTGTGGCATGTTGGACATGATGAGTTGGCTGTGGCAAGTTGGCTGTGGAGAGTTGGCCATGGTGAGTTGGCCATAGCGAGCTGGCCATGGTGAATTGGCCATGGCGAGTTGGCTGTGACATGTTGACCATGATGAGTTGGCCATAGTGAGTTGGCCGTGGCGAGTTGTCCATGGCAAGTTGGCCATGGCATGTTGGCCATGGTGAGTTGTCCATGGCAAGTTGGCCGTGGCAAATCAGCTGTGGCAAGTTGGTCATGGTGAGTTGGCTGTGGCAAGTTGGCCATTGTGAGTTGGCTGTGGCAACTTGGCCATAGTGAGCTGGCCATGGTGAATTGGCCATGGCGAGTTGCCTGTAACATGTTGGCCATGATGAGTTGGCCATAGTGAGTTGGCCGTGGCAAGTTGGCCATGGTGAATTGGCTGTGACATCTTGTCCATGATGAGTTGGCCATGGCAAGTTGGCCGTGGTGAGTTGGCCATGGCAAGTTGGCTGTGGCAAGTTGACCATGGTGAGTTGGCTATAGCAAGCTGGCCATTTCCAGATTATGAAAACCAGGTGCTGGAGAACGAGAGCAGAAGAGGGGAAATCTGGCCACGGCCCCAGGATGAGCCTGGGAAACCACTGTAGGACACAGAATACAGATAGTCCCCAATTTACAACAGTTCATTTAGTGACCGCACCAGCTGTCTGCAATTACTGTAAATTCGAATCTCACCAGGCTCAAGGTTGACTCAGCCTTCCATCCTTTCTAAGGTAAGTAAATTGAGGAACCAGTTTGTGGGGGCAATAAGCTGACTTTGTATAAATATACAAAAGTATGAAGGCTATTGCTTAACGCACTGTAAGCCGCCCTGAGTCTCCGGAGAAGAGCGGCATATAAATCAAATTTAAAAAAAAAAAGTTACAACAGTACAGAAAAAACATGATTTATGACCGTTTTTCACACTTACAACCCTTGCAGCATCTCCATGGTCATATGACCAAAATTCAGATGATTGGCAACTCATTCATATTTATGACGGTTGCAATGTCCCGGAGTCACATGATCTCCTTTTGCGACCTTCTGACAAGTTAAGTCAATGGGGAAGCCAGATTAACTTCACAACTGTGTGACTAAGGTAACAACTGCAGTGATTCCCTCAGCAACTGTGGTAAGACTGGCCATAAAATCGGACAAAATTCACTTAACAACTGTTTTGCTTAGCAACATAAATTTTGAGGTCAATCATGGTTGTAAGTCGAGGACTTCCTGTATTGGCGGAGGCCTCATTAAATTGGCCTCTTATGCTTCTTGAGAGATTCAGTTTCTGGAATAAATGTATCCTTTGCAGTATCTTAACCTATCTGGTGCTCAGTTTAGGAATTACTAATGGATCCAGATGGCCGCGTCTCTTAAAATAAAGCCTATTTCTGTTTTATTCCTTCAGGATGCTATTAGCACCTGCTCGGCCCTTTCCTTCCTCCCCTCCCTCCCTTCCTCTTTCTCTCTCTTTCTCTCTCTCTCTCTCTCTCTCTGTCCATCTGTTCTCCATTCCTTCACTAACCCAAACATCTGCTTTCCTATCTTTGAGGTACCAGGTAGTCCTCAATTTACGACCGCAAACGGGAACAAGAATTTCTGTTCCTAAGCCAGATAGTGGTTAAGTGAGTCGCATCCAATTTTATGAACTTGTTGCCACAGTTGTTAAGTGAATCACATGGAGAGGAGGAGGAGGGGAGGAAGCAGAGGAGGAGGAGGAGGAAGAGGAAGAAGAAGAGGAGGAGGCGAAGGAAGAAGAAGAATTGGAGGAAGAGGGAAGAGGAACAGGAAGAAAGAGGAGGAGGAAGAGGAAGAAGAAGAAGAAGAGGAAGAAAAATTGGAGGAAGAGGGAAGAGGAAGAATTGGAGGAAGAGGGAAGAGGAAGAAGAAGAAAGAAGAGGAGGAGGAAGAGGAACAGGAGGAAGAAGAAGAAGAAGAAGAAGAAGAAGAAGAAGAAGAAGAAGAAGAAGAAGAAGAAGAAGAAGAAGAAGAAGAAGAAGAAGAAGAAGAAGAAGAAGAATTGGAGGAAGAGGGAAGAGGAGGAAGAAGAAGAAGAAGAGGAAGAAAAATTGGAGGAAGAGGTAGAGGAAGAGGAAGAATTGGAGGAAGAGGGAAGAGGAAGAGGAAGAAAGAAGAGGAACAGGAAGAAGAAGAGGAAGAAGAAGAATTGGAGGAAGAGGGAAGAGGAGGAGGAAGAAGAGGAAGAGGAAGGAGAAGGAGAAGGAGAAGAAGAAACAGGAAAAGTAACAAGGCTCTCCCAACCCACTCGGAGTCTACAAAAACCGTCTTTCTTCTGGGGTTAACAGGTTGCATCAGGGGCTCAATTTGGAGGAGGCACGTGCTCCCTCCCAAACACCAGAGAAAGAGAGAGCACAGATAGAGAGGCAGCCCTAATGAACTGTACGTCTCCTTAAAAACCGCTCTAGCTGAGAGCAATTGTCTGGAAGTCACAAAAGGGGACCACATGACCCCGGGACACTGAAACCGTCATAAATGTGAGTCAGTTGCCCAGTGCCTGAATTTTGATCACATGACCACGGGGATGCTGCAACGGTCATGTGAACAACCGTCGTAAGTCACGTTGTTCAGCGCCGTTGCAAGTTGAAACAGTCACTAAACGAAATGTGGTAAGACGAGGACTACCTGCATTGTCTGGTCTTGACTGGTCTCCCCAGATACCCACCCCACCCCAAAGCTGCACCTCCCTCCCTCCCATTTACACAGATACATGCAACAGTCTTTTGTGACCTTCCGGGATGTGAATTCCTCATGGACTGCATTGTTCATCCTTTCGGAGAGCCGCTGCCAGTTCGGGCCAAGGAAGCCCTTGCTGCCAGCCAGCCCTCTGCCCGACCTGGGTTGGTGGGAATTTCAGCTCTCTTCCTCTGAGCATCGGATGAGTGCACAGAACGCGATCTGATTTGGCACTTGGGGGTCTTGGAGGTGGGGGCTTTTAAATGCATTGTTCCCTGGGGAAGGAAACTCCTTGCTTGTGCAAAATGGCTGACGCTGAGATATTTTCCAGATTCTCTCTTGCAAGCTGTGCGGTTTGTGTTGTCGGGTTAATCTCTTTCTCGCTATCCTCCTTTCTTTTTTTCTCTTTCTCTTTCTTTCTCTTTCTCATTCCCTTTTCTCTCTCTTTCTCTTTCTCTTTCTATTTTCCTCTCTTTCTTTCCCTCTTTCTTTCTCTTTCTTTCACTCTCTCTCTCTCCTTTCTTTCTTGCTATCCCCTTTCTTTCTCTCTTTCTCTCTCTCTCTCCTCTTTCTCATTCTCTCTTTTCTTTCTTCCTATTTTCCTCTCTTTCTTTTTCTGCCCTTCTTTCTTTCTCATCCTCTTTCTCTTTCTTTCTCTCTTTCTCATACTCTGTCTTTTTCTCCTCTCTCTTTCTCCCTTTTCTTTCTTCCTATTTTCCTCTTTCCCGCTTTCTTCTCCTCCCCATATTCTCTCTCCTTTCTCTTTCTTGCTATCCCCTTTCTTTCTTTCTCTTTCTCTTTCTCTCTCCTCTCTTTCTCTTTCTCTCTTTTCTTTCTTCCTATTTTCCTCTCTTTCTCTTTCTGCCCCTTTCTTCCTTGTCCTCTCTCTCTCTCTTTCTCTTTCTTTCTTTCTCTTTCATTCTCTGTCTTCCTCTCCTCTCTCTTTCTCTTTCTCTCTTTTCTTTCTTCCTATTTTTCTCTCTTTCTCTTTCTGTCCCTCTTTGTTTCTCATCCTCTCTTTCTCTTTCTTTCTCTCTCATTCTCTCTTTTTCTCTCTCTTTTCTTTCTTCCTACTTTTTCTCTTTCTGTCCCTGTTTCTTTCTCTTCCTCTCTCTTCCGCTTTCCCTTTCACTCTCTCTCATTTGTCTCCCTTTCTTCCTATCCTTCTCTCTGTCTCTGTCTCTCTCTCTCACCCCCTCCAAATTTAGGATTCTGTTGTTCAGAGCAGGGAGGTCATAAGGCCCAAATGCATTTAGCATTGACTGCCCTCTGTTATACTGCTTCTATTAGTCCCTAATTTGATTTGTACCTATTCATTTGCGGTCCCTGCAGGAGCGCTGAGCTGGCCCGGCGTCTAATTGGTGCTGTCTCTATTTTAGCCTCATTAAATTAGCCCTGACTCCTGGCCACTTGGTGTCTGTGCTTGTCTGTCCATTTATACAACCCTAATGTAACGCAAAATTCATTACTGATCACATTACTTTCAACTCTGAAGCCAGGATTGTGATAAACATTTTCTTAACCCTTCTCTGACTGGCGCCTGCCAGAAGGGAAAGGCACTTTTCGAGGAAGAGGAGGAGGAAGGAAAGAGAAAAATGGGTAAAGATGATGAAACCCAGGGAATGCCTGTCCCAAGATTGGATAGTGGAGGCTTGGAGAAACACGGAATGGGATGCATCTGGAATGAGACCTGTTCAAGGTTGTGTTACTGAAAAGCTATTCCTGTGGATTTGGGCCCTTGCCGTTCGGAATTAAGGATCTTCTAGCTTCCCAAAATCCAGGTTCTAGGAAGCCTTGTCTCCCAAGGCTAGGTTTTTTCTCCACCCCAGAGGTCCATGCAAAGCTAGGGACACCAAGGACTGGAGAAACTCAGGGTCAAGGAGTTAACGACCGCTCCTCTCTCTGGCTTGCTGTACTCCAGAGATGCATGAAGTGGTACATGTACTGTGGATGTTATTATGACCTTCAATTCCAGGAATTTAGCATCTCCATAGACCAGGGATGGATGGATGGATAGACAGACAGAGGGACAGAGGGAGAGACAGACAGAGATGGGATGGATGAAGAGAGAGGGAAGGATAGAGAGAGATAATGATAGATATAGATAGATGAATGATAGAGAAAGAAAGAGAGATGAACAATAGATAGATAGAGAAAGAGAGAGAGAGAGAGATGAATGATAGAGAGAGAGAGGATAGATAGATGAAAGAGAGAGATGATAGAGAGAGATGAATGATAGAGAAAGAGAGAAGATAGATAGATAGATAGATAGATAGATAGATAGATAGATAGATAGATAGATAGATGAATGATAGAGAGAGGATAGATAGATGAGAGAGTGATGAATGATAGATAAAGAGATAGATGATAGAGAGAGATGAATGATAGAGAGAGAGAGAAGATAGATAGTAGATAGATAGATAGATAGATAGGTAGGTAGGTAGGTAGGTAGGTAGGTAGGTAGGTAGGTAGGTAGATAGATAGATAGATAGATAGATAGATAGATAGATAGATAGATAGATATGTGAACAGACAGACATAAGTATGGATGGATGGATGGATGGATGGATGGATGGATGGATGGATGGATGGAAAAATAGATAGATAGATAGATAGATAGATAGATAGATAGATAGATAGATAGATAGATAGATAGATATGAACAGGGAAAGAGGGAGGGAGGGAGAGGGAGAGAGAGATTGAAAATACCAGTTAATTGGGTCCTAGACCTACCATCTTAATAGCCCACCATTTCTCCTACTTGATCTTCATCAACCTGGTGGCCTCCACCGAAGTGCGAAGCAAAGGCCAGATTGTACTAAGGGATTCTGGGAGTCGAAGTCCAATCTAGGCAAAAGGCATTAACTTGAGAATGGCCAACTAACACTTCGGGAAATGTAAAGGAAGGTCCAGCGAAACCTGCGAGGTACATTCTCGCTGGACCCTTCTTGAGCTGCTCCCAAGAGCGTCACTCGATTCCGCTCTGCTTGACGTTTTTTTGGTCTGAACTCCTGAATCCTCTGCTTGACCAGACAATGTTGGCTGGGCAGGCGCCGACGGGACTGACACGAGGCTGGTGTGAGAAATTGCTGGATGTCTGCAGAGGCTTGTTGATTTGGCTGAGGTGCCAGGCCTAAGTACTTAGAATGCTGAGGATGCCAGCGGCCTGTGGCGGCTTGGATTTCTGCTCCCTCTGAGGAGGAATGTGTCACAGTCTGGGATATGAAGAGGCTGGACGCTGCGGCTCTTGGCCTAGGAATAAGGGTGGGCAACTCCGGTAACTTTAGGACCTCTGGATTTCAGCTCCCAGAATTCAAATTTAAATTTGAATAGAATAGAATGAGTTGGAAGGGACCTTTGAGGTCTTCTAGTCCATCCCCCTGCTCAACCAGGAGACCCTGTACCATTTGTCCAATCTCTTCTTAAAAATTTCCAGCGTTGGATAATTTACAACTTCTGGAGGCAAGTTGTTCCACTGATTATTTATTTATTTTTTATTTTATTTTTGAATTTGTATACCGCCCTTCTCCCTGAGGACTCAGGGCGGTGAACAGCCAAATAAAAACATCAAATACAAATATTAAAACACAGTTAAAAAATATATATAGATTTGGCCCCATTAATTAAAATGATAAACAAAACAAAACAATTAAAAAAAACCCTTAAAAAGAAGTTAAGCCAGCCCGGCTTGTTGAAAAAAGAAAGTTTTAAGGGCACGGCGGAAGGCACTGAGGTCATGGATTCTCCTTATCTCAGGGGGCAACTGATTCCAGAGGGTGGGTGCCCCCAAAGAGAAGGCCCTCCCCCTGGGGGTCACCAGCCTGCATTGTTTGGCTGATAGCACCCTGAGGAGGCCCTCTCTGTGGGAGCGCACAGGTCAATGGGAGGCCTTCGGTAGCAGCAGGGGGTCTCGAAGATATCTAGGTCCTATGCCATGGAGTGCTTTAAAGGTGGTAACCAACACTTTGAAGCGCACTCGGAAGACCACTGGGAGCCAGTGCAGCTCGCGCAGGAGCGGTGTTATGTGGGAGCGCCATGCAGCTCCTCTAATTACCCGCGTGGCCGCATTCTGGACCAGTTGGAGCCTCCGGGTGCTCTTCAAGGGGAGCCCCATGTAGAGAGCGTTGCAGTAGTCCAGGCAAGAGGTGACGAGGGCATGAGTGACTGTGCACATGGAATCCCGATCAAGATTAATTGTTCTAATTGTCAGGAAATTTCTCCTTACTTCCAGGTAGCTTCTCTCCTTGATTATTTCCATCCATTGCTTCTTGTCCTGCCTTCAGGTGCTTTGGAGAATAGTCTGATCCCCTCTTCTTTGTGGTAGGCCCCCAAATATTAGAAGGTTGCTATCATGTCACCCCATTCCTTCTTTTCATTAAGCTAGAAATACCCAATTCCT
>NW_027256881.1:2381562-2450203 GCF_029215685.1 Pituophis catenifer annectens
TGTATTTTAAATGGTTTTTAACGTTTGTATTATATGTATTTCATTTTCTGGCTGTTCACCGCCCTGAGTCCTTCGGGAGTAGGGCGGTATATAAATTTAATAAATAATAATAATAATAATAATAATAATAATAATAATAATAATAATAATCATCATCATCATCTATCTATCTATCATCTTCTAACCCCGTGATGGCAAACCTATGGCACGCGTGCTGGAAGTGGCATGCAGAGCTATCTATCTGGGCACATGAGCCGTTGCCCGTTGCTGTTCCGGGTTCTGGTGCGCTGGCCAGCTGGTTTTCATGCGCGCGGGAGCTCCAGTGCAGTGCAGTTGCGCACACGGGGATGATGATCTTCCGGTTTACAGTGCTTGCATACGCACTGACCACCTGTTCTTCCGGTTTCTGGCATGCATGCACATGCACAGACCAGCTGGCCAGAGTGCATGCGCACACTGGAAATCGGACGATCACCTTCTCTGCATGCGCACCGGGCGGTATGCTTCTTCGGTTTCCAGTGCGCACATGTGCATGTGCACCAGTCAGCTGGTCTTCACGCACACCAGAAACCAGAAGACCAGATGGCAGGCACGCATGCACGTGCTGGAAACGCCGCCCGGCACGCACATGCGCCCCGGGCTCTTCCAGTTTCCGGCATGCGTGCGTGCTCCCACTTCAGCACTCGGTGCCGAAAAGTTTCGCCAACACTGTTCTAACCTATTTCCCCCTTTATTATTTGTATAACTAACTCAAGGCAGCAGACCTATCTAATACCGCTTCCTCCTTCTAATTTTCCCCAGAACAACAATCCTGTGAGGTGGGTTGGGCTGAGAGAAAGAAAGTGACTGGCCCAAAGTCACCCAGCCAGCTTTCATGCCTAAGATGGGAGTAGAACTCACCGTCTCCTGCTAATTGGCCCACAAAAGTCACCCAACCAGCTTTCATGGCTAAAGCAGAACTAGAACTCACCGTCACCTGATTTCTAGCCTGGCGCCTTAACCACTACTAGACCAAAGCGACTCTCTGTTTATTTATCAATTTTTCTTTGCAGAGTCAGTCACCATCCCGCTCAGTGGTGGGTTTCAAAAATTTTTTACTACCTGTTCTGTGGGTGTGGCTTGGTTGGGCGTGGCATGGCTTGGTGGGCGTGGCTTGGTGGGCATGGCAGGGGAAGGATACTGTAAAATCTCCATTCCCTCCCCACTCCAGGGAAAGGATACTGCAAAATCCCCATTCCCTCCTGATCAGCTGAGACTCAGGAGACAGAGAATAGATGGGAGTAGGGCCAGCCAGAATTTTTATTACCGGTTCTCAGAACTACTCAAAATTTCCGCTACCGGTTCTCCAGAACTGGTCAGAACCTGCTGATCCCACTGCTAGAGAAAAGAAGCTCTATGTTGTTATAATATATAAGTTCTTTATTTTTGTGCAGTTTTTTTTTTTTAATTTGATTTATATGCCGCCCTTCTCCGGGGACTCAGGGCGGCTTAAAATGTGCTCAGCAATAGCCTTCATCCTTTTGTATATTTATACAAATTCAGCTTATTGCCCCCACAGTCCGGGTCCTCAATTTACCTACCTTAGAAAGGATGGAAGGCTGAGTCAACCTTGAGCCTTGGCGAGATTCGAACCTGCAGTAATTGCAGGCAGCTGGTCTTAATAACCAGCTTAATAACAGGGTGCCTTAGACCACTGTACTACCAAGGCTCTTGGTAGTACAGGTTCAGAAGGGGAAAGGGCTGTTGTACATAGATGGGTTAGTAATATGAATTCCCTATGAAATTCTAATTTTATCAGGACACTCCGGAGACATGGGAGGTGCTCTTACCCTCCTAGCGTGCAGAGGTCACGCTAAGCTATGTTTTAAAAATCTCTCCCCACCACCACCACCACCAAAAAAAACACACACACTCCTCCGCCCCGTCCTCAGCCTCTCCATCCAGGCCTCTGCTTACTTGGGAAGGAAGGGCCTGAAACAATTGCAGTTTTCTTAATTAACATTTATGGGGGTGAAGATGTCACAATCCAGCCATTAAGAGCAAAGCTCCCTTTTATTGAATTCTTCTGCTGCGTTGCCAGGGCTAATTGCATTTTGTGTCACAAATAAAAACCAGATGACTCTCGGGACTTGGGCAAAACCTCCGGGCGAGCGAGGATTTATCCACTGGTATGGAGGGGCAGAAAGAATATTTCTCCTTTCACAGTTGTTGCAGATCCCTGGGTTTTTTTTTTTGCAAAACAGGCGTGGACTCTGGTCCGTTTGGGGGAGAGAAGGGGGCTTGGGGGAATTGGCAATTGCCTCAAAAGCAAAACATCCAGATACAGATTCTGGATTTCTAGAACGAGAGCAGGGGGAGCAGCAAAGAGGTGGATTAAGAATGAGACACAGACACAGGTTCTGGTCCATCCTCCACTGTGGGACTTCATCTCTCTCTCTCTCTCTCTCTCTCTAACTATCTATCTATCTATCTATCTATCTCTCTCTCTCTCTTTCTCTCTCTCTCTCTCTGTATCTCTTTCTCTCTCTCTCTCTCTGTATCTCTCTCTCTCTGTATCTCTTTCTCTCTCTCTTTCTCTCTCTCTCTCTGTCTTTCTCTTTCTCTCTCTCTCTGTATCTCTCTCTCTCTCTCTGTATCTCTTTCTCTCTCTCTCTCGCTCTGTATCTCTCTCTGTCTCTCTCTCTGTATCTCTTTCTCTCTCTCTCTCTCTCTCTCTCTCTATCTTTCTCTCTCTCTCTCTGTATCTCTCTCTGTATCTCTCTCTCTTTCTCTTTCTTTCTCTCTCTCTCTGTATCTCTCTCTCTCTCTGTATCTCTTTCTCTCTCTCTCTGTATCTCTCTCTGTCTTTCTCTTTCTCTCTCTCTCTCTCTCTTTCTCTTTCTCTCTTTCTTTCTCTCTCACCAGAATGTTGATAGATAGATAGATAGATAGATAGATAGATAGATAGATAGATAGATAGACAGACAGACAGATGGATGTCCTCAAGGAGAGTTCAATATTCTTCAAGGTATTCTTCCTTCCTCTCTCCCTCCTTCTTCCTCCTTCCTTCTCTTTCTTTTCTCTCTTCTTCTTTCTTTTCCTTCCTTTCTTCCTCTTTCCCTCCCTCCTTCCTTCCTCCTAAGCTCTTTTCCTCTTCCTTTCTCCTCTTTTCCTTTCTTTCTTCCTCTCTCTCTCTCTCTCCCTCCTTTCTTCTCTCTCTCTCTCCCTCCTTCCTTCATCCTCTTTCTTTTCCTTCCTTCCTTCCTCTCTCTCTCCCTCCTTCCTTCTTCCTGCTCCCTCTTTTCCTCTTCCTTCCTCCCTCCCTCCCTGCCTTTCCTTTCATTTTCCTTCCTTCCCTTTTCCCTTTTCCTTTCCTTCCTCCTTCCCTTCCTCTTTTCTTCCTTTTTCCTCTTTCTTCCTCCCTCCCTCCATTCCTTCCTCCCCCTTTTCCTTCCTTCCTTCCCTTTTCTCTTTTCCTTCCCTTTTCTCTTTTCCTTCCCTTCCTCTTTTCTTCCTTTTTCCTCTTTCTTCCTCTCTCTCCCTCCATTCCTTCCTCCCCCTTTTCCTTCCTTCCTTCCTTCCTTCCTCCCTCCTAGATTCGGAGATCTCCCGACTCTCTATAAAGACTCCAGGTGACATGCAAGACACACAGAGAAAGCCCAAACAATTTTTTTAAAAGCATGTTGGTTCAGAAGAGTTAAAACAAGCAAACATATGCAAAACCAACAAGCCTTGGCATCCACCCTTACCCCAGGCCTGAGAGCAAAGCCATATGTTTAATCACTTCCAGGACAGCTATAGGGCAGTGCCATATAAATTTCCAGGGCAGAGCCAAATTAAGGCCAACCCAGGCCCTAAGCACAGCCTAACAATGGGGCATCTCGGCCCTTCCATTATTTAGCTGACAAGAGATTAATACTCAAACTTTTAAACTTTCGTCACTCGCCGTTCCAAAGAAACTCTCTTTCTTTTTTTCTTTTTAAAACAATGCGGATTAAACTTGAACACAAGCAGCTACGGACAATTAAAAAAAAATTCAACCCAAGCTGAGAATGTGGCAGTGAAAATGTTAAGGGCACGATAGCTGGGGGAACCAAGCAAGGGTGGGGGTTCACAGGGGTTCGGGCGAACCTCTAGCTAAGATTCTGTGCAGTTCGGAGAACCCCCAAATCCCACTCCTGGCTGGCCCCGCCCACCCCTCCCCTCCCAGGAGCCACCACGTGGCCCGTTTTGGATGCAGGTAAATGCAGGGTGCATGCGGAGGCTCGGGGAGGGCAAAAAACGGGCCTAGCGGAAGTTCGGGAAGGTCGGAAACGGGCCCATTTCCAGCCTCCAGAGGGCCTCCGGAGCCTGGGGAGGCCGTTTTCGCTCTCCCAGAAGCTTGAGGAAAGCCTCCAGAGCCCGGGGAGGGCAAAAACGCCTCCCCACCGTTGTGCAGGAGGCCGAGCAGGCCACACCCACCTTGGCCACGCCCACCCAGCAACCGGGCAGAGAACCCCTTGCTAAAATTTTTGAAGCCCACCCCTGGAACCAAGCTCATGCTGACTTTGCTTCATCATCTTCTTTTTACAACCCCATAATCCTTTGCAGGGTGGAATCTGGGCAACTGAATGGAGCTAGCAGAGTGTTTTAATGGCCCGATGCCCTTCCTGTCACCAATGCGGAGCTTTGTTCAGCAGATATATTCTCCGTGTGCCCAGGGAGAGAAATATCTGCCTCTACTTAGGATCGAACTCGAGCTGGTTTTGCTTCATGGTTGTTGTTTTTTTATTATTTCGCATTTCTTAACCGCTCAGCTCCCTCAGATCCAGGGCGATAACTGGGCCCTTCTTGACTGAACCTATTAGGAACCAAAGGTTAGATCAAGCCAGGTTGGTCTAATGGTTAAAAAACCAGGTTAGAAAGCAGGAGACAGTGAGTTCTAGTCCTGCCTTAGGCATGAAAACTGGCTGGGTGACTTTGAGCCAAACACCAGGTGTCTGTGAGTTCTAGACCTGCCATGGGCATGAAAGCTGGCTGGGTGACTGAGCCAATTACCAGGAATTTGTGAGTTCTAGTTCTGCCTTAGGCATGAAAGCAGGCTGGGTGACTTTGAGCCAATTATCGGGTATTTGTGAGTTCTAGTCCCGCCTTAGGCATGGAAGATTGCTGGGTGACTTTGAGCCAATCATCAGGTATTGGTGAGTTCTAACCCTGCCTTAAACATGAAAGTTGGCTGGGTGACTTTGAGCCAATCACCAGGAATTTGTGAGTTCCAGTCCTGCCTTAGGCATGAAAGCAGACTGGGTCAATCATTGGGTGTCTGTGAGTTCTAGTCCCACCTTAGGTATGAAAACCGGCTGGGTGATTTAGAGCCAATCATCAGGAGACATAGTGCGTTCTTCTTCTGATAAAACCTAGTTTCCTGAAGCAGCAAAAAGTCCATTTACACTACAGGTAGTCCTCAACTTTCGACCATAATTGAGCCCAAAATTTCTGTTGCTAAGCGAGACATTTGTTAAGTGAGTTTTGCGCCATTTTATGACCTCTCTTGCCAGTTGTTCAGTGAATCACTGTAGTTGTTAAGTTAGTTATACGGGGAGGGGGGTTAGGGAGGAGGGGGGGGGAAAAAAGGGGGAAAAATTTGTATTTGAAAAACTTTTTCAATAAAAAAAAAAGTTAGTTATACGGTTGTTAAGTGAATCTGCTTAACATTTGCTTGTCAGAAGGTCGCAAAAGCGGATCGCATAACCCTGGAATACCACAGCCGTCATAATTGTTACTCAATTGCCAAGCCTCTGACTTTTGATCACCTGACCATGGGGATGCTGCAATGGTCATAAGTGTGAAAAGCGGTCATAAGTCACTTTTTTTCGGTGCTGTTATAACTTTGACCGGTCACTAAATGAACTGTTGTAAATCGAGGACTACCTGTAATTAGGCGACCCTTCTCCAACCCAGGAAATTCTGCTCATCTGGGTTTTAAAAACCATTTGCAGCACGCCAGGCTGAGTTAGACGCTGGGAACCGAATCTAAAACACTCTTTTTTTTTTATTATTCTCTTGAATGCCTTTGAAAGTTTTAATCTTTACTCCTATCACTTAGCTCTGTGATGCCAGAAATCACTCCAAAGGAATCCGCATGTAGGATGCGGAGAAAGGAATGTCTTGGGTTTTCATTAACTCCTCGAAACTTCACACAGTCATTATTTTATTTTATTTTTTCTCAGCTGTGGGCGCATTACAATGTGTAGATCAGTCACCTTCACAATATCCTCACCGCCCCGCTCAAATGCCTACGGCCTTTTAATAGTCATACATACCACCTTGCAGCCTCCTTGAATTGATATTTTAACCCAATTTTTTGAGCAAGGAGCATTTTTTTGTAGGATAGAATTCTAGTTTCTAGGATACCAGCCAACTGCGTGTTTCAATGGACCCCAATATTAAAATAATAATAATATTTATTTATTTATTTATTTATTTATTTATTTATTTAGATTTTTATACCGCCCCCTCTCCCGAAGGACTCGGGGCGGTGAACAGCCAAAATTAAAAACACACACTACAAATATTAAAATACATTAAAACAAAATTAAATTTATCTTTGGCTTCCCCAATTTAAAACCCCTTACCCATAAAATTCCCCAATTAAAAGATTTTTTTAATAGCTCCTTCCATGTAAAAAGCAATCGCTCACCAAGCAGAAAAATTCTTAGAACTTAAAATGGCTGAGTTGGAAGGTACCTTGGAGGTCATCTAATCCAACCCCACCCTGCCCAAGCAGACTCTACACCATTTCTGACCGATGGCAGCCCAAGTCTCTTCTTGAAAGCCTCCAGTGATGAAGCTCCCACAACTTCTGAAGGCAACTTCTGTTCCATGGGTTGATTGTTCTCACTGTCAGAAAATTTCTCCTTATTTCCAGGTTGAATCTCTCCTTGGTCAGTTTCCTCCGTTATTCCTTGTCTGGCCTTGGAAAATAGCTTGACCCCCTCAGTGGTGAAATTCAATTTTTTTTACTACCGGTTCTCTGGGCGTGGCTTGGTGGACATGGTGTGGCTTGGTGGGCACGGTAGGGGAAGGATACTGCAAAATCCCCATTCCCTTTCCACTCCAGGGGAAGGATACTGCAAGATCCCCATTCCTACCCCACTCTGGGACCAGCCAGAGGTGGTATTTGCCGGTTCTCCAAACTACTCAAAATTTCTATTACCGGTTCTCCAGAACCTGTCAGAACCTGCTGGATTTCACCCCTGAACCCCCTCCTCTCTGTGGCAGCCACTCAAATATTGGAAGACTGCTATCATGTCTTCCCTGGTCCTTCTCTTCATTAAACCAGACATACCCAGTTCCTGCAACCGTTCTCCGTATATTTTAGCCTCCAGTCCCCAAATCATCTTGGTTGCCCTTCTCTGCACTCTTTCTAGAGTCTCAACATCTTTTTTATACTGTGGTCACCAAAACTGGATGCAGTACTCTGGGTGTGGTCTTACTAGGGCTTTATAGAGTGGTATTAGTACCTCACTTGATCTTGATTGTATCCCTCTGTTAAGGCAATTTAACAGGATTGCGTTGGCTTTTTTGGCTGCCATTGCACACTGCTGGCTCATATTTAGCTGATTGTCCACTAAGACTCCAAGATCCCTCTCACAGTCACTGCTATTAAGCCTGGTTTCCCCCAGTTTATATGTGTGCTTTTTCTTTTTCTTACCTAAGTGTAAGACTTTACTTTTCTCTACATTGAATTTCATTTTGTTAGATAGGGCCCAGTGTTCACGTCTGTCAAGATCCATCTGGATCTTAAGCCTATCTTCTAGAGTGTTAGCTATTCCTGCCAGCTTAGTATCATCTGCAAATTTGGTGAGTTCCCCTTCTATTCCCTCATCTAAGTCGTGTCAAGTTTCCGAAAGATGCCTTAATTAATTCATGAGCCATGATCCAAACTTCAAAGGAAATATAGTCATTTATTAGGAGCACCATTCCGGCAATACTGGGATACAGTTAGGACTAATCCTACGTAGATTTACGTTCCCCTATGACCCTGTCTCTCCCCTCCTCTCTGGCCATGTCATAAATCACATTCTCCAATTAACCACTTTGGCTGGCTGTGAAACCTAACACCCTCCTTCTGATTGTGGTCAGAAAGAATGTATGGAATTCACTTCAGTTCTCCCTCCCTCCTGCTCATGGCAACTTGAAAGCTTTGTAAGTTTTCAAGTCGTTTATGAAGATATTGAAGGGTACTGGGCCTAAGACGGAACCTTATGGCATCCCACTGCTTACTTCTCTCCATGTAGGCTTAGACCCATAAGGACTACTCATTGAGTATGGTTTGTCAGCCGGTTGCGAATCCATCTGGTGGTGAAGCTATCTATCCCACTTTTTTCTAGCTTACGAAGAAGTAGGTTGTGATCTACTTTGTCGAATGCCTTGCCTCAAAGTCTAAGTATATTATGTCGACAGTATTTCACTGGTCGTCTAATTTAGTCACTGTGTTGAAGAATGAAATAAGATTGGTTTGGCATGGTCTGTTTTTAACAAACCTGTGCTGACTGCTAGTTATTACTTTACTTGTTTCTAGGTGTTGGTAGATACAGATCACTCTTTCCCAAACTTGACTCAAAGGTAGCTTTTCACTAGTACCTCCCTTGATTGTATTCCTCTGTTATGCTAGGAAGAAGAAGAAGATGGCATACAAAAACATGACTTTAGGCTACATATGCACGCACTAGTCCACTCACCTGAAATGGTTTTAAGTCAGGCGAGGGAGCATCTTTTCAACAGGATCCCTGTCTCCCTTTGGTCCTTGTTCAATGCTTGGATGATTAAAATGAGACACTTGCTCAAGACTGAAGCATCCCAAGTAACCTCAAAATTGGGGAGGGGGAAACTCGGGTCCTCGGCAAAGGCGGTTGACATTTTGAGGTTAAACTTTGCCTGAAATATGTCGTTCAGCCTATTAGCGATGCCCAGACTATGAGGTAACTGTCTGCTTTCTAAAAATCTACAGAAATAAGCCAACTTTTGAGACTCATCCTTTCTCCCTCAAACAACGATTGCCTGCCCGCTCATCAGAGCAGTGTGATTATAATTTGGACGACTTTATTCTTGGAATATATTTCTTGTTAAAGATACTGTTGTTGTGTTACCAACCAGCAGAGTGTAGAGCGCAGAGAAACGTTGCTGAGAGCAATGAATAAGAGATGTGCAAACTGGTTTATCAAAAGTTTACTTTATAGTGAAAAAACAATCTCATAGTCTTTAAATCAATCCAAGTCTTTGCCAGTTAAATCAGTCCAGTGATACAGAAATCTTCTTACCACACAAACAGTAGTTGGTTAGAATAACAAACTTACTCTGGTTCACAAACCACGATGGTAGCAGATCCATCCAACGATGATAGCACAATGGTAGCAACTCCACACACAATGGTAGCTTATCATCAACCGAATACGTTACAGTACCTTTCTTAAATACATTTACAACTAGTGATTAACTAATTGCAGCATGACTCAGCATTACAATGAATCAACAGTAAAATTTTAAAGTCACACAATACATATTCATGTTAAAGTCACAGAACACATATATTGCCTGGACAACTTGTTAGGCTCAAACCATATCCTAACACTTCTAAAAAAAAAAACACGTTTGCCTTCTCTTTCACTTTTGCTGGCTGAGGAATTCTGGGAGTTGAAGTCTACAAGTCTTAAAGTTGCCAAGGTTGGAGACCCCGCCTTATGCCATCCCAAGTCAAATGGTTGTCCAATCTATTTTTGAAAACCTCCAGTGATGGAGCAGCCACAAGTCCAGGAGGCAAGCTGTTCCCTCGATTAATTGTTCTCACTGTCAAGAAATTTCAACCTGGAAATAAGGAGAAATTTTCTGACAGTGAGAAACAATCAACCAAATGGAACAGAAGTTGCCTTCAGAAGTTGTGGGAGCTTCACCACTGGAAGCTTTCAAGAAGAGACTGGACTGCCCTCTGTCAGAAATGGTGTAGGGTCTCCTGCTTGGTAATTAAGTTTTATTTTTACTACAGATATTCTCCCCATCAAAGACAAGTTATAGCTTATCCCATTTCGAAACGTCGTTTTTCAATTTCATTCCACATTTTGACATAAATGTTTTGGTAACGCATTGTTTCAGTTCATGTTCGTCAGGGTAACCCCTAAAAATTTTACCTTTTTCTCAACCTTAAAACCTTCTTTTACTCATCTATTCTCATTGGCTGGTTTGCCCTATATTTTTGCTTAAAATTTGTGTCTTTTGTTTGTCTTAAATTCTCTACAAGCCGTGGTGAAATCCAAATTTTTTTACTACCGGTTCTGTGGGCGTGGCTTGGTGGGCGTGGTGTGGCTTGGTGGGCGTGGCGTGGTGGGCATGGCAGGGGAAGAATACTGCAAAAACTTCATTCCCACCCCACTCCTGGGGAAAGGATATTGCAAAATCTCCATTCCCACCCCACTCTGGGGCCAGCCAGAGGTGATATTTGCTGGTTCTCCGAACTACTCAAAATTTCCGCTACCGGTTCTCCAGAACCTGTCAGAACCTGCTGGATTTCACCCCTGCCTACAAGGTTTCCTACAAGTTTTTTTTTTTTAATTTGATTTATATGCCGCCCTTCTCCGGAGACTCAGGGCGGCTTACAATGCGTTAAGCAATAGCCTTCATACTTTTGTATATTTTATACAAAGTCAGCTTATTGCCCCCACAAACTGGGTCCTCAATTTACCTACCTTAGAAAGGATGGAAGGCTGAGTCAACCTTGAGCCTGGCGAGATTCGAACTTACTTTAATTGCAGACAGCTGGTGTTAAATTACAGTGCCTTGTTTGCAGAGCTATCCAGGCTCCTAGTTCTCTTCCAACTCTGTTAATCTGTTAACATTTAACCTTACTCATTGGTTAGATCTCTGCTTAACAAGCTTTCTCACCCATTACTTCTTGTCCTACCCTCTGGTGCTTTGGAGAACAAGTCAATCCCCTCTTGTCTGTGATAACCCTCAAGTATAGGAAGACAGTTATCAATGCACCCCCTAATTTTTCTCTTCAATAGGCTGGACATACCTAGTTCCCTCAATTGATCCTCATATGGTTTAACTTCCAGACCCCTGACCATTTTTGTTCCTCCCTCTGCACCCTTTCCAGAATCTCAATATTTTGTGTGTGTGTTGTAGTGACCAAATATGGACCCAGTATTCCAAGTGCAAATGCAATCCTAAATTGCATTAACAGAGGGATACAATCAAGATCAAGGGAGGTACTAATACTAATATTTGAGGCAGCCCTCAAATATTGGAAGATGCTATCACGTCTCCCCTTTTCCTTATTTTCCTTAAACTAGACATACCCAGTTCCTGCAACCATTCATCGTATGTTTTAATCTCCAGTCCCCTCATCATCTTGGTTGCTCTTCTCTGCATAATCCACTCTATAAAGCTTTAGTAAGGCCACATCTAGAATACTGCATCCAGTTTTGGTCACCACACTATAAAAAAAATATGCTGAGACTCTAGAACAAGTGCAGAGAAGAGCAACCAGGATGATTAGGGGACTGGAGGCTAAAACATACGATGAACGGTTGCAGGAACTGGGCATGGCTAGTCTAGTGAAGAGAAGGACCAGGGAAGACATGATAGCAGTCTTCCAGTATTTGAGGGGCTGCCACAGAGAGGAGGGGGTCAAGCTGTTTTCCAAGGCATCCGAAGACCAGGCAAGGAATAATGGATGGAAACTGATCAAGGAGAGATTCAACCTAGAAATAAGGAGAAATTTTCTGATGGTGAGAACAATCAACCAATAGAACAGAAGTTGCCTTCAGAAGTTGTGGGAGCTTCATCGCTGGAGGCTTTCAAGAAGAGACTGCCCTCTGTCAGAAATGGTGTAGGGACTCCTGCTTGGGCAGGGGGTTGGACTAGATGACCTACAAGGTGCCTTCCAACTCTGTTAATCTGTAAGTGTGGTCTTACTATTGCAGTATAAAGCAGCACTATCATTTCTTGATAGTTGACGCAGCCCAGGATTGTTTTTGGCTATTTTGGCAGCTGAAGAACAAACGATTCTCCAAAACCAAAATCCCCAATTGGCCTTGCCCTGCCCCGTAGTTTCGAAAAGAAAAGGGTTTGTGTGTGAACAATTCCTCTTTGTGTGTGTGTGTGTTTTTTTTTTAATCTGATGTCCTTTTAATTAACCCAAGAATCATGAATGACGCAAACCTGGATAGATTCCAAAAGAACGAAAACAAACTGACATTTTGACAAAACCGAGTTGTCAAGGCTCTTGATTGTCTTTTTTTTTTGGTCAAGAACAAATCCTTAATGAAATTTATTTTTACAGTAGGGGGGAAAAAAAAGAGAAAACCCTTAGGAACACTTTTCTCTCCGAAACGCCAGTTGTGGGCGAACCGGAAGTGGATTGGAGGTCTTTCAAACTGCAGGACTTCTTAGTTTCTTACTTTATGGTCTATTTATCTTCATTGTGCGCAGATACTCTGGGGAAGAGAATGGTTTTTTTTTTAAAAAAAAAAAAACATTTATCAAAGTGTGACAACTCAACTGAAAAGTCTGTTCCAAAATCTATCCTTGACCCACCCTCAAAAAAATCTGCCTGTGTGTATTTTTTTTCTCGATTCTGTAGCCTCGGGGCTCATCTGATCAGCAATCAAATCTGAGAGCTTTTGGAGAGTTTCAACTCTCACATCTGGGAAGCAAAAAAAAAATATATGTAGCAAGTTTCTAGTCCTTATGAATGGCCTTGGCCAGCTAGTTTAGCCTAACCTGCTTCACATCGTCCCTCGGGAAATCTTGGTGCCTATTTCAGCTCTTGGCCAAAAATTCTGGGACATGACCGGACCGGATTAATCTCTTTCCTGCAAAGGAGAATAAAGTCATAAATTAAAGTCAGATCCTTTTTATAGGTGGGTGTCCCAGTGACTAATGTCTAGGTTTTTCTTCCGGCTTTTGCAAGGTCAAGGACGTTAGCCGTTCTCTTGATGATGTCAGAACATTCTGGATATTGTGTAGGTGTGAGAACCTTTCTCTAGCCTGGGAATCTGGTCTGCTGGTTCCCCATTTTGCATCTTGAAAAGAAGAATTGTAAAGATTGCCCTCGACTTTCATTCGTTTAGCGACTGTTCAAAGCAGGGGTGAAATCCAGCAGGTTCTGGAGAACCGGCAGCGGAAATTTTGAGTAGTTTGGAGAACCGGCAAATACCACCTCTGGCTGGTCCCAGAGTGGGGTGAGAATGGAGATTTTGCAATATCCTTCCCCCAGGAGTGGGGAGGGAATGGGGATTTTGCAGTATCCTTCCCCTGCCACACCCACACCACACCACACCCACACCACACCCACCAAGCCACGCCCACAGAATTTCACCACTGGTTCAAAGTTACGACGGCACTGAGCTTGTAAACGTTTTTCCCACTTAAGACCCGTTGCTTGACAGAAGGTTGCGAAAGGGGAATCACATGACCTCAAGACACTGCAACTGTCATAAATAGGAGTCTACTGCCAAGTGGACAAATTTTGACCATGTGATCACGGTGATGCTGCCAATGGTCGTAAGTGTGAAAAACAGTCATAAGTCACCTGTCAAGGTTCCGACTGACGAAACCAACCAAAGTAAGCACGATTGAGATGCTCCAAGCTCCTCATGCCAAACTTTATTGAGTACATCACTTCGGAACATTTGAAGGCAAAACCAGATCTGGATCTTTCCCGCATTGTCCCCCATGTAGTTAAAGTTCAAATTCTACCATCCCCCAAATTAGTACAGGTCACGTGGTCCAATCTGGTTCCTAGATATTGTTGAGGGAAAGTTGCTTTAGCTTCTGTAAACACCTGCCGGAATCTTCTTGGTCCTCACGCCGACATCTTGATGTCTGGCTCATGTTTAATTCCCTCTCCCTCCCATTCATAACTTTGAAGGGTCACTAAATGAATGGTTGTAAATTGAAGATTACCTGTATTTGGCCACTTTTAGAATAGAATAGAGTAAAGTAGATAGAGCCTTGATAGCACAGTGGTTTAGTGCACCCTGTTATTAACACAGCTGCCTGCAATTTACTGCTGGTTCGAATCTCTCCAAGGCTCAAGGTTGACTCAGCCTTCCATCCTTTCTAAGGTAGGTGAAATGAGGACCCAGTTTGTGGGGGCAATAAGATGACTTTGTATAAATATACAAAAGTATGAAGGCTATTGCTTAACGCATTGTAAGCCGCCCTGAGTCTCCGGAGAAGGGCGGCATATAAATCAAATAAAAAAAAAAAAAGTAGAATAGAGTAGAGTAGAGTAGAGTAGAGTTGAGTTGAGTTGAGTTGAGTTGAGGAGTTGAGTTGAGTTGAGTTGAGTTGAGTTGAGTTGAGTTGAATTCTTTATTGGCCAAGTGTGATTGAACACACAAGGAATTTGTCTTTGGTGCATATGCTCTCAGTGTACATAAAAAGACAAGATACATTCATCAAGAATCATAAGGTACAACACTTAATGATAGTCATAAGGTACAAATAAGCAATCAAATCATACTAGGAAACAAACAATATAAATAGTAAGGATACAAGCAGCAAAGTTACAGTCATACAGTCATAAATGGAAGGAGATGGGTGATAGGAACGATGAGAAGACTAATAGTAATAGTAATGCAGCCTTAGTGAATAGTTTGTCAGTGTTGAGGGAATTATTTTTTTAGCAGAGTGATGGCATTCGGGAAAAAAAATGTCCTTGTGTCTAGTTGACTTGGTGTGCAATGCTCTATAATGTCGTTTTGAGGGTAGGAGTTGAAACAATTTATGTCCAGAAGGTAAAGGCCAGACTTCTTGAAGATGCCTGGCTTTTAATACCCAGAATTCCCCAGCCAGCCAGCCAGCCTGATTTCAGTTTTGGGGGGTTCAATTCCCAGAGTGCTAGGAGTTGGGGAATTCTGGGAGGTGAAAGCCAACCTATCTTTCAAATTGGCTAACTTGAGAAGCGCTGCAGGGGTAGGGAATGAATGGGAAGACCTTGGTTGAAGCTCAGATGGCTGGCGCCGGACGGATGAAGTGAGTGACGTGTGAAAATGGGGCTACAATTTGTTCCTTCCAGCCTCCTGCTCCCATTCATGAATCGCTAAAGGGGTCACTCCCTTCACCAGCAGAGCCCCTTGAACTTAACGCATCCTGACAGGTCATAGCAACGAAAAGTGTGAATGCCTTCTCTTGGCCTTCTCACTTCCACCACTGCCCCACCATCGCCACATCGGCCTACTCACAAAATATAGAATCATATAGTGCTGGAAGGGAGGTCTTCTACTCCAACCCCTTCCCGAAGGCAGGAGATCTTAAACCATGGGCTGTTGGCCTGAGCTCCGAGCTTGGCAATTGCAAACATTTGCAAACCATTTGCAAACATTTCGTCACCATTCGAGGAGACATCGTCAGTGCGTTTTGAGTTGTGCTCGTCTGTCAGAACGCTGGTCTTGAAATACCTTTTTATATGATGCAAATTAGTGTGTATTCAAATACATTTCGATCTTATACCATCCCGGTCAATTGGCTGTCCAGTCTGTTTTGGAAAACTTCCAGTGATGGAGCACCCACAATTCCAGGAGGCAAGTTGTTCCACTGGTTAATTGTTCTCACTGTCAGGAAATTCCTCCTTAGTTCTAGGTTGATTGGTTTCCATCCATTGTTCCTTGTCCTGCTTTCGGGTCCTTTGGAGAATAGCTTGACCCCCCTCTTCTTTGGGGCAGCGCCTGAGATATTGGAAGACTGCTATCATGTCACCCCTAGTCCTTCCTTTCATTAAACTAGACATACGCAGTTCCTGCAACCGTTCTTCATATGTTGTAGCTTCCAGTCCCCCAATCAACTTTTTAATTCTTCTCAGCATACAGGTTGTCTTAGACCAGTGATGGCTAACCTTTTTGCCATCGCGTGACAAAAGCGGGGGGGGAGCGGGGGAGTCACGTGCACACGTGCCCACACCCATAATTCTATGTGCCCTCCCGTGCATATTTGTGCAACCCCACCCGCACTCCCCCTGCTTTTGGTACACGATGGCCCGTCGGCCCAGTTGGCCTGTTTTTTTGCCCTCCCCAGGCTCCAGAGGCTATCTAGGAGCCTGGGAAGGGCAAAAACAGCCTTCCCCACCCCCCTCGGGAGGTCGGAAATGGCCCATTTGCCAACTTCCGGTCCCAGAGCCTTTCTAGGAGCTCTCCCCAGGCTCCTAGAAAGGCTCTAGAGCCAGGGAGAGCGAAAAACGGGCCTTCCAGTTCCACCAGAAGTCGGCAAACAGGCCGTTTCTGCCCTCCGGAGGGATACCAATATGGCTCCGCATGGCACATGTGGCATAGGTGCGCCATCAGGGACCTAGACTTACGACCACAATTGAGCCCAACATTTATGTTGCTAAGAGAAACATTTGTTAAGTGAGTATCGCCCCATTTTACGGCCTTTCTTGCCACAGTTATTAAGTGAATCACTGCAGTTGTTAAGCTAGTTGTTAGGGAAACTGGCTTTCCCATTGACTTTCCTTGTCAGAAGGTCGCAAAAGGGGATCACACCACCCCAGGACACTGCAATGGTCATAAATATGAATCAGTTGCCAAGCGTCCAAATTTCAATCCCATGACCATGGGGATACGGCCATGGTTGAAAAGTCTGAAAAATGGTCATGAGTCAGGGGTGAAATGCTCCCGGTTCGGACCGGATCGCCTGATCTGGTAGCGATGGAGGCGGGTGGTTCGGAGAACCGGTAGCAAAAATCCCTGCCCTCCCCCCCCCCCACATCCCCAGCTTAGCCACGCAATCATCAGAGGCTTTTTTTTTTTTTTTACTTTTAAAAGCATTTTTTCTACAACCTCCTCGGCCGAAAAAATGCTTTTAAAAGTAAAAAAAAAAGCCTCTGATGAGCGGCTCAGCTGGGATCGTCAAAGGCTTTTAAAAGAAAAAAAAGCCTCTGCTGATCAGGCAACTCAGCTTGGATCATCAGAAGCATTTTAAAAAAAATTTCTTTTAAAAGTCTCTGACGATCCAAGCTGAGTTGCCTGATTGGCAGAGGCATTTAAAAGAAAAAAAAGCCTCTGCCGATTAGGCAACTCAGCTGGGATCGTCAGAGGCATTTAAAAGAAAAAAAAGCCTCTGCCGATCAGGCAACTCAGCTGGGATCATCAGAGGCATTTTAAAAAAAAATTCTTTTAAATGCCTCTGACGATCCAAGCTGAGTTGCCTGATTGGCAGAGGCATTTAAAAGAAAAAAAGCCTCTGACGATCAGGCAACTCAGCTGGGATCGTCAGAGCCTTTTGAAAGCATTTTTTTCCAACCTCTTTCCCGAAGAGGTTGTAGAAAAAATGCTTTTAAAAGTAAAAAAAAAAAAATTGGCCATGCCCACCCAGTCACATTACCCCCCCCAAGCCACGCCCACAGAACCGGTAGTAACAAATTTTAGATTTCACCACTGTCACGAGTCACTATTTTTTACCACCCTTGTAAATTTAAACAGTCACAAAATGAACTGTTGTATGTCGAGGAAGACCTCTACTTTATAGATCAGCCTTTCTTCTGAAATTTGGACATCTTCAGTGGCGGAGAAACATGGCACGACAAGTTCAAAGAAGAGCAACTAAGATGATCAAAGGCCTGGAGACTAAACCATATGAAGAACAGCTGCAGGTTTTGGGTTTGGCTAGTCTAAAGAAAACAAGAATTGGGGGGGGGGACACGATAGCAGTATTCCGGTATTTGAGGGGCTGCCACAAAGAAGAGGGGGTCAAATTATTCTCCAAAGCACCAGAAGGCAGGACAAGAAGCATTAGGTGGAAACTAATCAAGGAGAGAAACAACCTAGAATTAAGGAGAAACTTCCTAACAGTTTTTTATTTTATTTTATTTTTTTAATTTGATTTATATGCCGCCCTTCTCCGGAGACTCAGGGCGGCTTACAATGCGCTAAGCAATAGCCTTCATTCTTTTGTATATTTACACAAAGTCAGCTTATTGCCCCCACAACTGGGTGCTCAATTTACCTACCTTAGAAAGGATGGAAGGCTGAGTCGACCTTGAGCCTTGGCGAGATTCGAACCTGCAGTAATTGCAGGCAGCTGGTCTAAATAACAGGGTGCTTTAGACCACTGTACTACCAAGGCTCCTAACAGTGAGGACAATTAATCAGTGTAACAGAAGTTGTGGGTGCTTCATCACTGGAGGTTCTGGACAACCACCTGTCTTAAATGGTATTTATTTATTTATTTGTTTGTTTGTTTGTTTGTTTGTTTGTTTGTTTGTTTGTTTGCATTTAGATACCGCCCTACTCCCGAAGGACTCAGGGCGATGAACAGCCAAAAGATAAAATACATGTAATACAAATGTTAAAAAACCATTAAAATACAATTAAATAATTTGGCCCAAAAAACAAAATTTAAAAACCCCATTTTTTTTTATACGACAAATTTAAAATTTAAAAAATTTAAAAAACAGTTTAAAAAAGAGGTTAGGCCAGGCCGGCCTGCTGGAATAGGAATGTTTTGAGGGCACGGCGGAAAGCGCGCAGATCAGTGATCCTCCGTATCTCTGGGGGGGGCTCGTTCCAGATGGCAGGTGCTCCCACAGAAAAAGCTCTCCCCCCGGGGGGGCCGCCAGTCGAGACACTGTTTGACTGACGGCACCCTAAGAAGCCCCTCTCTGTGGGAGCGTACTGGTCGGTGAGAGGCTACTGGTGGCAGAAGGCGGTCTCGTAGATACCCCGGTCCTAGGCCATGGAGCGCTCTTAAGGTGGTAACCAAAACCTTGAAGCGCACCCGGAAGACCACCGGGAACCAGTGCAGCTCGCGCAGGAGGGGGGGTCACATGGGAGCACCACATCGCTCCCATAACCACCCACGCGGCTGCATTCTGGACCAGCTGGAGCCTCCGAGTGCTCCTCAAGGGGAGCCCCATCTAGAGAGCATTGCAGTAGTCCAGGCGGGAAGTGACGAGGGCATGAGTGACCGTATTTAACGAGTCCCGATCCAGAAAGGGACGCAACTGGCGAATCAGTTGAACCTGATAAAATGCCCTCCTGGCCACAGCCGTCAGATACCCTTCTAAAGACAGCTGTGAGTCCAGGAGGACACCCAAGTTGCGAACCCTCTCCGTGGGGGCCAACGACTCGCCCCCAATAGTCAGTGATGGCACCAACTGACTATATCGGGATGTCGGAAACCACAGCCACTCGGTCTTGGATGGGTTGAGCCTGAGTCTGTTTCTCCCCATCCAGATCCGCACGGCCTCCAAGGTATAGGGGTCTCCTCCTGCAAGATCCCCTTCCACAGCTCTATTCTATTCACGTCCAACTTCACCCCCCAAGATTCTGCCTCCTGTTTCTCTTCTCTGCTCCTCCAAGAGATTTCCTGCCCCTTCGGCTGAAAACGGCCTCTTCTTCTGTTTGGGGAAAGCCAGAAAGGAAAAGCTATTAAAAAAGGAGAATTCACCTGGGAGGAGATTCCACCATTATAAAAGAGAGAAAAAGAATGCACATGTGGCAGAAAGGAAACGTAATTTATGAGCGTTCCAGGGCTCCGCGGATCTCCAAACTCAACTCTGGATTAATGTCCCGTATAAAAATGGTTTTGCTATTTAAGCGAGCCGAGACAAGGCCGCTTTTTAAAGAACCCCGGGCTGCCATCTGACAGCTCCATGAAGTTTTCTGTTTTGTTCGTTCTCGATAAGACCGAAAATAGGATGGTCTCAGCTGGATTTCCTCGGTCTTCCCCTCCATCCTTGTCGATTCTCCATTAAAAAAAAACCAAAACACAAAAAATCGTAAAATCAAAGCGGAGTGAAGATTCATCCAGCCCAGCTGTTCTTGGACGGTGAGGGAATTGTCCTTCGCTTTTCAACAAATTTGAAACTTCGGGATTCGGTTTGGCCTATGCTGGCGGGAGTCATCTATAAAAACGACGGGAAAAATGAGAATATTTGTAGCTGAGGGTTGAGATGTGGGGTCCTTGGTGATTTTTGAGCTGGATTTTTGTTTGCTTGCAGACGTTCCGTTACCAAACTACCAAACTCGACTTCCTTCTAGCATTGATGAAGTTACCTGGGCCTGGCTAGTCTAGTGAAGAGAAGGACCAGGGGAGACATGATAGCAGAGTTCCAATATTTGAGGGGCTGTCAAAGAGAGGAGGGGCCAAGCTATTTCCATGCGCCAGAGGTGGGTTTCAGCAGGTTCTGACCAGTTCTGGAGAACTGGGAGCGGAAATTTTGAGTAGTTCGGAGAACCGGTAGTAAAAATTCTGACTGGCCCCGCCCCCATCCATTCTCTGCCTCCCGAGTCCCAGCTGATCGGGAGGAAATGGGGATTTTGCAGTAACCTTCCCCTGGGTTGGGGTGGGAATGGAGATTTTACAGTATCCTTCCCCTGCCATGCCCACCAAGCCACGCCCACCAAGCCATGCCACGCCCACCAAGTCACACCCACAGAACCGGTCATAAAAAATTTTGAAACCCACCACTGCCATGCGCGCCAGAAACCAAGAAGAGGAACGGGCAACGCCATGCGTGCCAGGCGACACGGCTCCACGAGCCACGCGTGGGCACGCGTGCCATAGATTCGCCACCACGGACCTACAAGGCCCAACTCTGTTTTTTTTTTCAGTGTGGCCGCTTAAAGTAACCAAGTTGTGGGGAGAAAAAAACCACCGATCTCGCAGAACATTCAGGACAATCCCAGAGAGGGAGATATAAAAACGGGCCATTGTAAATATTTTTATTTTTAATGTGAAAACCAGGCGAGAGCAAGATGTCCCTTCCTCTTTGATTTCCTGCCCCTGCTGTTGCATTGCGCTTCGATTGAGGAAGTGTGTCGGGGCTCATCCGTTCGCTCTGTAGAGCCATTAGCGTACAAGGCGGAAGAAGGCTCACCTCACAGCTGGAAGATGCATTAAATAAATACGACTTGAGAAATAGAACAAGGTCTCCCAGTGATGGGCTGCAGAACTGCCGGGCGCTTCAGTTGAGAGATTCCGGTTGGCACTCAACTTAGACTCCCCCATCCTAAACCTCTCCCTGGACCACCTTGCCTCCCCCCCCAAAATGCTCATCCTGATCAGTGGTGAAATCCACATTTTTTTACTACTGGTTCTGTCGGCGTAGTTTGGTCGGCGTGGTGTGGCTTGGTGGGCGTGGCAGGGGAAGGATACTGCAAAATCTCCACTCCCTCCCCACTCGTGGGGGAAGGATATTGCAAAATCTCCATTCCCTCCCCACTCATATGGGAAGGATATTGCAAAATCCCCATTCCCTCCCCACTCCTGGGGGAAGAATATTGCAAAATACCCATTCCCACCCCACTCCTGGGGGAAGGATATTGCAAAATCTCCTTTCCCACCCCACTCCTGGGAGAAGGATATTGCAAAATCCCCATTCTCTCCCCACTCCTGGTTGAAGGTTATTGCAAAATCTCCTTTCCCACCCCACTCCTGGGGGAAGGATATTGCAAAATCCCCATTCCTTCTCCACTCCTGTGGGAAAGATATTGCAAAATCCCCATTCCCATCCCACTCCTGGGGGAAGGATATTGCAAAATCCCCATTCTCACCCCACTCCTGGGGGAAGGATATTGCAAAATCTCCTTTCCCACCCCACTCCTGGGAGAAGGATATTACAAAATCCCCATTCTCTCCCCACTCCTGGTTGAAGGATATTGCAAAATCTCCTTTCCCACCCCACTCCTGGAGGAAGGATATTGCAAAATCCCCATTCCTTCCCCACTCCTGTGGGAAGGATATTGCAAAATCCCCATTCCCTCCCCACTCCTGGGGGAAGGATATTGCAAAATCCCCATTCCCGCCCCACTCCTGGGGGAAGGATATTGCAAAATCCCCATTCCCGCCCCACTCCTGGGGGAAGGATATTGCAAAATCCCCATTCCCTCCCCACTCCTGGGGCACCGATATTGCAAAATCCCCATTCCCTCCCCACTCCTGGGGGAAGGATACTGCAAAATCTCCATTCCCACCCCACTCTGGGACCAGCCAAGGTGGTATTTGCAGGTTCTCCGAACTACTCAAAATTTCCGCTACCGGTTCTCCGGAACCTGTCAGAACCTGCTGGATTTCACCCCTGATCCCAATGTATAAAATGCCGGGATAGTTTTCTGGCTGCTGATCTTTTACTTCTAGAACTTAGCTACTGACCTATCTCATTTGGATTTGAAACACTGCATCCAGTTTTGGTCGCCACGATGTAAAAAGAAAAAAAAGATGTGGAGATTCTAGAAAAAGTGCAGAGAAGAGCAAAAAAGATGATTAGGGGACTGGAGGCTAAAACATATGAAGAATGATAGTTGCGGGAACTGGGTATGTCTAGTTTAATGAAAAGAAGGACTAGGGGAGACATGATAGCATTGTTCCAAAATCTCAGGGGTTGCCCCAAAGAAGAGGGAGTCAAGCTATTCTCCAAAGCACCTGAGGGTAGGAGAAGAAGCAACGGGTGGAAACTAATCAAAGAGAGAAGCAACTTAGAACTAAGGAGAAATTTCCTGACAGTGAGAACAATTAATCCGTGGAACAACTTGCCACCAGAAGTTGTGAAATCTCCAACACTGGAAGTTATTAAGAAGAGATTGGACAACGATTTGTCTGGATTGGTATAGAGCAGTGGTGTCAAACTCAAAGCCCGGGGGCGGGATACGGCCCCCGGGTTGCTTAGATCTGGCCCACAGGGCCGCCCTGAAAACATCAAAGGACTTGGCCACGGTGCCTGTGCCAGTGAAATCAGAGCCCCATTTTCCTTGGCAGAGGGTTGTAGGAGGCGGTTGTAGCCGAAAAAGGAGCTCAGGAGCCCGTTTTTGCTGGCAGAGTGTTCGGGCCACCACAGATGCCCCCGACATGAATGACATCGAGCTGGCCACACACACCCTTGCCACGTCTGTGTCCCCACCCCCACCCCGAGGTCAAACACAACCTTGATGCGGCCCTCAATGAAATCGAGTTTGATACCCCTGCAGTAGGTTATGTTTCTGCTCTGCTTTAAAGAAAGGGGAGGGTCCAACCCAGGTAGTCCTCGGTTTACGACTGCAATTGAGCCCAAATTATATGTTTGTTCTGCCCCAGCTACGGACCCCAAAGAACGCAGCACACACAAAGTTGGTACAAAACTAAAACTTTACTAAAATAACTCAGCCTTTTTCAAACAAAGGCTGTTAATAAACTTTCTTAACAGCCTACAAGAAATCCAAAGATAAAGTAATCACCATCTTACTATGGTTGGCAGAAAGCCCAGAAGCAATTTGCAGAGAATCCAGACGCGAAGGAGAGTGAACTAAAGTTGTTCCCTACAAATTGCTTCAGTCGGCGTTCCTCCTTAAATGGGCTAAGGGAGTGGCCAATTAGCCCCAAGTCTTACTCTCGAGGAGACCTCCTCCTGAGGAGCCACTCCTGCCTTTTGGCTGCTCTGCGTGCCCGTGCATCGAGAAAAGGCTCCTCCTCTTCTTCCTCTTTACCCATGGAAGCTTCTGGAGGTTCTGAAGGCCCCGGATGAATCCCCGCCTCTGGCACCACATCTTCTCCAGCCTCCTCATTGTCCGACTCGAGTGCCAGTTGCACAGGCTGCTTGTGCAGCACCACACCAGCCTCCTCGCTGTCAGGATCAGCTACAATCCGCACAGGCCACTGACGGGCCACAACAATGTTGCTCAGTCAGATGCTTATTAAATTTAACTAATTTATTACCTTTATTATTTATTAGAATAATTAATATTATAATGATATGATAGCTGTGTATTGTTTATTATCATTATTATCTACCATTATTATTTATTATGAAGGCATTTATTAAGTGGGTCTGGCCCCATTTCGCGACTTTTCCTGCCACGGTTGTTAAGTGAGTCATTGCGGTTCGTTAAGTTAGTAACCAGGCGGTTAAGTGGAATCTGGCGTCCCCGTTTACTTCTCTCATCAGAAGGTCGTAAAAGGGGACCGTGTGACCCCCCGGGATGTTGCGAATGTCATAAAAACGAGGCAGTTTCTAAGGCCTTAAGGGTCCGAATTTCGATCACATGACTGTGGGGGAGGGGATCGCTGCGACGGTCGTAAGTGTGAAAAAAAACCCCGGTTCTGAGTCAGGTTTTTTTCCCCCAGTGCCGTTGTAACTTTGAACGGCCACTAAACGAACCGTCGTAAGTCAAGGACTTCCTGTACCGTCTACTTTTTTTTTGAATTTTGCCCCTTTGTGTCTGTTTCACCCGCTCAAATGAACACGGCCCTCTATTTATCCACAGAAGAGTCTCCACATCCATCACCGCTTCCCAACTCCGCTTCCCCCAGGCGCCTCAGCCCAGATCTAGAGGGATCTCCTCTAGGTTTGAGAAGGTAAATTCCAGGTCAAAGCAAACCTCCATCCACCTGTCCCTAGTCCGAGAAATGGCATCAGAGCTGTAAGTAGCACCGTTTTCCAGCCACCGGAAGTGCCTGGACAACCAGGCAAGCAACACTCTGCGCAAAATTAGTCCAAGGAATAATCTCCTCTTCTCTTCTCTTCTCTTCTCTTCTCTTCTCTTCTCTTCTCTTCTCTTCTCTTCTCTTCTCTTCTCTTCTCATCTATGGGCTTCAGGGGGTCCATCTTTTTGAAGGATGAGAGTATCTCCAAGTTTTCTTGACGAAGAAAGGGTTCTGCGTCATACAGGGCTGTCGGCTTGTCCCCTCTCCATCCTTTCTTCCCTTCTTTTCTTCCTCCCTCCCTTCCTCTCTCTTCTCTTGTTCTCTCCTTTTTCTCTTCCCTTTTTTCTTCCCTTCTCCTCTCTCCCTCCCTCCCTCCCTCTTTCTCTCTCCTTTTACGTCCCTCCCTTCCTTTCCCTTCTCTTTTCTTCCCCTCTCCTCTCTCTCCCTCCCTCTTTCTCTCTCCTTTTACATTCCTCCCTTTCTTTTCCTTCCCTTCTTCCCGCTCCTCTCCCTCCCTCCTTCCCTCCTTCTCTCTCTTTTATATCCCTCCCTTCCTTTCCCTTCTCTTCTTCCCCTCTCCTCTCTCTCTCTCTCCCTTCCTCCCACTCCCTCCCTTCCTTCCTCCCTCCCTCTTTCTCTCTCCTTTTATATCCCTCCCTTCCTTTCCCTTCTCTTTTCTTCTCCTCTCCTCTCTCTCTCCATTCCTCCCCCTCCCTCCCTCCCTCTCTTCCTCCCTCTTTCTCTCTCCTTTTACATCCCTCCGTTCCTTTCCCTTCTCTTTTCTTCCCCTCTCCTCTCTCTCCATTCCTTCCCCTCCCTCCCTCCCTCCCTCCCTCCCTCTTTCTCTCTCTTTTACATCCCTCCCTTCCTTTCCCTTCTCTTTTCTTCCCCTCTCCTCTCTCTCTCCATTCCTCCCACTCCCTCCCTCTCTTCCTCCCTTTTTCTCTCTCCTTTTACATCCCACCCTTCCTTTCCCTTTTCTTCCCTTTTCTTCTCTTCTCTTCCCCTCTCCTCTCCCTCCCTCCCTCTTTCTCTCTCTTTTACATCTCTCCCTTCCTTACCCTTCTCTTTTCTTCCCCTCTCCTCTCTCTCTCCCTTCCTCCCTCTCCCTCCCTTCCCTTTTCTTCTCTTTTCTTCCCCTCTCCTCTCCCTCCCTCCCTCTTTCTCTCTCCTTTTACATCCCACCCTTCCTTTCTCTTCTTTTCTCTTTTCTTCCACTCTCCCTCCTTCCCTCCCTCCCTCTTTCTCTTTTCTTCCACTCTCCCTCCTTCCCTGCCTCCCTCTTTCTCTTTTCTTCCCCTCTCCTCTCCCCCTTCTCCTTTGGCCCTGGAATACCACTGCAGCGGGTAAGGGCTTCTTCTCCGTCATTGCTTCAGCCCTTCTAAGGGCTTCTTTGGCAAGAGGCTGAGGTGTTAATATTGTGGTTTCCGTTCCTTCTCACCTTGAACGGAGAGGTGGCCGGTTTGCTCTTGATGGATTTTTCTTGTGCTCGCATGCCTCAGTGGGGTCTCCTGCGGTATTGATCTACTTCTAAAGATATTTCTAGAGGAGGGGGGAAATATATTGACGTCTGAAGAAGGAAAAACGGGTCAGACAAAGGTGAGAGATACGCACGCAAACCTGCTGTTGAACTGAGGTGGGGTGGGGGGAAGGCAGAGGTGATGTAACTTACAAATCACAACAACTGAGCCCAAAATCTCTATCACTAAGTGAGACGGTTGCTCGGTGAATTTTGTCCCATTTTATACAACCTTTCTTCACTGCGGGCGTTAAGTTAGTCACACGGGTTGCTAAACGAATCTGCCTTCCCCCGTTGACTTTGCTCATCAGAAGGTCGCAAAAAGGGGCGTCGGGAGATCTTAACGGTTGATGGAATTGGGTATGTCTAGTTTGATGAAAAGGAGGACTAGGGATGACATGATAGCAGACTTCCAATATCTCAGGGGTTGCCCCAAAGAAGAGGGAGTCAAGCTATTCTCCAAACCACCTGAAGGCAGGATAAGGAGCAATGGGTAGAACGAGTGATGGGATTCAGCCGGTTCGGGAAAACCGGTAGTTAAATTTCTGGCTGGCCCTACCCGTCCCCACCCCTTCCAGGAGTCCCCATGCACCCCATTTTGGCTCCCAGGTAAGTGCAGGGAGGCTACTAGGCCCAAAATGGGGCGTGAGACGGGTGCGGCGCCTCTCCGCTCGCAGCCCGTTTTCACTCCCAGGAGGTTTCGGGTAGGCCCAAACGGGGCACGGGGGGGGGGGGGGCAGCGCGTCTCCCCCCCATGGCCCATTTTTGTTTCCAGGGGGGTGCAGTGCTGCCTGTCACACACCCCTGGCCACGCCCACCATGGCCACGCCCACCCAGGCGATCATTAGGGCCAAGAACCAGTTATTAAATTATTTGAATTCCACCACTGGGTAGAACCTAATCGAAGAGAGAAGCAATCTAAAACTAAGGAGAAATTTCCTGACTGTTAGAATAATTAATCAGTGGAACAGCTTGCCACCAGAAGAAACCTGGATGTCTAGTCAGGATTTTGCATCCTTGCCCATCTCAGGCTGTCGAAATGGTGATGGCCAAGCCATCCATCCATAATCCTTGGTAGATATTTTGGGGAGTGGTGCCAAGATTAAGGGGGACAACAAGAAACGCCTTTCATTGGCTATTCATCAGCCGGGCCACACCCACACCCATACCCCAAAACAGTCTGCCCCAACCATGATGGCAAGATACAGGTAATCCTCGACTTACGACGGCAATTGAGGCCAAATTTCTGTCGCTAGATGAAACATTTGTTTTTTTTTTTTATTTTTTATTTTTTTTATTTATTTTTTTAATTACTAACATTACATAGATGAAACATTTGTTAAGTTTGCCCCATTTTACGACTTTTCGTGCCACCGCTGTTAAGTGAATCCCAGCGGTTGTTAAGTGAGTAACACGGTTGTTCCTATGAATCCGGCTTCCCCACTGACTTTGCTTGTGATGAGGTCACAAAAGGGGATCACGTCTCACACACACACACACACACACACACACACACACACACACACACACACACACTGGACACTGCAACTGTCGTATGTCTGAGTCTTGTTGCCAAGCATCTGAATTTTCTTCACGGGATCAGGGGGGAAGGCTGCAACGGTCGTGAGAAAAAAAAGGTCACTAGCCTCCTTTTTCAGTGCCGTTGTAACTTCGAACCGTCGCTAAATGAACTGTCGTAAGTCAAGGACTTACCTGTATTGCATCACCCAATCAGAACAGCTACGAGAATTGGGATATTTCATCACTCGGATCATTATGTTGAGATCATTAGGTCTGAGTTACATAAAGGCATTCCTTAGAGCAGTGATGGCTAACCTTTTTTGCCATCGCATGCCAAAAGCGGGGGGAACATGGGGGGTGAGTCACGCGCATGTGTGCCCACATCCATAATTATATGCGCCATGCCCCCCCCGCACATGCATGCATAAGCCCCCCTATGCTTCCCTCACTTTTCGCATGCGATGGCACAATGGGCCCAGTAGGCCCGTTTTGATTTCCCCAGGCTCCAGAGCCTTTCTAGGAACCTGGGGAGGGTGAAAATGGCCTTCTCCACACACACACACACACACACACACACACACACACACACACACCCCGGAAGCCCTCTGGAGGCCAGAAATGGCCCATTTGCTGACTTCCGGTAAGTCGGCAAATGGGCCATTTCCGGCCTCCGGAGGGCCTCCAGGGAGGTGGGTAAGGCTGTTTTTGCCCTCCCCAGGCTCCTAGAGAGGCTCTGGAGCCTGGGGAGAGCAAAAAACGGGCCTTCCCCACCCACCGCCAGGCCCTCCGGAGGCAGGAAACAGCCCGTTTGCTGATTTCCAGTAAGTTGGCAAACGGGTCGTTTCCAGTTGTTAAGCGAATCCGGCTTCCCCCTTGACTTTGCTTGTCAGAAGGTCACAAAATGTGATCACGTGACCTTGGGACACCGCAACCGTCATAAATATGAATCAGTTGCTAAGCGACTGGAAGGTTGCAACTGTGAAAAACGGTCGCAAGTCACTTTTTTTCAGTGCCGTTGTAACTTGGAGCGGTCGCTAAATGAACCATCGTAAGTCGAGGGCTACCTGAACGTCCCTGCACCCCATATCATCCCAACTCAAGGGACATCCCCCCACACACAGCCTTCCGACATTGTTCCTTCTTTTCTTTTCGTTCTTCAGCATTAACCAGAACGGTATCTTCTCCTTCTCTTGCAGAGCTCCAGCGAGAAGGAAGCATTGAAACCTTGAGTAACAGCTCAGAGTCTACTAATGAGAGCATCCCACGAACTTTTGATGGTTACCGGTCCCCTCTCCCCACCGAGAGCCAGCCCTTGAGCCTCTTTCCGACGGGTTCCCCATAAACCACGTTCCTCGTGGGACAGGACAACTTCAACTCAGACTGACCAACCAACCAACCTTCTCCAGGAGTTCTTGATGTCCATCCAACTCAGTGGCTCCCTAAAATTCATGGATGCCGCAATCTGCTTTTCGCCTTTCCGGGACTCGACGAACAAAATGCTGCGTTTGCTCTCTTGTGCAATAGGAACAGGGGAGAGATTCCTCACTTAACATTTCTCCTCCCGACCTTCAAAATCAGACGCGGCTGTTTTCAAGAAGCGTTTTTAGCGCTTCCTTCTCCCCGCCGTTCCATTGCCTCCGCGTCAAAACTGAGATTTGGACTCAGTTCATCGCTTAACTGTTTCTGTAAGACTTAAAATCGAAGTCTTTCTCTGGCCTGTTTGGAAAAACAGGTCCCTTACTTCAGAGTTGTTGGCATCTTTGCCTCAACGGTTGGCCTAAGCTCCAGTGAGGGCTCCTTGGTGGTCTCTGAGCTTGGTTGGTTTTCTTGCAGACGTCTCCCCAAACACGACAAACCGTCTGTAGTTGAAGCAAATGATTCCTTTATTAGGAGAGCCGGCAGCCCCGGCAAAAAGTTTATCTCTCACCACAGGCTAACAAGGCTGGCCGGCCGGAAAATAAATAGTTGTCTGCCACACCTATTCAAACCCACTCCCTGCCTTTTATCCCCAGAGCTAGGATGGGGCTTCGTTAGCAGTGGTGGCTCTTCCGTCCCGAGGACCGGCCCATAGATTTCCACTGCTCTCCTCTCCTCTGCCTTCTGTGCATCTGCGCGTCAGGCACTGGACCCAGCTGTTCCTCCTCCTCATCGGCAGCCACCTCCAGACCTGGGGGCTGTTGACTCTCCATCTGAGGGCTGACAGACGGCCCAGTCTCTCTCTCTCTCTGCCAGCTCCATTTCCTCTTCCTCCTCGGAGCTCTCAGGTTGCCTTGATACTGGTCCTGACTCCCACACCTTCTCCTCCTCCTCCGATTCGGCTGCTGGAGGGGCCGGTGGCCAACAGGCCACAACAAGATGTTTCATTACCAAATCAGTGGTGAAATGTAAAATTTGTTACTACCGGTTCTGTGGGCGTGGCTTGGTGGGGGGAGTGTAATGTGACTGGTGGGCGTGGCCAACTTTTTCTTTTTACTGTTAAAAGCATTTTTTCTACAACCTTAAGAGGTTGCAGGAAAAAAAAATGCTTTTAAAAGCCTCTGGCGATCAGGCAACTCAGCTAGGATCGTCAGAGGCTTTTAAAGGCATTTTTTTTTTCTCTACAACCTCTTCAGCCGAAGAGGTTGCAGGAAAAAAAAATGCTTTTAAAAGCCTCTGACGATCCCAGCTGAGCCGCGCGATCATCAGAGGCTTTTTTTTTTTTTTACTTTTAAAAGCATTTTTTCGGCTGAAGAGGTTGTAGAAAAAATGCTTTTAAAAGTAAAAAAAAAAAAAGCCTCTGATGATTGCGTGGCTCAGCTGGGCATGGGGGGAGCAGGGATTTTTGCTACCGGTTCTCCTAACCACCCGCCTCCATCGCTACCAGATCGGGTGATTCAGTCCAAACCGGGAGCATTTCACCTCTGATCCGTACTATAACCTAATGAGAGCCAATCCCACTCCCTTCTAGCACGGATAATGTTACCTGTTTTGGTAATGAAACGTTTGCAAGAAAAATCACCCAGCTCAGAGAGCACCAAGGACCCCCCCACCCCCGTTCAACCCTGAGCTACAAATATTCCCTTCTATCGAAAAATCGGCATTGAGAACTAAATTCAAACAGAACGTAGGTTAATTTGCAGGCATGTTAGCTGGGTTCCTTAAATCAACCTTGGATTTGACATCTCTGTAATTTGTTCCCCGGTATCAAAAGCCAGGCATATTACACGCAAAGGAGTTCTTTACAATTATTTTAATTTTAATTTTTTTTTCTCGTTTTTTTTTTTTTCCCAGGAAGGATAACCTTTGATTTCTCCCCCCCACCTTCCTTTTCTTTTAGAAATAGACTTCGTTTCCATATAATTCAAACTGTACATTTCTTTCATTCGGGGATTATGTTGCTGTTCCTTGGAACGCCTCATGTCTGTGTAAAAATGCATGTGAAGTTGAATAAATGGCTATGCCAAAAAAGGATCATTTTTTTTTTTGCAAAGTGGGGACCACAGGGTTTAAAACTCCATCTTTCTTACTATAGATAATCCTCGACGTACGACTTACTATAGCTAGTCCTCGACGTACGACAAGCAAGCCCAAAATTTCCATTGCTAAGTGAGACATTTGTTAAAGTGAGTTTTGCCCCGTTTTACGACCTTTCTTATTATTTATTTATTTATTTATTTATTTATTTATTTATTTATTTATTTAATTTGTATACCGCCCTTCTCCCAGAAGGGACTCAGGGCGGTGAACAGCCAAAATTAAAAAACATACAAATGCAAAAGTTAAAATAATTAAAAGAATTAAATCATTGGCTACCCAATTTAAAACCCCAAATCCATAAAATTTAAAATCCCAATTAAAAACCATTTAGGCTAGGCCGGCTTGATGAAATAAAAACGTCTTCAGGGCTTTCTTGCCACGGTTGTTAAGTGAATCACTGCAGTTCTTAAATTAGTAACACGGTTGTTAAGTAAAACTGGCTTCCCCCCTCGGACTTTGCTCACAAAAAGGGATCATATGACCCCGGGACACTGCGACCGTCATAAATCAGGATCCGTAGCCAATCGTCTGTTTTTTTTTATATATATATATTTTATTTTTTTAAGTATACATCCATATTATGTGTGAACAGTGTTATTATTTTTTTTTTAATTTATTAGTTTAATTTATATGCCGCCCTCCTCCGAAGACTCAGGGCGGCTTACAATGCACTTACAGCAATAGCCTTCATTCTTTTGTATATACCTGCTTATTAGGGCTTTTGGCCCCCCCCAAGCGGTGTTCTTTTTTATACAAAGTCAGCTTATTGCCCCCACAAACCGGGTCCTCATTTTACCTACCTCAGAAGGATGGAAGGCTGAGTCAACCTTGAGCCTGGTGAGATTTGAACTTGCAGTAATTGCAGGCAGCTGGCAGCTAAGTGCTACATAACAGCACTTAGTCCCGCTGCACCACCAAGGTTAGATCTGAGCATCGTTCATAGTGATCCAATTTACCACAATATTAGTGTTGTTTTTCACATTCATCGAATTTAAATAATTCTCTTTATATTATTTAAGCATACATTAAAAAAAGCCTGACATCTTATAAGCCTTTAATCTTTCTATCTTTTATCCTATAGAAAAAAAACAAATTTCCCCTATCTAATTTATTTCTGCTTCTCCAGCTTACAATCAATGCTACATTGGTCGTAAGTGTGAAAAGTGGTCATAAGTCACTTTTTAAATTGCCATTGCCACTTCAAACGGTCACTAAACGAACTGTTGTAAGTCAAGGACTTACCTGTACCCGTCTTCTAAAACTTCTGCAGATGTTCCTCAGCAAGAAAACCAACAATGGGTGTTTAATTGTGTTGTAAGACTGTTTATTTATTTATTAAATTTTCAATAATTTAATAATTTAAATTTAATTAAATGTTCAACTGCTGTGACTTCCTAAGCGTTAGGTTAGAGGAAAACGTATCTGATGTACTTCTGAAGTTGCACACTTCGCTAGCCTCCGGAAATAAAAAATTACAATGGAAACCTAGCTTTCAACATTGACCTGGTAGGACGTCTTCAGAATTCTACCAACTGTGTTACATAATGGTAGAAGAACAGCTAGACAAATTTGATGGATCTTGAACACAGCAAAGTAGCAAATACCATGGTTAGTTAATCTATGGAACAACTTGCCTCCAGAAGTTGTGAATGCTCCAACACTGGAGGTTTTTAAGAAGAGATTGGACAACCATGGTCTATAGGGTTTCCTGCCTGATCAGGGGGTTGGACTAGAAGACCTCTAAGGTCCCTTCCAACTCTGCTATTCTGTTCTGTTCTGTTCTATTCTACTGTATCCTATCCTATCTTATCCTTGTCTCAATAAAGTATTATATTCTATTCTTCTCTATTTTCTATTCTATTCTATCCTATCCTATCCTATTCACATTCCATTCCATTATTCTCTTCTCTTCTCTTCTCTTCTCTTCTCTTCTCTTCTCTTCTCTTCTCTTCTCTTCTCTTCTCTTCTCTTCTTTTCTCTTCTCTTCTATTCACATTCCCTTCCCTTCTCTTCTTTTCCAATTCCCTCCCCTTTCCTTCTCTTCTCTTCCCATTCCCTTCCCTTCTCTTCCCATTCCCTTCCCTTCCCTTCCCTTCCCTTCCCTTCCCTTCCCTTCTCTTCTCTTCTCTTCCCTTCTATTCACATTCCCTTCCCTTCCCTTCCCTTCTCTTCTATTCACATTCCCTTCCCTTCCCTTCTCTTCTCTTCCCATTGCATTGCATTGCATTGCATTGCATTGCATTGCATTGCATTCCATTCCATTCCATTCCATTCCATTCCATTCCATTCCATTCCATTCCATTCTATTCTATTCTATTCTATTCTATTCTTAATTAGTTTGGGTGAGTCCACTATGAAACCCTAGGATTGAACAACTTGCCTCCAGAAGTTGTGAATGCTCCAACACTGGAGGTTTTCAAGAAGAGATTAGTCCTCCGTTTGTCCAGAATGGTATAAGATCTCCTGCTTGAACCTACAATCTAGAATAACAAGAGTTGGACGGGACCTCGGAAGACTTCTAGTCCAACCCCCTGCTCAGAGAGGAAACCCTATACCATTTCACACAAATGGTTGTCTGTCCAATCTCTTTTGGAAAGCCTCCAATGACGGAGCTCCCGCCACTTCTAAAAGCAAGCTATTCCATTGGTCGATTTCTCTCACCATTAGGAAGTTTCTCCTTGAGCCGAGGGTTGGACTACAAGACCTCCAAGGTCCCTTCCCATTCTTCTATAATTCTGCAAAATAAGCTCCCATTCCCGGTTCTGGGCGGACCTGATTTGAAGCTTTGAGTTTGAATTCGTCTGTCTCAAATCATTCTCTGCTCTCTTGCTTGGCAGCCTTATTGCTCTGCCCATTCTCCAACCTGGTCCCCCCTGCCCCTGGCTCTTATCAAGGGCTCCTTTGATAGCTGGCCAGCCAGAGTGGAGGGCAAAGAGCAGCGGCAGCTGGGTTATCAGCCTGGAGTGTGACATTCAACCCCAGTCAGGGGCCACAGCTAGCAACCCCTCCCTCCCCGCCGCCTCCCCGCCCCCAGTACTTGCCAGCCACTTCAGCTTTGCAGATACACTTGGAGTGGCGAGTGAGACCTTTATCCAAAGGGTGCACTTCCTTCAGCGAAGGGCCTGTTTAGGACTTTCCCAGCAAATGCACCCGCTGATCAGCAAAAGAAAGGAAGGAACCAAGAGAGAGAGTGAGAGAAAGAAGGAAAGAAAGAAAGAGAAAGAAAGAAAGAAAGAAAGAAGAAAAAAGAGGAAAAAAAAGAGAGAGAAAGGAAAGAAAGAAAGAAAAAGAAAGAAAGAAAAAAAAGAAAGAAAGAAAAGAGAAACAAGGGTGGGAGGGAGGGAGGGAGGAAAGAAAATGGAAGAAAAAGAAAAGAGAAAGAAGAAAAAAGAAAAAAAAAGAAAAGAAAGAAAGAAGAAAGAAAGAAAGAAGAAAAAAGGAAAGAAAAAGAAAAAAGAAAGAACGGAAGGAAGGAAGGAAGGAAGGAAAGAAGGAAGGAAGGAAGGAAGGAAGAAACGAGGGTGGGTGGGAGGGACGAAAGAAAATAGAAGAAAGGAAAAGAAAAGAGAAAAAGAAGAAAGGAGAAAGAAAAGAAAGAAAATAAAGAGAAAGAGAAAGAAAAAGAAAGGAAAGGAAGGAAGGAAGAAAAGAAAGGAAGAAAGGAAAGAGGAAGGAAGGAAGGAAGGAAGGAAGGAAGGAAGGAAGGAAGGAAGGAAGGAAGGAAGGAAGGAAGGAAGGAAGGAAAAGGGCAAGTTTTTCTGGACACTTTAAGCTTCTGCTTTAAAAATGCCTCTGTAATGGGTGGAATTTGCAGGTGGAAAACCTCCGGAGGAACGCATGGGAATATCAGCCTTTGAGTCAGAATTTCCCAAGCTGGGTGGATTTATATGGTGAAGAGAGAGGACTTGAATTTTGGAGGAAAAGAAAAAAAGGCCAAGGATGGGTATAAAATCAACATTTGGTTGATTTTATTCCTAGAACCAGCAGGAATCTTCATTTCAAACAACAATAATGTAAAAAGAGAGAGAGAGAAAGAAAGAAAGAAGGAAGGAAGAAAGGGAAGAAAGAAAGAAAGAAAGAAAGAAAGAAAGAAAGAAGAAAGAAAGAAAAAGAAAGAAAGAAAGAAAGAAGAAAGAAAGAAAGAAAGAAAGAAAGAAAGAAAGAAAGAAAGAAAAAGAAAAGATGTATACATTGGAAGAAGGAGTAGAAAAATCAGCACAAATATAATTCTTACAACTATGAAGTGGTAGTTTTGAAGTGATTATTGGGAAAAGGGAAGGGGAAGGGAGGAGGAGGAGGGAGGAGGAGAGGAGGGAAAGGAAAGGAGCATGGGAAGGAAATTGAGAAAAATAAAACAGGAACAGAAAAAGAGGAGAGAGGAGAGGAGAGGAGAGGAAAGGAAAGGAAAAGAGGAAAGGGAAGGGAAGGGAAGGGAAGGAAAGGAAAGGAAAGAAAGGAAGGGAAGGGAAGGAAAGGAAAGAAAAAGAGGAAAGGAAAGGAAAGGAAAAGAGGAAAGGAAAGGAAAGGAAAGGAAAGGAAAGGAAAGGAAAGGAAAGGAAAGGAAAGGAAAGGAAAAGAGGAATCTGGACACTTGGCAACTGGCATGTATTTATGACATGGGGTCATAAATGTATCATGTGATCCCTATTTTTAACCTTCCCAGTTGCAGGGTGCTATAAAACTGATCCTTGGGTTGTATGACGCAGCTGCTTTGTATCCCTGGGTTGGCCATCGCCCTTCTCCCTCTGCTCCTCACCTAGACTCCCTGGCTTATCCTGGGTTCAAATCTCACCTGTGCCTCAATTACTGATGAAAGAAACTCATAGTAAATTAGTTAGTTATTCAATTTGTATAGCTGCACATTTCAGGCAATGACTCTGAGAGGCTTACACTTCAAATATTCATTCGTTCATTCATTCATTCCTTCATTCATTCATTCATTCAATTTGTATAACTGAACATCTCAGGCAATAACTCTGAGAGGCTTACAATTCAATTATTTATTTATTCCTTCATTCCTTCATTCCTTCACTCCTTCATTTCTTCATTCCTTCATTCCTTCATTCAATTTGTATAACTGCACATCTCAGGCAATAACTCTGAGAGGCTTACAATTTATTTATTTATTTATTTATTTATTCATTCATTCATTCATTCATTCATTCATTCATTCATTCATTCAATTTGCATGGCTAATTATCTGTCCACTGCAGGACGAATGCACATACATATCAAAATACTAAAAACATTTTAAAACAATTAAAAAAAAAACCAATAGAAACATCCAGAGAAACCTGGAGATTTTTTAAGAAAAGAGACTGTACAGTCACTTGTCTTAAATGGTATATAGGATCTCCTGCTTAAGCAGGGGGCTGGACTAGAAGACCTCCAAGGTCCCTTCCAGCTCTATTCTGATCCAAAATAAATAAATACACATAGCAGCTAAGATACTTGAGAAAGCAATACAGCCAGGAAATGGGGCCCTTAATACATTCAGCAACCCAGGCACGGGGGCATAGCTAGGTTTTTAGGGCGTTACGAAAGGCTAACAGGGTTGGGCCATTCTAATCACATAGATTTAAAGAACAGAATAGAGTAGAGTAGAGTAGAGTAGAGTAGAGTAGAGTAGAGTAGAATAGAATAGAATAGAATAGAATAGAATAGAATAGAATAGAATAGAATAGAATAGAATAGAAAATATGGAATGGAATGGAATGGAATGGAATGGAATGGAATGGAATGGAATGGAATGGAATGGAATGGAATGGAATAGCAATTCAGAATGGAATGGAATGGAATAGAATAGAATAGAATAGAATGGAAGGGAAGGGAAGGGAATGGAATGGAATGGAATAGAATAGAATAGAATAGAATAGAATAGAATGGAATGGAATGGAATGGAATGAAATGGAATGGAATGGAATAGAATAGAATAGAATAGAATAGAATAGAATAGAATAGAATAGAAAATATGGAATGGAATAGAATGGAATGGAATAGAATAGAATAGAATAGAATAGAATAGAATAGAATAGAATAGAATAGAATAGAATAGCAATTCAGAATGGAATGGAATGGAATGGAATGGAATGGAATGGAATAGCAATTCAGAATGGAATGGAATGGAATAGAATAGAATGGAATGGAATGGAATGGAATGGAATGGAATAGCAATTCAGAATGGAATGGAATAGCAATTCAGAATGGAATGGAATGGAATGGAATGGAATGGAATAGAATAGAATAGAATAGAATAGAATAGAATAGAATAGAATAGAATAGAATAGAATAGAATAGAATAGAATAGAATAGAAAATATGGAATGGAATGGAATAGAATAGAATGGAAGGGAATGGAATGGAATGGAATAGAATAGAATAGAATAGAATAGAATAGAATAGAATAGAATAGAATAGAATAGAATAGAATAGAAATTCAGAATGGAATAGAATAGAATAGAATAGAATAGAATAGAATAGAATAGAATAGAATAGAATAGAAAATATGGAATGGAATGGAATGGAATGGAATGGAATGGAATGGAATGGAAAACTTTATTGTCACTTTGAATGTACACCAGTTGGCATACATTAAAAATGAAATTTTGCTGCCTACAGCTCTTAAAAGGTCACCAACTCCAATTTTATACTGCATAAACATGACAAGATAAATAAATAAATAAATAAATAAATAAATAAATAAATAAATAAATAAATAAATAATCTAGTTCTGCTGTATACATGTACATGGCGAGAAAGACGAATCTTGCGAGTTTACCAGACAGACAGCCTAGGGAACCAAGCGGTTACAGAATCTGGTAGTCCTGCTAGAAATACTTCGAAACCTCCTCCCAGAGGGGGAGCAACAGAAACAGGTTGCAAAGTGGGGTCTCTAACAGTGTTTTGAGCTCTAAGCACATAGCGCTTATATAAGCAGTATCCTGAATGACAGGAAACGAGCTTCCTATAACCTAAGGGAGGATGTCGCAGAGGGCAGGGGCCACCGCAGAAAAGGCCCCGTCTTCTGATCCCTGCCTGCTGACCTTCGTCGGCTGACAGGATCTGCAGTACGGCCATTCTCCTGGATCCTTTCCTTCGCTTGCAATATGACAACTTGAACAGGAAACGAAAGTTCTCTGTACTTCTCCCTGCAGAAAGCAATAAGAAGGGAAAGTGTTGTTGTTGTTGTTGTTGTTGTTGTTGTTATTATTATTATTATTATTATTATTATTATTATTATTATTTAACCTTTAGTGAGATTCACAGTCTTTGAGGCTGGTTAATAGCTCAGCAGCTCGAGTCCTAACCAAGGACCTAGGAACTGTTAAGGTATCGTCGGAGGATGTAAGCTGTTCCGAGTAAGGTGGTTTTTTGTAGAGTCAAAATGTTCAAGTCCGGTAAATTTAGAATTTCTAAATAGCGGGGTAGCCCTTTGGGTATTGCTCCGAGGGCTCCAATTACAATCGGGACAACACACAATTTCTTTTTCCACAGTCGCTCAACTTCAATTTGCAAGTCCCGGTAGTTTGTGATTTTTTTCTTGCTGCTTATCTTCAATCCGTGCATCACCAGGTATTGCAATGTCAATGAACCATACTTTTTTCTTTTCAACTATTGTTATGTCAGGTGTGTTGTGGACCAAGTGCCTGTCAGTCTGAATCCTAAAGTCCCACAAGATCTTGAGTTTCTCATTCTCTAAAACTTTCTCAACCTGATGTTCCCAGTGGTTTTTGCTGTACTCAAATCCAAACTTCTGGCACAATTTCCAGTGAATGATCTTAGCAACACGGTCATGGCGTTGTAGGTAGTCAGTTTGTGAAATTTTGCTGCACCCACTGATCAGGTGGTCGACTGTCTCATCTTTCTCATTGCAGAGGCGGCATTTGCTGTTGGTGGTAACATGTTGAATTTTTGCCTTCATGCAGTTTGTGGCTAGGGCTTGTTCTTGAGCTGCCAAAATAAAGCTTTCTGTTTCTTTTTTCAGTACTCCTGATCTTAACCAGTTCCAAGTTAGTTTCTGGTCAGCTTTGCATTATTATTATTATTATTATTATTATTATTATTATTATTATTATTATTGTTGTTGTTGTTGTTGTTGTTGTTGTTGTTGTTGTTGTTGTTATTGTTGTTATTGTTATTATTATTTCCTGTAAACTTGATATAACATTATTGATAGTTGAACAACTACCCTTGTGGTGCAACCAGAACAATCTTGAACTAAATACACTCAAAACCGTAGAAATGGTGGTGGACTTTAGGAGAAATCCTCCCATACTTCCACCTCTCACAATACTAGACAACACAGTATCAACAGTAGAGTCCTTCAAGTTTCTAGGTTCTATCATATCTCAAGACCTAAAATGGACACCTAACATCAAAAACGTCATCAAAAAAGCTCAACAAAGAATGTTCTTTCTGTGCCCACTCAGGAAGCTCAAACTGCCCAAGGAGCTGCTGATACAGTTCTACAGAGGAATCATTGAGTCTGTCATCTGCACCTCCATAACTGTCTGGTTTGGCTCTGCAACCCAACAAGACAGACACGGACTTCGGAGGATAAGTAGAACTGCAGAAAAAATAATGGCTACCAACCTGCCTTCCATTGAGGATGAGTCAAAAAGAGGGCTGTGAAAATATCTACAGACCCCTTACATCCTGGACATAAACTGTTTCAACTCCTACCCTCAAAACAACGCTATAGAGCACTGCACACCAGAACAATTAGACACAAGGACAACTTTTTCTCAAATGCCCTCACTCTGCTAAACAAATAATTCCCTCAACATTGTCAAACTATTCACTAAGTCTACACTACTATTAATTTCTCTTCTTCTCATCATTCCCATCACCTATCTCCTCCCACTTATGACTATTTTTTTTTTTTTAATTTGATTTATATGCCGCCCTTCTCCGGAGACTCAGGGCGGCTTACAGTGCGTTAAGCAATAGCCTTCATCCTTTTGTATATTTATACAAAGTCAGCTTATTGCCCCCACAAACTGGGTCCTCATTTAACCTACCTTAGAAAGGATGGAAGGCTGAGTCAACCTTGAGCCTTGGAGAGATTCGAACCAGCAGTAAATTGCAGGCAGCTGTGTTAATAACAGGGTGCTTTAAACCACTGTAGTACCAAGGCTCGTTAATATACTATAAGTTACTATAATCATGTTGCTTGTATCTTTACAATTTATATTGTTTTATTTGTTTCCTAGTATGACTTGATTGCTTATTAGTAACCTATGACTATCATTAAGTATTGTATCTTATGATTCTTGATGAATGTATTTTATTTTTCTTTATGTACACTGAGAGCATATGCACCAAAGACAAATTCCTTGTGTGTCCAATCACATTTGGCCAATAAAGAATTCTGTTCTACTCTACTCTACTCTACTCTACTTTTTTTTTTTTTTTAATTTGATTTATATGCCGCCCTTCTCCGGAGACTCAGGGCGGCTTACAATGCTTTAAGCAATAGCCTTCATTCTTTTGTATATTTTATACAAAGTCAGCTTATTGCCCCCACAAACTGGGTCCTCATTTAACCTACCTTAGAAAGGATGGAAGGCTGAGTCAACCTTGAGCCTTGGAGAGATTCGAACCAGCAGAAATTGCAGGCAGCTGTGTTAATAACAGGGTGCACTAAACCCTTGTACTATCAAGGCTCTACTCTACTCTACTCTACTCTACTCTACTCTACTCTACTCTACTCTACTCTACTCTACTCTACTCTACTCTACTCTACTCTACTCTACTCCATTCCATTCTATTCCATTCTATTCTCAATTGTTAAATACATGAATTGTTCATTGTTATTGTTCATTACTCTCTTGATTACACATTAACTTTAATAATAAAGTTAATACAGGGATAAATAATCAGATAAAGTAATTACAGGGAGTCCTCGAACTGACAACTGTTCATTTAGTGACCATTCAAAGTTACAACAGCAACGAAAAAAGTGACTTATGTCTATTTTTCACACTTAACGACCGTTGTAGCTTCCCCACGGTCACATGATCGAGATTCAGCCGTTGGCACCTGACTCATACTTATGACGGTCACAGTGTCCCATGATCCCCTTTTGCGACCTTCTGACAAGCAAATTCCAAGGGGAAGCCAGGTTCACTTAACAACAGTGTTACCAATTTAACAACTGCAATGATTCGCTTAACAACTGTGGCAAGAAAAATGGGGCAAAACTCACTTAACAAATGTTTCACTTAGCAACATAAATTTTGGGCTCAGTTGTGGTCGTAAATCGAGGACTACCTGTACATATCAGTTTCCAAGTGCTCAAATTTTAATCCCCTGTCCACGGGGACGCTGCAACAGTCGTAAGTGTGAAGAAAGGTCATAAGTCACTGTCTTCCGTGTCGTCGTAACTCTGAATGGTCACTATAAACAAATGGTTGTAAGTTGAGGACAACCTGTAATGCTAATTGTGCTTTTTTAATGGACTGTGTGAATAATATTTCCCACCTTCATCTCAGCTCAGCACTCACCTTTACAGCTTTTTTTTTTTTTAATTTATTTTTATATGCCGCCCTTCTCCGGAGACTCAGGGCGGCTTACAATGCGCTAAGCAATAGCCTTCATACTTTTGTATATTTATACAAAGTCATCTTATTGCCCCACAAACCCGGTCCTCATTTTACCTACCTTAGAAAGGATGGAAGGCTGAGTCAACCTTGAGCCTGGTGAGAATTGAACTCGCACTAATTGCAGGCAGCTGGATGTTAAATGCTGCCTTAGTAGGAGGCATTAGCCTCCTACGCCACTCAGGCTCCCTGAGCTTCTTGCACAGTTCTGGTATTTTTTATATGTTTGTGTATTTGTGTGCATGCGTGTATGTGTGTATGTGTATCAACTCATCCTTTGCCAAAGGATGCCAGCTCAGCAACCGGCTGTTAAAGGAAAAGGGGAAATTATCCTCAGCTTTTTCAAAGAGGTTTATGTGTAATTTTCCTTTGACAAACAGTCTGGAAAAAAAAATGTGTTTATAAAGTTGTTAAACTCTAGATAAACTTCAGAGGAAGTTTAGTAAAAGAACCCCAGCCGTCTGTCGCTCCTGCTTTGCTCCTTTCTGGCGTGTTGTTATTTTCCAGAAAGCTGGATTACTGGAAATATTTTTTTTAAGATGAAAAGAAATCTAAACAGTTTAGAAGGGCAGGAGGAGAGAGAGAGAGAGAGAGAGAGAGAGAGAGAGAGAGAGAGAGAGAGAGAGAGAGAGAGAGAGAGAGAGAGAGAGAGAGAGAGAACGAAGCCTGATGGGAAACTGAACAAGAAAAAGGGCTCTTTAAAAATATTAATTGGAGCCGCCTCAGGAAAAAAAGATCTTATTCAAGATTATCATGCACTTCATCACAAGGCAACCTTCCTTGCAATAAAGGGGCCCTTAGAAAGCCCCACTTTTCACATCATAAAAGACAAGGCCACCCATACAGGGGATTGTAATATAAGAGAAACCTTACGAAAGGGAAAGGGGAGGAGGAAGGAAGAGGAAAACAGCAGAACAAGGCAGTGACTTCTTGCATTGGCCAAGGATGAAGCCAGATTGGGTGGGTGGGTGGGAGGGTGGGGGTATTGCATCCGGTTAAAGTACAGTCTTACAGTCTTAAAAGGTGCCTAGAACTTCTGTTACTTCACTTACTCGCTCAATTTTTCTTGGTGTAAAGTAAAAGTAAAGTAAAGCTTTCCTCTAATTAAGCTTGATTCCCGGTGAATCCTTGGTAGTTTGCCTGCAGATAGATGATAGATGATGGATAGATGGATGGATGGATGGATGGATGGATGGATGGATGGATGGAGAGAGAGGGAGGGAGATAGGTAGAGATAGAGATAGATAGATAGATAGATAGATAGATAGATAGATAGATAGATAGATAGATAGATAGATATGGATGGATAGATGGATAGATGGATAGATGGATAAATAGATGGATGGATAGATAGATAGATAGATAGATAGATAGATAGATAGATAGATAGATATAGATGATAGATAGATAGATATAGATGATAGATAGATAGAGATGGATGGATAGATGGATAGATGGATAGATAGATAGATAGATAGATAGATAGATAGATAGATAGATAGAGATGGATGGATAGATGGATAGATGGATAGATAGATGGATAGATATAGATGATAGATAGATAGATAGATAGATAGATATAGATGATAGATAGATAGATAGATAGATATAGATGATTGATAGATATAGATGATAGATAGATAGATAGATAGATAGATAGATAGATAGATAGATAGATATAGATGATAGATAGATAGATAGATAGATAGATAGATAGATAGATAGATAGATAGATAGATAGATAGATATAGATGATAGAGAGAGAGATAGCTAAATAACAGATGATAGACAGATAGATATGGATGGATTGATGCAGATAAACATATAGCTAGATGATAGATGATAGATGATTAGCTAGGTAGCTAGATAGATACAGATAGACAGATAGATATAATTAAGCTTGATTCCTAGTGAGTCCTTGGTAGTTTGCCTGCAGATAGATAGATGATAATTGGTGGATGGATGGAGAGAGGGGTGAGATAGACAGACAGACAGACAGACAGACAGATAGCTATAGATGATTGATATAGATAGATATCTAAATAACAGATCATAGATAGATATGGCTGGATTGATGCAGATAAACATATAGCTAGATGATAGATGATAGATGATAGATGATTAGCTAGGTAGCTAGATAGCTAGACAGATACAGATAGACAGATAGATATAATTAAGCTTGATTCTTTGTGAGTTCTTGGTAGTTTGCCTGCAGACGTATTTGCCATACAATCTGGTAGGACGTTTTTTAACTTCTCACACTAGGTACCACCACGGAGATATTTGGTGGTTAAGTACCTAATCTAGCTTTTGGGGGACTGAGGACTACCTGTAAACTATGCAGTGGTTGTGGGAATGAGCTGGTTATCCTGAAAGAAAGCCCCAGACCCCTCTTTTAAATTCCCACTTTTTATTGAAGGAGTTAAGGAGTTAAAAGGTCTATTATTATTGCTATTGCTATTACTACTACTACTACTACTACTACTACTATTATTATTATTATTATTATTATTATTATTATTATTATTATTATTATTATTATTAATCTTTGGTGAGATTCACAGCCTTTGAGGCTTGTTGTTGTTGTTGTTGTTGTTGTTGTTGTTGTTGTTGTTATTGTTATTGTTATTGTTATTGTTATTATTATTATTATTATTATTATTATTATTATTATTATTATTATTATTATTATTATTATTATTATTATTCTGCGATTGCAAATAAGCTCGCCGGACTATTTCCCTTTGACTTCCGTACAGTTTGATTCTGAAACGAAGCTGAATTCTCTCCCCCCCCCACACGCCCCCGGAAAATAAATATCCCGTCCCCGCAATTCCCCCTCCTCAAAGCAGACTTCCCCGCTCTCCCTACCGAAGCGAAAAGCTTCCAATTCGCAGCACAGCTTCCTCGTTTTTTTCCCATTCCCCTCTCCCTTCTGCCTGTCCACACGAAGCCCCTTCCAAAGCGGAGCGGCGGCCGACCCCGAATCCGCCTTCTGAATAAGGAAGCGGCGAGACTCGAGAGTGTCTTTATCTGGGGGGGGAGGTTTCTTTCCTGGATTCCCTCCCCCCCTCAGGAATCCCCACCGCCTCTATTCTTGCCTTTATCCTGCGGAGAAAGCTCCTTTCTCTCTTTGGTTCGCACAATACGCGTGTTGGAGGTTTATCCGGTCGTGGGAACGAGTCCGTTTTTACTTTTCAGAGGAGGAAAACCATCTCCTAGACAGGGGAGAGCGAATTTTGGGAAAGAGAAGAGAAGGCAGAAGAGAAGGCAGAAGAGAAGAGGAATAGAATAGAATGCAGAAGAGAAGAGAAGAGATGAGAAGGGGAATAGAATAGAATGCAGAAGAGAAGAGAAGAGAAGAGAAGAGAAGAGAAGAGAAGAGAAGAGAAGAGAAGAGAAGAGAAGAGAAGAGAAGAGAAGAGAAGAGAATGCAGAAGAGAAAAGAAGAGAAGAGAAGAGAAGAGAATAGAAGAGAATGCAGAAGAGAAGAGAAGAGAAGAGAAGAGAAGAGAAGAGAAGAGAAGAGAGAAGAGAAGAGAAGAGAAGAGAAGAGAAGAGAAGAGAAGAGAAGAGAAGAGAAGAGAAGAGAAGAGAAGAAGAATAGAATAGAATGGAGAAGAGAAGAGGAATAGAATAGAATGCAGAAGAGAAGAGAAGAGAAGGGGAATAGAAGAGAATGCAGAAGAGAAGAGAAGAGAAGAGAAGAGAAGAGAAGAGAAGAGAAGAGAAGAGAAGAGAAGAGAAGAGAAGAGAAGAGAAGAGAAGAGAAGAGAAGAGAAGAAGAATAGAATAGAATGCAGAAGAGAAGAGGAATAGAATAGAATGCAGAAGAGAAGAGAAGAAGAATAGAATAGAATGCAGAAGAGAAGAGGAATAGAATAGAACAGAACAGAACAGAATAGAACAGAACAGAACAGAACAGAACAGAACAGAACAGAACAGAATAGAATAGAATAGAATAAACAGAGTTGGAAGGGACCTTGGAGGTCTTCTAGTCCAACCCCCTGTTTAGGCAGGAAATCCTATACCGTTTCAGACAAATGGTTATCCAACCTCTTCTTAAAAACTTCCCAGCGTTGGAGAATTCACAACTTCTGAAGGCAAGTTGTTCCACTGGTTCATTGTTCTAAGTAACCAGGTAAATGGGGGGGGGGCAACCCTCCCTTCGTAAGCTTAGGGGTTCAGGCAGTCGGTGCATCCATTCACCACCGCCCCCAGTCAGTTGGGTTCAGATAACGCTACACGCACACACCCTAATCACGATTAGAACAAACCATGAGTTGCGGTTTGATGTGAACGCACCTGTTAGGTTAAGAGCCCCTGTGTAAAGACATGGGACATTAAGTGCCGCTATTCCAAACTGCACATCAGCCACTTGTGTGTATACAGTAGTGGCCAAAATTGTGGAAACCTTTTGGGAAAAGTGTATTTTTGAGGTTTGATGGCTAATAACACCACTTTTTTTTTTTTTGGAGTTTCAAGAGAATCCTATTCCACTGCTGGAATGACCTGGGAATAGCCCAGACCTTCACCCAAATGAAAATCTAGAGAGCCGACTAAAGAACCTTGTTAGTCAGAAGCGACCCAGCAATAAAACCCAGTTAATAGAAGCCATCATTCCATCTTGGTTTCACATGAGAACAGCTGCAGAATTAAAAGACTTGGTTCACTCCATGGCAAGACCTTGTAAGGCTGTCATTCATGCTAAAGGTTACCCAACTAGTGAGCCTGGATAGCTCAACAGACTAAGCACTGTAATTTAACACCAGCTGTCTGCAATTAAAGTAAGTTCGAATCTCGCCAGGCTCAAGGTTGACTCAGCCTTCCATCCTTTCTAAGGTAGGTAAATTTAGGACCCAGTTTGTGGGGGCAATAAACTGACTTTGTATAAAAATATACAAAAGTATGAAGGCTATTGCTTAACGCACTGTAAGCCGCCCTGAGTCTGGGGAGAAGGGCGGCATATAAATCAAATTAAAAAAACAAAAAACTAAGGATTAATTGACATGGTGATAATTTTTGTATATCTCATTTTTTTTTCTACGTGTTTCACTTTTCTTCTTTCTACCGTAACTGCTATTCTAATAGCAAATCCTTCCTAAAAGTGATTGCATTACATTCTTGATTCAATGATCTTCCCATTGATATATAATTTTATGGAACTACTCCAGACAAAAGTGGTATTATTAGCTAGTTTTAGAAAATACACTTTTCCTCAAAAGGTTTCCACAACTTTGGCCACTGCTGTAGTGTGCCTGTGTTTGCTTAACCCATAGGGAGCCTCCATTCAACTGCCTTTAGATAAATGAACCCCTTTTTCAATTACGATTCGTAAGTGCCTCGTTGAGGACGTAGGGTTGTTGGGTTTTTTTTTTTAATTTGAGTTATATGCCGCCCTTCTCCGGAGACTCAGGGCGGCTTACAATGCGTTAAGCAATAGCCTTCATTCTTTTGTATATTTTATACAAAGTCAGCTTATTGCCCCCACAAACTGGGTCCTCATTTCACCTACCTTAGAAAGGATGGAAGGCTGAGTCAACCTTGAGCCTTGGAGAGATTCGAACCAGCAGAAATTGCAGGCAGCTGTGTTAACAACAGGGTGCACTAAACCACTGTACTATCAAGGCTCTTTCACCTCAGCACGGGGGAAATCCTCTGTATATGCTCAGAGGCACTGCTGACTGTAGCACAACCTTCGAAGTAAACTCTTTTGATCCGTTCCCTGGAAACTTTACTCCCACGGGATCCGGGTGGAAATAATTACGCCTGGCGGGTGGGGGTGGGGGGCTGAAGAAAAACGAAGCCAGGTTGGTCCGAAAGAGAAATGCGGTCCAGGGTGCGAGAGAGGAAAGTTATGGCACAGTCCTGGCCAGAGGTGTAGTTTCAACCGAGTTAAACGAACCAGAGTTTGCTCGGTCTCATTCTTTCCATATTCCCACGATGGACGAAGGAAGCAAAGCAGGGCAGGCTGAATGCACACAAAACGCTAGATTGAGACTCAGTTGGCTGAATCACGATACAGAAACCCTGTCTCTATCGAGTTAATCCTTCCTTCCTTCCTTCCTTCCTTCCTTCCTTCCTTCCTTCCTTCCTTCCTTCCCTTTGTTTCCTTCCTTCCCTTTGTTTCCTTCCTTCCCTCCTTCTCTTTGTTTCCTTCCTTCCCTCCTTCTCTTTGTTTCCTTCCCTTTCTTACTGTTTTCTTTCATTCTTCTTTCTCTCTCCTTCCTTGCCTCCATTCTTCCTTCCTTTTCCTTTCTTCTTTCTTTCCTTCTTTTCCCTTCCTTCCTCCCTCTGTCCCTCCCTCTCCTACCTTCCTTCCTCATTCCCTTCCTTCCTTCCTTTCTCTTTCATTCATTCTTTCTTTCCTTCTTTTTCCTTTCCTTCCTCTGTCCCTCCCTCTCCTTCCCTCCTTCTCTTTGTTTCCTTCCCTTTCTTCCTGTTTTCTTTCATTCTTCTTTCTCTCTCCTTCCTTGCCTCTATTCTTCCTTCCTTTTCCTTTCTTTCTTCTTTCTTTCCTTCTTTTCCCTTCCTTCCTCTCTCTGTCCCTCCCTCTCCTACCTTCCTTCCTCCTTCCCTTCCTTCCTTTCTCTTTCATTCATTCTTCCTTTCCTTCTTTTTCCTTTCCTTCCTCTGTCCCTCCCTCTCCTTCCCTCCTTCTCTTTGTTTCCTTCCCTTTCTTCCTGTTTTCTTTCATTCTTCTTTCTCTCTCCTTCCTTGCCTCCATTCTTCCTTCCTTTTCCTTTCTTTCTTCTTTCTTTCCTTCTTTTCCCTTCCTTCCTCCTTCTGTCCCTCCCTCTCCTACCTTCCTTCCTCATTCCCTTCCTTCCTTCCTTTCTCTTTCATTCATTCTTTCTTTCCTTCTTTTTCCCTTCCTTCCTCTGTCCCTCCCTCTCCTTCCTTCCTTCTCTTTGTTTCCTTCCCTTTCTTACTGTTTTCTTTCCTTCTTCTTTCTCTTCCTCTTCTTTCTCTCTCCTTCCTTGCCTCCATTCTTCCTTCCTTTTCCTTTCTTTCTTTCTTTCTTTTTATAAAAAGTTTTTTATTTTTGAATACATTAAAAACAAACACAAAACAAACATATATATACAAATCAATCATTTTTCCGTGGTTAACAGCTCGTTTAAGGTTTCTTTCTTTCTTTCTTTTCTTTCCTTCTTTTCCCTTCCTTCCTCCCTCTGTCCCTCCCTCTCCTCCCTTCCTTCCTCCTTCCTTTCCTTCCTTCCCTTCTCTTTCATTCATTCATTCTTTCTTTCCTTCTTTTTCTCTCCCTTCCTCTGTCCCTCCCTCTCTTTCCTTCCTTCCTTCTCTTTGTTTCCTTCCCTTTCTTACTGTTTTCTTTCATTCTTTTCTTCCTCTTCTTTCTCTCTCCTTCCTTGCCTCCCGATTCTTCCTTCCTGCCTTTTGTCCTGGTTTCCTTCTCTTTCTTTCTTTCTTTCTTTCTCTCTTCCTTCCTTCTTTCCCTCTCCTTCCTTCTCTTTTCCTTCCTTCCTTCCCTTCCCTTTCTTCATTTTTTCTTTCCTTCTTTTCCCTTCCTTCCTTCCTCTGTCCATTTCCTTTCTTCCTTCCTTCCTTCCTTCCTCCTTCATTCATTCCTTCTTTCCTTCTTTCTCCCTTCCTTCCTCTGTCCATTTCCTTCCTTCCTTCCTTCCTTCCTTCCTTCCTCCTTCATTCATTCTTTCCTTCTTTCTCCCTTCCTTCCTTCTTCCTTCCTTCCTTCATTCTTTCCTTCTTTCTCCCTTCCTTCCTTCCTTCCTCTGTTCCTCCCTCCCTCTCCTTTCTTTCTTCCTTCCTTTCCTTCTTTTTTCCTTTTCCTTTCTTTCCTCCATCCATCCCTCTCCTTCCTCCCTCCCTCCCTCCCTCCCTATCGTGTCCCAGTGTGTCCCAGATTCTCTCTTTACATGCATAAAAGACGCGTATTTCCAGGTACAAATGATCCAGAAGCCGAGGTTGCATTCTGAAGTCAAATTGCGGAGCGTCTTTTAACAAAAGCAACCACTTCTGAATTCGGTGCGGCTCTCCGGTTTATGCCGGATTTCCTGATCTATGGTCTATATACAGACGCTCCATAAAATGCAATTCCTGCATGATTTAATTACGGAGCCACTGGAGAATACACAGAAGCTATTGATTCCCCCGTTCGGCGGTTCGAATCCCTAGTCCAGGTCTCCTGCAGTGAGCGGGGGGGGGGGGGGGGTTGGACTAGATGACCTCCAAAGGTCCCTTCCAACTCCGTTACTTGTTTACCTGTTATCTAGGAGGGCCATTATGTTTTTTTTTTTTTAAATTTGATTTATATGCCGCCCTTCTCCGGAGACTCAGGGCGGCTTACAATGCGTTAAGCAATAGCCTTCATTCTTTTGTATATTTATACAAAGTCAGCTTATTGCCCCCACAATCTGGGTCCTCAATTTACCTACCTTAGAAAGGATGGAAGGCTGAGTCAACCTTGAGCCTGGTGAGATTCGAACTTACTTTAATTTCAGACAGCTGGTGTTAATAACAGTGCTTTAGTCTGCTGCGCCACCAGGGCTCTTAACAGCATTATTCCCCACCCCCGCCCCACCAGGCAGTGTACTGGGGCCCCTAGGACAACTGCTCACAGTAATAAAAATGTAAATGGTTGATAAAATCAAACATATATTTATTTTATTGGCACTTCCAACAAAATTTAAAAAAAAAAAAAACCAAAACAGCCTGACTAGGTGGCTCATTGGCTGAGTTTTGTCGATCAGAAAAGGTCGGCGGTTCGAATCCCTAGTGTAGGTCTCCTGGTGAGCAGGGGGTTGGACTGGATGACCTCCAAGGTCCCTTCCAACTCCGTTACTGTTAAAATCGGTGTTGGTATGGGGCCCCTATGCTCATGGGGACCACGGGCAAGGGCCCATCAGGCCCATGCGTTAAGACAGCCCTGCCCCCCCCACATACAAAATACACACACACACAAAACACACACACACAAACACACACAGTGAAGCACACACAAACACACACAAAAACACACACACACAAAACACACACACACAAAACACACAAACACAAAGCACACACACACACAAAACACACACACAAACACAAAAACACACACACACACAAAACACACAAAACACACACACAAAAACACACACAAAAACACACACACACACAAAACACACAAACACAAAACACACACACACACAAAACACACACACAAACACAAACACAAACACACACACACAAAACACACACACAAACACAAAAACACACACACACACAAAACACACAAAACACACACACAAAAACACACACAAAAACACACACACACACACAAAACACACAAACACAAAACACACACACACACAAAACACACACACAAACACAAACACAAACACACACACACAAAACACACAAAAACACACACACAAAAACACACACACAAAAACACACACACACACAAAACACACAAACACACACAAACACACGAAAAAAAAACACACACACACAAAACATACACACACAAACACACACAAAATACACAAAAACACACCAAAACACACAAACTCTCAAACACACACAAACACACACACACACACAAACACACACACACAAAACACACAAACACACACACACACAAAACACACACACACACCACTCAAACACACTCAAACACATACAAAAACACACACACACAAAACACACAAACACACACACAAAAAAACCACACACATACAGAGAGAGCTGGACAATTTTGCGGCTTTCGCCTCAAGATGTGATTGCCGGCAGAGCTCCGGAGAGCATTTTCCATTCATTTCCTGCCGAGCTGGAGCTGATCCGGGGCCTGGGGAGGCGCGAGGGGGGCCGAAAGCCGAGGAAGGGTCTCGATGCTGCTGGTGAGAAATGTGATTTTTTTCCCCATCCGTCAGCAGCCATTTGGTTAAGTGGGCCGGACAGGGTACCAGCGGTGCCGCTGGCCGGGGTCAACCAGAGGAGGCAGCCGGGGAGAAGAGCCAACGGCCAGGCGCCCCCTCCCCTCCCAGCTTCCTCGGCGGGGGTGGGGAGGGGGGAGGGAGGGGGTCTTGGGGACGGGGAGGGGTCCGGCCGTGCGTGTGCAAAGGGGGAGGGTCCGCCATGTGACGGGAGGGAAATATGAAGGGCTTTGACAGGTCTTAACCGGCCTGGCGCCAAGGCCGGAGTCTGATGGGCTAAAAATAGAGGAGGGGGGGCGCTCGGGCGGGCAGATGAAAGGACGCGAGGGACGGGGGGGGAGGGGGAAGGGCGCGCGGCCGGGATAGGGACCCTGGGGGGGGGGAGAGGGAGAGGGAGGGAGAAACTGGCTACTTGCATCCCGATTCCAGGTGTCTCTCATCTTGGGCATTATTTTATTTATTTATTTTTTATTTATTTACTTGTCAGGCATATATAAGATAACAGGTAAAAGTATAAACATAATTTGAATACATGAAAAGAGTAAGTAAAAAGGAATATTAGGACAGGGATGCAAAGGTGACCCGCAGAGAGAGAGAGAAAGGCATATATATTGATATATAAGGATGTGAGCTTCTGATTGCTAGCTTTCCTCGTTTTTCTGGGGCTGAGATTTCTGGCTTTCGAAATAGTCCTTTCTCAACCCCCCCTTTTTTTTCTGCCTCAGGCAGGCTCGACCTTAATCGCTCCCGTTTTAAGGCGATTTCCTTTTTCTTCTCCTTCTCTTCCTTCTCCTTCTCCTTCTCCTTCTCCTGAAGAGGAGACAGCTGCTCCTTCTCCTTTTCTTTCTCTTCCTCCTCTTTCTCTTCCTCCTCCTCCTTCTCCTTCACTTTCCCCTTCCCCCTCTCCTGAAGATGACAGCTACTCCTCTTCCTCCTCCTCCTCATTCTCTTTCTCTTACTTCTCCTCCTCCTCCTTCCCTTTCCCGTTCCCCTTCTCCTGAAGATGACAGCTACTTTTCCTCCTCCTCCTTTTCTTCCTCCCCTTCCTCCTTTTCTTTCTCTTCTTCTCTTACTCTTTCCCTGCCACCTTCTCCTTTTCTCCTTTCCTCCTCCTTCCTTGCTTTAACCCTCCTCTATATTGGGCCTCAATGTGTAAAGAAACCCATACAATATTTTTCCCCCATCTACAGTACCTGTACTGCTTTTATTATCGCTCCTTTGTAGGACCGGGGAGATTTATTTATTTATTTATTTAGTGTTGCTTTCCTTAAATTAACAAAGCTGAGTTAACCTCAGCTAAGGAACTGCCTAAGCTGCAGCTCTGTGTGTGTTCTGGGTTCTTTACTGAAAAAAAAAATCAGTGGGATAGACCAGGAGTTGAAGCAAAGCTATTGAAAATAATTTTACACAGATTTATAGGATCCGAGTTTGAATGGAGAAAAATGGTTTTGTGTGTGCGTTCGAGTAAGTGGGTGATCCGGTAACGGACCTGCGCCTATTTTAAAAAGAAGGTAAATTATTGCAAACATGATCAGTCCTAGAAGATAAGTATGGGGACAGGGTGGGCGGTAGAGGGGAAGGGAGAAGGGGGGAGAGAGAAAATGATAAAAGAGTAAAAAAGGGGGGAGGAAGAAAAGAGAAAGAGGGAGAGAGAGGGAAAGAGAGACAGGAGAGAGAAAAAGAGAAAGGAGAAGAGAGAGAAAGCGATAAAAGAATAAAAAGGGGGGAGGAAGAAAAGAGAAAGAGGGAGAGAGAGGGAAAGAGAGACAGGAGAGAGAAAAAGAGAAAGGAGAAGAGGAGAGAGAAAGCGATAAAAGAGTAAAAAGGGGGGAGGAAGAAAAGAGAAAGAGGGAGAGAGAGGGAAAGAGAGACAGGAGAGAGAAAAAGAGAAAGGAGAAGAGGAGAGAGAAAGTGATAAAAGAGTAAAAAAAGGGGAGAGAGAAGAAAAGAGAAAAAGAGAGAGAGAGGGAAAGAGCTGCCTTGAGTCTTTGGAGAAAGGCAGCATACAAGATGAATGAATGAATGAATGAATGAATGAATGAATGAATGAATGAATAAAGAGAGAGGAGAGAGAAAAAGAGAAAGGAGGAAGAAAGTGATAAAAGAATAAAAAGGGGGAGAGGAAGAAAAGAGGGGGGGAGAGAGATAGGAGAGAGAAAAAGAGAAAGGAGAAGGAGAGAGAAAGTGATAAAAGAGTGGGAGAGAGGAAGAAAGGAAGAAAAAAGAGGGAAGAGAGGCAGAAAGAGACAAAGATGAGAGAGAGAAAGTGATAGAAGAGTGGGAAACAAAGAAAGAGAAAGAGGGTGAGAGAGACAGAGACAGATAAAGAGAGAGAGAGAGAAGAGAAATAAGAAAAGGAAAGGGAGAGAGAAGAAAGAGAGAGAAAGGGAGAAAGAAGGCGAGAGAAAGAGGGAAGAGAGAGAGAGAGAGAAGGAAGAGCGAATAAATAATCACAACAAAACGCATTTGGAAAATAGGGTAAAAGTAGAATATTCTCGTTAATTGGTGGGCGGGCAGGGAAGTTTAAAGGCAGAAAATGGTTGCAACCTGAATCTGGTGGATACACCTGTTGGGAGGGAAGGGGGGGGTTGAACTCTCCGCATCCAGCACTTTCTGGTAGCCACAAACCCGGAAGAATCCCAGCTCCCCCTTTTCTGACGCCCTGCAGAACCAGGCGCCTTTTCCGCCCCTCCCCAAAAACACCTTTTAACGCTTTTTTCTTAATTTTAGTCCGTCGGATTCGGAAAAGACGCTCTCCAGATTCTCCATTGCTTGGGAACCCCATTCATTCTACCTCGGAAATCTCTATTATCGTGGAAGGCGGGTTTCACAAATTGTCTCTCCTTTAACAACAGGTACACACCTGCACCCGTTCCCTCTCTCGACACCCCCTTAATTACAGGCCGAGCGAGAAGGACAGAGAACGGCCCGATTCGTGGTTTTAAGAGCAACGACTCCCTTCCTATCCCCGAGCACGACGGACAAAGAAGCTTTAAAAAAAAATAATGCTAATAAAATGCAACGCCAAAGTGTCCCTTCCTTCGGGGCCGGTGAAATTTCCCTGCGTGTCTCTCCTTCCCACCGACACAGCCAACTTATGCACTGGGTAGGCTCTTGAGCGCTCCGAAAATGGAGTGCGAAGAAAAAGTCTCCTTTTGGAGAAAGGGAGGTGGGGGGTGGAAACCTATGGGGAGGTGGGGGGAAGGAAAAATAACGTACGAAAGAAAGACGGAAGGAGAAAGGAAATGTGCCGAAGGTACAGTGGAGACAGAAAGGAGAGAGAGAGAGAGAGAGAGGAGAAGGAGAGAGGAAGAGAAAAAGAAAGAGAGGGAACGCAGGAGAGAAAGAAAGAAAAAGGGAGGGGAGGGAAAGTGGGAAAGGGAGAAAAAGGGAGGGAGGGAGACAAAGAGAACGAGGGAGAAAGGGGGAGAAAGAGGGAGGGAGAGAGAGAAGGAGGGAGAAAGGGGGAGAAAGAGGGAGGGAGAGAGAAGGAGGGAGAAGGGGAGAAAGAGGGAGGGAGAGAGAGAAGGAGGGAGAAAGGGAGGGAGGGAGAGGGAAAGTGGGAGAAATAGAAAGAGGGTGGGAGGAGGGAGAAAAGGGAGAAAGGGAGGGAGACAGAAGGAGGGAGAAAGAGAGGGAGAAAGAAAGAAGAAAGAGAGGGAGAGGGAAAGTGGGAAAGGGAGAAAAAGAGGGAGAAAGAGGGAGGGAGGGAGACAGAGAAGGAGGGAGAAAGAGCAAGGGAGAGGGAAAGTGGGAGAAATAGAAAGAGGGAGGGAGGCGGGAGAAAGGGGAGAGAGAGAGAGAGAGAGACAGAGGGAGAGGGAGGGAGAGAGAAGGAGGGAGAAAGGGGGAGAGAGGGAAAGTGGGAGAAATAGAAAGAGGGAGGGAGGAGGGAGAAAAGGGAGAAAGGGAGGGAGACAGAAGGAGGGAGGAAGAGAGGGAGAAAGAAAAAGAAGGGAGGGAGAGGGAAAGTGGGAAAGGGAGAAAAAGAGGGAGGGAGGGAGACAAAGAGAAGGAGGGAGAAAGGGAGGGAGAGGGAAAGTGGGAGAAATAGAAAGAGAGAAGGAGGGAGAATGAATAAAGAGAAAGAGAGGGGGGAAAGCGGGAAGGAGGGAGGGAGAGAGAAAGAAAGAGAAAAGGGAGAAACAGAAAGAAGAGAGAGATTTATTACTACAACACCCCCCCCCAAGAGAGCTGATGAATGACCCGAATTCAATCTTCGACACCATTGTCCCATCTAGGTCCGCGATTTTAATCCCCAAATTAAGGATTTTGCCTTCTTTGCAAGGCGAGGCCCCTCAGGTGATTCTCCTGTTCTGAATTTCTTTCCTTCTTTCTTCGAATTCGGCGTTAGGAAAAGTTCCCTTTTCACCGCCCTTGTTTTTTGCCAAGGCCCTGACAGTTTTGCGCCCCCGGGCGTCCTGTTGGGGACCAAAAGCGGTCAAAGTTTCTTCATTGGCCGAGCCCCTAAAAACCCGCCGCTCGCTTCGCTTTGAACCCTTCTCGGAATTGCTCTCGGTGGAGGTGGCGTCCAAACACGACCCCACTTCGATTTCGAGGGCGGAGGTTTGAACTCCCCCCCTTTGGGGGTTCGCTTCACCATAGGGACCCAGGAATCAGTTGCCCCCCCAAAAAAGAAGGCTGCTCCCGCCAAGCCGTATTCGGGGTGACCCTAAAAATCTTGTGGCATTTTGACCTGAGTGGGGCTCAAAGGATGGGAAGGAAGATGGGAATGAAAAGAAAGGGAGGAAGAGGGAAGAAGGAAGGGAAGGAAAGAAAGAAGGAAGATGGGAATGAAAAGGGAGGAAGGGAGGAAGGCAGATGAATGAAAAGGAAGGGAAGAAGGAAAAAAGGAAGGAAGGAAGGAAGATGGGAATGAAAAGAAAGGGAGGAAGATGGGAATGAAAAGGAAGGAAGGAAGATGGGAATGAAAAGGAAGGGAGGAAGGAAGGAAGGAAGGAAGGAAGGAAGGAAGGAAGGAAGGAAGGAAATGATGGTAAAATCCAGTTAAATGGACGCTTGGGACTTTAAAAATAAAGAGGCAGCATAATTTACTTACTTGTATCTCGCCTTTATTATTTTTATAAATAACTCAAGGTGACAAACACAACCGACCCACCTTCCTCCTCCTATTTTCCCCGCACAACAACAACCCTGTGAGGTGAATTGGACTGAGTGAGTGAGTGAGTGAGCGACTGGCCTAAAGTCACCCAGTCGACTTTCATGCCTAAAGTGGGACTAGAACTCCCTGTCTCCTGGTGATTGGCCCAAAATCACCCAGCCGCTTTTGACCTTCCAAGGCAGGAGTAGAACTCACCGCCTCCAGGTGATTGGCCGAAAGTCGCTCAGTCGGCTTTCACGGGACAGGCCGAACTAGAACTCCCGGTCTCCCGGTTTCCTTTAACCAGGAGACCAAACTGGCTTTTCATATTCAACCACCTCCCTCTGTCTGGACTAGAAGACCTCCCAAGGCCCCTTCCACCTCTATTCTATTCTTAAGAGTCGCCTTCCTTAATCTTTAGCCTCTAGTTTTCTCTCTGAGACCCACCAAGTCCCTTGTTCTGAGCTGGCCGGGAGATTTGGGGCGCTTTCTTGCCTGGCTAGATGGCTCAGTGGCTAAGACACTGAGCTTGTCGATCAGAAAGGTCGACAGTTCGGCGGTTCGAATCCCTAGTATAGGTCTCCTGCGTGAGCAGGGGGTTGGACTAGATGACCTCCAAGGTCCCTTTTCCAACTCTGTTATTGTTACCTGCCCAACCGCCTTGTCAAACAAGAATTGGGAAGAAGTGGACACCCGCCTCCGTGCGCTACTTGGCCTGCGGGCTTCGAATCGCACGGCAGCGGAGAGCCGAAAACGGCTGCCTGATTTAGGGAAGGAGTAACGAAAAGCAGCTCTCCTCCGCCTTCGTTTCTCCCTTCCCCCGCTCCGCATTTCTCCGATGGGCGCGTTCACACGAAGAGAAGAAACCAAGCAACTCAATCCGGCTGCTATTAAACCCGCTTCCCCACCCCCCACCCCCACCCCCAATCTGGACATAAAAAGGAGCTTGCGGGAGTCGCGGGGAACTCTCGCTAAAGTTGCAGCGACCAATCGTGGTTTCTTTTAAACCTTGGTTCTTTCGCGCCGGAGATTCGAGCCATGGTTTATCCGCCGCAACACACGTGTTCGCTTCACGGGTACTGACTAAGGTCGGACCCCGGGTTGCCTTCTAGAAGGACGGAGTTTACCCGGACACAAACCCGACTCGACAAGCCACAATGCGAGTTTGGGGAGCGCCTTAAGCCATTCGCCCAAGGAATCGCTCTCATCTCCCAAACTGTAAAATGAGGTAGGATTTTCTAGTGGTCTCTCATCCCGATTTATATCGTACATGAGCCCTCCACTGCATCTAGCGCTGACTGATGCCTTTTAATAACACGTGTTAGTCTGAAAGCTAGTTTTCAGCTGCTGTTTGATTTTTCGGCAGCCAAAACCTATCTCTCCCCATTTTTTTTTATCAGCCAAAGTTGATAAAAATATTCCTAGCGTTATTACGAATGTATGAGAGAAAAACAGAGAGGGGAGGGAGGAGAGAGAGAGAAAGATAGATAGGTAGGTAGGTAGGTAGTAAGTAGGTAGAGATATTGAGATAGATGGATAGAGATAGAGAGATGATAAGTAGATAGATGATATAGATAGATACGATAGAGAAAAAGAGCAGATTGATAGAAAAACTGAGAGTAGATAGATACAGATATAGAGATGATAGAGGAAAGAGTAGATAGATTGATAGAGAAAAATAGAGGGAATAGAATAGAATAGAATTAGAATAGAATAGAATAGAATAGAATAGAATAGAATAGAATAGAATAGAATAGAATAGAATAGAATAGAATAGAATAGAATAGAATAGAATTCTTTATTGGCCAAGTGTGATTGGACACAAGAAATTTGTCTTGGTGCATAAGCTCTTGGTGTACATAAAAGAAAAGACAGATAAACAGACAGACAAACAGACAGACAGACAGACAGATATTGAGATAGATGGATAGAGATAGAGATAAGTAGATGATATAGATAGAGAAAAATGATATATGATAGAGAAAAATAATAGATTGATAGACTGATAGAAAAAAGAGTAGATAGATAAGAGATGATAAAGAGTAGACAGACTGATAGAGAGAATAGAGAGTAGATAGATAAGTAGAGTAGAGTAGATAAGAGAAAAATAGAGAGAGGGAGGGGGAGACAGAGAGAGAGAGAGAGAGACAGAGAAAGTGGGGGAGGGGAGAGAAGATATCTCTAATAAAATTAATGGGCACAGATTCCATTGTGCAAACAGTTTCCTCACCTCTTAGGAACCGCATGGGCGAATTCACAACTAGCAACAACTTTAGTTACTCAGGGGGCATGGCTAACTCAAGATCAGGTAAACCACTTCAGGTGTTAAAGAGTACTGTGTAAACCGGGGCACCCCACTCAGCCGTGTAACGTGAGGTTTATTTGGGGTTCACCCTTAGTGGGCATACAATGCCAGCTGAGTGTCAAAACAACGCAACAAAGTTTTGGATCGCTCCTGAAAGCCTCAATAGATTCTCCTCGGCCTCAAAAAACAACAACAACAACAACAAAAACAACCCTGGAGTTCAGGTGAATTCCAGAAAAAAATTCTGGAGCTGAAAACTTTAAGGGGCTATAAAATTAGAAGGGTTGTTGAGCTCTTCAAAAAGGACATTTTCATTATGGTGGCCTAAACTATGATTATAAAGAAACTTTTAAAAGATGAGGCTTAAAGTATTGTTTTCTTTTTGCAAAACCTGCCTGAATTGAAAACCTAATTCCAGGGGTCAGAACTAAAGTCTTAACTGGAATTTTACTCCAGGTAGTACAATCAAGTTAACCTGTGGTTGGGTGTGTATACTTATTTGCTCATTGGAGGAAGCCTCGTTTAACTTACTGAGCTGACTTCGAGGTAGCTCCGTGAAAATCTCAGGAATGGTTAAGAAGAATGTAACCCCTGGGGAAAAATCTCATCACCCCTTAAAAAAAAACATTGGCAAAACATTTATTATATTTCTTACACATCCCCTTTTCCTTGCTAATTATTTATTTCTTCCATTTGTATAACCACACGTCTCAAACCAGCAAATCTGAGCAGGGAAGAATCGTGAAATAATACTGCATTTAGCTACAATAAGAGTGAATCTGTCACCCCCCCCCATTAATGTAAATTTCAACAGAATTTAAATCCCTGTATTCAAAGATTTATTTAAAAGAGCTTGAATTCTTTGGGGAAGGGGTGGTAAATCGATGGTGAACCCAAACAAAATTAAACCCTAACCGGAAAAGTGTGAAAAACACCCTTTCAGAGGCCAGCTGGATTTCATGGACGTCATTTTAATCACGATAGAAAAAGGGCTGTCTTGTTTTTTGTTTTTTTTTTAATTGATTTATTTATTCTAAAACATTTCTAGAGCGGTTCATCTTTCAACTCACTCTGGGGCAGCTCCCAATCAAGATCAAAGGACATATTAAAAACAGGTTTCAACTGTAAGGCTGAAAGCTGATGAAAACATTGCAACCGTCTTTAGAAAGGTTTGCTCAATTTCCCATCCCAGCTTCCAACCTGGGGGATCTCTTAGTGGTCTTCCATCCAAGTATTTCCCCCTCCCAAGCTTCTTGAGATTAGCCCAACTCTTTTTGGTGCTATGTACACCCCTGTGCTAGGGACGCAGTGGCTCAGTGGCTAAGACGCTGAGCTTGTCGATGGAAAGGTCGGCAGTTCAGCGGTTCGAATCCCTAGCGCCGCGTAAATGGAGTGAGCTCCCGTGACTTGTCCCAGCTTCTGCCAACCTAGCAGTTCGAAAGCACGTAAAAAAAAATGCAAGTAGAAAAATAGGGACCCGCCTTCGGTGGGAAGGGAACAGCGTTCGCCTTTGGCGTTGAGTCGTGCCGGCCACATGACCACGGAGGGGTCTTCGGACAACGCTGGCTCTTCGGCTTTGAAACGGAGATGAGCACCGCCCCCTAGAGTCGGGAACAACTGGCACATATGTGCGAGGGGAACCTTTACCTTTTACCTTACCCCTGTGCTGGGCACCCTATTTATCACCAATACAGGTAGTCCTTGACTTACGACCACAACTGAGCGCCCCCCCCCCCCCCAATTTCTACGGCAAAGCAAGATAGCTGTTGAGTGGATTTGGCCCCGTTTTGTGACATTTCTTGCCACAGTTAAGCAAATTGCTGTAGCTGTTGGAGTGAATCACATAATTGTTAAGTGAATCACATAATTGTTAAGTGAATCTGGCTTCCCCCATTAACCTGGATTGTCAGAAGGTCGGCGAAGGCGGATTACTCGATCCCAGGGATACTGCAATCACCCTAAATACATTGAATTTTTAATCCGGTGGCCACAGGGATGCTACGACGGTCGCAACTGTGAAGAACGGTGGCAAGTCCCTTCCCCCCCCCAGCGTCATTGTAACTTCAAACGGCCACTAAACAATAGTTGTAAATTGAGGGCTACCTGTATTTTGGGGGAAAGGTGGTTGGTCCGGGAGCTGTTTTGATTGGCTCGGGCTGGTCTCAATTCGGAGTGGGAAGAAAACCCCGAAAGGGGAGGGGGGAAGGCGTGGCCCTCATCCTTCCCCCCCCACTTTGAAACTCGTCCAGCCTCTTTCCCCTCCCCCACTTGGCTAGTCTGGCTAAGTTTCTCCAAAGCTGATTAGAGGGAGGGGGGGAGCGGACCCATCAGCCTGAGCCCAAGGGGTGCCTCCCCGTCCTTATTGGGACGGGGAGGGGGCTTTCCTACACCCCCACCCCACTCCCAAGCTGAAAGACAAAGTCAATAGGCGAGGAGGGGTGGGGGGAGGGTCTCGGGCGCAGAGGAGAAGAATTGCGGAGGGGGCAGGCTCGAAGATGCCCCTCCGACACCCCTCCGCGCCTCCACGCGCACCCTGCCTCGCCCCCGCTTTTTCAACCGGGCTGCTTTCAAACTCCTGGCGCCACGGGGCTGTTGGACTCACCCCCCCCTTCTCCCCACCCACCCCTTTTTTTTGCAATCAAGACAAATGCAAAGGGTGCGGGTGGGGGAGCGACCTCCAGTTCTTCCAGAGGCGTCTGGGGCTATCTGGGGAGTGGGCGTTGGGGCGGGGGGGGTGCGAGAAGGGCGGAGAGAGAAGCCGCTGCTGTCTTCGCCTTCAAAACCCGCCTCCCCCCCCCCCCCGCCGCCCCAATAAGCTCTATCTAAACAACACCGGCTTTTGCAAACCGATCGCCATCTCGTCTCTCTCGCTCTTTCCCTTCCCTAACACCCCCCCCTCGTCTCTCTCTCTCTTCCTCTCTTCTCTCTTTCCTCTCTCTCCCTTCCCTAACCCCCCCTCTCTCTCTTTCTCTTCCTCTCCCCTTCCCTAACCCCCCTCTCTTTCTCTCTTCTTTCTCTCTCTCTGTTTCTCTCTCTCTCCCTTCCCTAACCCCCTCTTTCTCTCTCCCTTTCTCTCTTTCTCTCCTCTCCCTCTCCCCTTCCCTAACCCCCCTCTTTCTCTTTCTCTCTCTCTCTCTCTCCCTTCCCTAACCCCCTCTCTTTCTCTCTCTTTCTCTCTTTCTCTCTCTCTTTCTCTCTCTCCCTTCCCTAACCCCCATCTCTCTCCTCTCTTTCTCTCTTTCTCTCCCCTCCCTAACCCCCTCTTTCTCTCCCTTTCTCTCTTTCCCTCTCTCTCTTTCTCTCTCTCCCTTCCCTAACCCCATTTCTTTCTCTTTCTCTCTCTCTTTCTCTCCCTTCCCTAACCCCCTTCTTTCTCTTTCTCTCTCTCTTTCTCTCTCTCTGTTTCTCTCTCTCCCTTCCTTAACCCCCTCTCTTTCTTTCTCTCCCTTTCTCTCTTTCTCTCTCTCTTTCTCTCTCTCCTTTCCCTAACCTCTTTTTCTCTTTCTCTCTCTTCCCTAACCCCCTCTTTCTCTTTCTTTCTCTCCCTCTTTCTCTCTCTCTTTCTCTCCCTCTCCCCTTCCCTAACCCCCTTTCTCTCTTTCTTTCTCTCTCTCTCTCTCTCTCCCTTCCCTAACCCCCTCTTTTTCTCTCTCTCTTTCTCTCTCTCTCTCCCCCCTTCCCTATCCCCCTTTTTCCTCTTTCCCTTTCTCTTTCCCTCTCTCTCTTTCTCTCTCCTCCCTTCCCTAACCTCGTTTATTTCTCTTTCTCTCTCTCTTTCTCTCCCTTCCCTAACCCCCTTCTCTCTTTCTTTCTCTCTCCTCTTTCTCTCTCTCTCCCCTTCCCTAACCCCCCCTCTCTCTTTCTCCCTCTCCCCTTCTCTAACCCCCTCTCTTTCTTTCTCTCTCTCTTTCTCTCTCCCTTCCCTAACTCCCTTTCTCTCTCTCTTTCTCTCTCTCTCTCCCCCTTCCCTAACCCACCTCTTTCTTTCTTTCTTTCTTTCTCCCTCCCTCTCTCTCTCTCTCTTTCTCTTTCCCTTTCTACTACCCTCCCCCCAAAGTAAATTCTGCTCCCCCGGGAAACGCCAGGAGCGTTAGCAAACAGAGCCGCTCAGTTCACAGAGGACCCGAGCAAAAGATCAAAGCAACTGAGAGTCCTTTGCTCTTTCAACAGTGATCAGATCATGGCTACGAATTGCAACATCCGTCCTTAAGGGGCTCTTTCTGTCTCCTCCGAGTTTAAGCCAAGCCATTTCGGGGCCTTTGAGCGGGCTTTAGTTCGGAGTGGCTCCGGATTTAAGTTCGCTACCGACTTTGAGCCATAATGGATGAATACATCCATGCATTCCAAAATTAATATATATACACACACATACTTGTTCTTTTTATATTATTTATAACATACATACATACATACATACATACAATACAATACAATACAATACAATACAATACAATACAATACAATACGCGCGCGCGTACATTCTTGTTCTCCGGCGCAACAATCTTGCGCAAAATTCAATTCCCACCGCACAGCCTTCCTCCGATCTCCTTCGGCTGGAGCGGCGGAAAATTCAAGAGATCAGCAATTTGCTGCGAGCGAGGCTGGCTGTTTTCCCCCACAACCCCACTAAACTCGGTTTTCCCGAGTTAGGATGTGATCAAGCTTTAGGATTGCGCTTAACTCAATAAACCGAACTTGGTTTGAGTTAGGCTTGTTTATTGGAGGGCTGCGGGGGGGGGAGGCCCGGGGAGCTGAAATCCAGCCCGTTGGTTTCTTTGATGGTGCAGCGGATTCGGTAAAACCCCCCTCATCCTCAACCCCCGCCGAGTTAATTCCATAACCGGCTTCCGCGTGTCGTGGGAACGGTAGCCATCGGGACTATATTCCGTGTCTTCGGGAGTTTGAGCAGGGCCGTTTTCCTCCCGCTCACTCAACTTTGCGGAAAGTCTCCCCAAATTTATCGCAAGTGAAGTCGGCCGTCCTAGCTGCCCGGGGGAATCCGGCGCGGTTCGGAGAGCGAAATTCCCGCTTCCCTTCCCAACGTTCGCGTGTCACGCTAAGCGAGTGGGTTTAGGAAAAAGTTTGGCCAATCCTGGCCAGACCCCAAAGTTGGGGAACGGGACGTACAACCCGGAGAAGATCAATGTTGCAAACCCGGCTGCGTTCACACGTACCAAACGCGGGTCTTCCCCGATATTTCTCCTACCCCTGCTCCTTCTTCTGCAGGTTGCTTTTTTTTTAAATATGATTTTTTTTAATGTTTCCCCCTGAACCCTGAGAAATCTCTCCCGCGGAGGGGGGGGGGGGTTGCCCGATGGCTCTCGGCTATGCTGTCACTCACCGAAGGGCCGCCGCGTCTGGCACGGTCTGCTGAGCCCAGCGCTCGGGATTGCTCGCTGGGGTCGGAGGTTCTCTGCCACTCCGGCTGGGCGACGCTGAGAGGCTCTTAAAGCGGCGATGCTCCCAGTCTCCCGAGGTCCTTGCTCCGCTCCGGCGATCTGAGAATCCCCCCCCCCCGAAATTCCCACGCTGAGAGGAGAGCGGATCTCCTTGCAGCGGCTAACACCCCCCCCCCACGCCCTGATCCTCGTTGGAGTGGGGGGGAGAGGGGACACGAAAATCGCGTGGGCCTCGGAGTGGGCCCTATTTTCAGCTGCGGCGCGGCTTTATCCTTCCTTCCTTCCTTCCTTCCTTCCTTCCTTCCTTCCTTCCTTCCTCCCCTCTCCCCCTCCCCTCCCTTCCTTCCTCCCTTCCCGGTTTTTCCATCCAGCTCCTTCCTTCCTTCCTTCCTTCCTTCCTTCCTTCCTTATTTATTATTATTTATTTATTTATTTATTAGATTTTTATACCGCCCCCCTCTCCCGAAGGACTCGGGGCGGTGCACAGCCAAAGTTAAAAAACATACAATATAAACAATTAAAATACGTTTAAAACAGAATTAAATCTAAAATGGCTCCCCAATTTAAAATGCCTTACTTCCTCCCTCCCTCCCCTCCCTCCCCCCCCTCCCTCTCTCCCTCCCTCCTTCCTTCCTCCCCTCCCTCCTTCCTTCCTTCCTCCCTCTCTCCCTCCCTCCTTCCTTCCTTCCTTCCTTCCTTCCTCCCTTCCTTCCTCCCTCCCTCTTTCCCTCCCTCCTTCCTCCCTCCCTTCCTCCCGGTTTTTCCATCCAGCTCCTTCCTTCCTTCCTTCCTTCCTTCCTCCCCCCCCTCCCCTCTCTCCCTCCCTCCTTCCTTCCTCCCTTCCTCCCTTCCTTCCTTCCTTCCTTCCTTCCTTCCTCCTCCCTCCCTCCCCCCTCCCTCTCTCCCTCCCTCCTTCCTTCCTCCCTTCCTTCCTCCCTTCCTTCCTTCCTTCCCTCCCCTCCCTCCCTCCCTCCCTTCCTTCCTTCCTTCCGAGCCTTAGCCTCAAAATTTTTTCCAGGGGAAGGTAGGATGAAAGAACCCCTTTGGCTGGATTGAATCAAAGGATTCTTATCCGCTGGATTCTCGGTTCTCTCCTTCGTTCCTCCCCCCCCCCACACACACACTCCTCCACCTTCAAACAGCACGCGCGGGGGAGTGGGAAAGCGCGCGCCTCGCGGAGAGCACAGCTTGGGGCTCGGGCTGGATCGCGCGCTACTAACCATAGGGACCCGAAAGAGCTGTGCGAAGTTGGGAGGGAAGCACCGCTTCTCTTTAAATCGGGATTTACTCCCGAGTAAAGAGCGAGTAAGGGCTGGCTTTGCCGAGGCTCACGATTCGCACTCGCCCTGCCCGGCTTGCTCTGTAGCAGGACCCCCCCAAAGTAAGCGGTTTATTCCTAGCCTTTTGGGGGGGGGCGCAGGATAACAGCCGGCGCCGAAGGAGTCAGTCAATCTTCCACCGGTCTCGCAGAACCGGCTTCGCGGATTCGGGAGGGAAGCGGCTTCCTACGTAGCCCTTATATACCGGAGCATTGCAAATTTTTCCGATCTGTTTTTGCAAGAGAACTCCTCGCCGGGCGAGATTATTTTACTTGCAGACGTGACATCGGCGAACCCGAGTTCCCTGCAGATTTAGGGCAAACCGGGCGTCCGTATTGGTTCTCTCTCCACCAGAAAGCTGCCCCGGATCCATACGCGTCTCCACGGACGCGTTTAGGTTTTAGGGACGCTCCGGGGGGGAGAAGAGGAGGGGAGTCAGATTGAGATTGAGATTGAGATTGAGATTGAGAGAGAGAGAGAGAGGAGAGAGAGAGAGAGAGAGAGAGAGAGAGAGAGAGAGAGAGAGAGAGAGAGAGAGAGAATGTGCGAAAGGGAAAACCCGAGAAAGAGGCAATGGGCTGGGATTGCAACCAGGCTGGGCGCATCGAGGCAGAACAAACTCGGAAAGGGGGACAAGTTAAATCTCATCCAGGACAAAAAAAAAAAACCCCGGCGTCTCATTCACACCAAACCCTCAAAAATGCGCGCGTGTTGAAAGGTCTTGGGAAGGGGGAGGGCTTATCGGCCTCCCTTTTAAGTCCTGCTTCGTGGAACTAGGACGCCCCCCGTGGGTCGGTCGACCTCGCGCCTCTTGTCCCTGACCCCTCCCTCATGCAACCCCCCCAGCCCCCCCCTTCCTCCCTCCCTCCCTCCTTCCCGGGACGCCAATCTTCTGCCTTTCGCTCTGCGCTCCTCTGCGTTGCGCTCCGCTGCGTTGGGCGGCGCATTTGCTGTGGCTTCTTGGCTCCCGGCGGCCTCGGAGAGCCCGTTGGCAGGAGCTCCGGGGGAAGCTGCCTCCCCTTTCGTGAGCCACGGCTCTGCCGCCGGGAACCCCGGTCTCTGGCAAGGGGGGGGGGGGGCCTCTCCCAAGGCCTCCAGCTTCGGTTAATATTTTATTCGGTTGACATGTTTGCTTTCTGGCGACGCCTTCGCCCAAAGTCTTCCTCGCTCGCTCGGTCGCTCGCCCCCTTCCTTCTTCTCTCCCTCCGCCTCCTTCTTTTCTTCTCTCCTTCTCTCCCCTGAAATAAACCGTTTTCTTTCTCCCTTTCTTTGATTCTGCCCCCCCCATACACACACACACACACACACACACACACACACACACACACACACACCGGCCGCCACCCCCCCCCCCTCCCCGCCCCGCATATGGGCCCAACCTGTCAAAAACCACGCCTCTGGGCTTCCACAATTGGTCTGCGCTTCGTAAAAATCCACAATCATTAAGGGGGAAAAGAGAGAGAGAGAGAGAGAGAGAGAGAGACACGGGGGGGGGAGGTTAGGGAAGGGAAAGAGAGAGAGAAGGAGAGAGAGAAAAAGAGAGACGGTGTGGATAGGGAAAGGAAAGAGAGAGAGAAGGAGAGAGGGGGGGTAGGGAAAAGAGAGAGAGAGAGAGGAGAGAGAGAAAGAGAGAGGGGGGGTTAGGGAAGGGAAAGAGGGAGAGAAAGAGAGAGAGAAAAAGAGAGACGGGGTGGTTAGGGAAAGGAAAGAGAGAGAGAAGGAGAGAGGGGGGTAGGGAAAAGAAAGAGAGAGAAGGAGAGAGAGAAAGAGAGAGGGGTGTTAGGGAAAGGAAAGAGAGAGAGAAGGAGAGGGGGGGGCTTAGGGAAGGGAAAGAGAGAGAAGGAGAGATAGAGAAAAAGAGAGGGGGGGTTAGGGAAGAGAGACAGAGAGAGAAGGAGAGAGAGAGAAAGAGAGAGGGGTGGTTAGGAAAGGGAAAGAGAGAGAGAAGGAGAGGGGAGAGGGAGAGAGAGAGAGGTGGAAACGCGCCGGCGGGGGGGAAGCGGGGGGGGGGGACGCGGGTGGGCGGCGGGTGGAGCGGAGCGGAGCGAGCTAAAGAGGTGGAGGAAGCGGGGAGCGGAGCGAGGCGGCGCACGCGAAGACAGCCCCCAAAGCTTTTTGCAGAGCGAAGCCAGCAGGGGAAAAAGAGAGCATATTCAACCCGGAGTTCTCCCGGCCGGGAGCTATGAACCGTCCGGCTCTCCTCCTCCTCCTCCTCCTCTTCCTCTTCCTCCTCGCCCAAGCCGGCCTCGATCCAAGGCCGGAGCTTCGCGCTTCTTAAACCCGAGGAAATCGCCTTGGCTTTCGTTTTCTGTTCTTTTCTTTTCTTTTCTTTTTTGGATTGAAGGCGGAGATTGAGGGCGAAGAGACGAGAGCAAGCCCCGGAGCCAAGAATTCGCTCTTCGCCCCCAGACCAGACCCCAACACCGGCCTCGCTCTCTCGGAAGGGCCGGGAGGTGCTCCGAGGCTGCAGGCGCCCGGGAAGAGGAGAGGAGAGGAGAGGAGGGGAGAAAGAAAACGCTGCGCTGCCCGACTGCCCCCCTCCCGAAGCAACCTCCGAAGTTTTTCAAGCTCGTCTGGAGAGGCGCTTTTATTATTATTATTATTATTATTATTTTTCTTTTTTAAATTTAATATTTAATTTTTTAAGAAAAAAACCTGCAAGATCCCGGAGGCGTTGAGGAATCGCCTTCGCCGGAGGAGGAAGAGGAGGTAGGGAGGAGGAGGAGGAGGAGAAGGGGGGGGGCCCTCTCGGATCTTCTTGATTTTTTTTTTTGCTTGTTGGTCGATCTCAGGAAAAGAGGGGGGGTCCCTTCCCGCGGGCCTCCCCCCCTCCTCTCTCTCTCCCACCCCCCCCACCCCCGTTCGTGGCGGGGAAGAAGCCCCCCCGGGCGCCTCGGAGCCTGTCCGGGGGCTCCAAATCGCGGGGTTGCCGGGGGCTGTGGAGGGGCCCTGGGCTGCCCCCCACATTTGCTGCGGTGCTCCCTTCTTCTCCCTTTCACTCTTTGCCGAGCCCTGAAGGGACCCGGAGACGGCAGCCTGGCTGAAAGCGCCGGCGGCTTGAAACTGACTAGGACCTCCGCCGTTGAGCGCCAAGCAAGCCGGGCT